>NC_137871.1:41108236-41246125 GCF_963924005.1 Protomyctophum bolini
TCACCTGGTTTGTACTGTAATGACTGTAGTATATGCTCACCTGTTTGTACTGTAATGATTGTAGTATTATGCTCACCTGGTTTGTGTACTACGTGGATCTGGTTGTACATGTTGCGGTACCAGTCTCTGCCTCTCTGCAACAACAACAACAACAAACAAACAAACAATGTAAAACTGGAGTGAACTCCTATTTGAACTTAATGTGTGGACCAAAGAACATGGCGGTTACAGGGTTAAACTGTGCAGGCTGGCTACTGTGTATAGAGCAGTGGTTCTAAAAAATAAAAATAAAAGCTGATATTACGATGTCATCACGGCCCGCCAACAATACATTCCAGTCGACTACATTCTTATGATATTATTTAGTCAACAAAAACTAGACTAGAACAAAAACATAATTATTCAAAAGACCACGAGACTACAACAATAACATTAGTTCTGGTGGTGTTGTTGAACTCACAGTTCTGTTTGATGTGTGGTCCGTGGGGGCGGGGCTGCTCTGACCTCTGCTCACATGACCTGCAGGAACAACAACAACATGAACACTCCAAAGCTAGCCTGGCCCAGCCGGTCTAGAGGGGCGGGTAGGGCATGGAGAAGGCCCAGCCGGTGTGCTTTCTGGTCTAGAGGGGCGGGTAGGGCATGGAGAAGGCCCAGCCGGTGTGCTTTCTGGTCTAGAGGGGCGGGTAGGGCATGGAGAAGGCCCAGCCGGTGTGCTTTCTGGTCTAGAGGGGCGGGTAGGGCATGGAGAAGGCCCAGCCGGTGTGCTTTCTGGTCTAGAGGGGCGGGTAGGGCATGGAGAAGGCCCAGCCGGTGTGCTTTCTGGTCTAGAGGGGCGGGTAGGGCATGGAGAAGGCCCAGCCGGCATGCTTTCTGGTCTAGAGGGGCGGGTAGGGCATGGAGAAGGCCCAGCCGGTGTGCTTTCTGGTCTAGAGGGGCGGGTAGGGCATGGAGAAGGCCCAGCCGGTTTGCTTTCTGGTCTAGAGGGGCGGGTAGGGCATGGAGAAGGCCCAGCCGGTGTGCTTTCTGGTCTAGAGGGGCGGGTAGGGCATGGAGAAGGCCCAGCCGGCGTGCTTTCTGGTCTAGAGGGGCGGGTAGGGCATGGAGAAGGCCCAGCCGGCGTGCTTTCTGGTCTAGAAAGTCTTACTGTGTGCGAAATCTGGCTTGACTTTACCAGCCACATGCTTATGTCCGATGTATACTTGGCTGTGAGGCATGTACTGTAACAATGCACTGTAACAATGCACTGTAACAATGCACTGTAACAATGCACTGTAACAATGCACTGTAACATCGCACTGCAAATAAGCTCACATCCTGTCGCAGGCTAGTGGATGTGCTATTATCAGTGTGTGACACACCGCCACGCAACACAGTATAAATCAAGACGGCCAAGAGAAAGACATGCTGACTATATGGAATCCAAATGACTGAAAGCACGCGAATGTTATCTTTAATACGCATGCACGCACGCACGCATGCATGCACGCACGCATGCATGCACGCACGCATGCACGCACGCACGCACGCATGCACGCACGCACGCACGCACGCACACAGACATACGTGCGTACAGCAGTGCCTCAGACCAGATTAGCTCAGTTAATCAGGCTGAGTTGGAAGAGGGATTAGAGAGATCACTGGGTGCTGCACACTTTTTACTTTCTTGCTCCTGCCGTTTTCCTCTCCAGGAGTTTAATAGTAACATGGATTTTCATTAGTTTTTCTTCCTCTTGGCATATTGATGGTTTTGACTCACATTAAGGCCGAAATGTGACGCAGGAAGGCCATCGAAATGTCCTGTTGATCTACCATTATGTCATAGGGTTAATTGAATTGAAGGACTAAGGATGATTTTGAATTGAAATAAATACATTTTAGGCATTTACAAATTACTCATATTTGTGCGTGCATGTGTGCGCGCGTGCATGTGTGCGTGCGTGCGCGCGCGTGTGTGTGTGTGTGCGTGCATGTGCACGTGCACGTGCGTCTACTCACCTGTACTCAAACTGTGTCTGATTCCCAGGCCTGGAGAAGAGGAGGATGAGGAGGAAGCAGCAGGGATGGAGGGATGATGGAAGGGCGAGTGAGGAGAGGTGGAAGGAGGAGGGATGGAGGGATGATGGAAGGGCGAGTGAGGAGAGGAAGAGGGAGGCATGGAGGGGGGGAAGGAGGCGGAGGAGGGGAGACCCCGGAAGGAGCGGGAGGGAGACGGGGGGGAGGGCAGGAGCAGCGGGGGAGGGGGGGAGGAGAACGGAGAGATGGACGACTGGCTCCCGTTCATCTGAGAGAGAGAGAGAGAGAGAGAGAGAGAGAGAGAGAGATGGAGGGAGATCGAGGCCTGATTCATATACGTCATCGTACGACAGTGTCGCCTGCCGAGAATAAGCAATCTATAAGCTCACGACACGTTGCATTTTGAGGCGCTGTGAGCTTGTAGATCGCCTGTTTTCGCCGAGCAACATCGCAGAGCAACATCGGAGCGTACATTAAGCGTGGAGGAAAGCAGAAAACTTCAGATAACACGTGAACTGAGAAGAGGTTTCTGGTTTTGGTGTGGAGTCATCGAAGCGACTCCTGATTCACCACCATGTTCAATTTGATTTGTGAGATTGATACCAAATGAGCAGACGTACAAGCTTGCAGTTGCAACGCATCGTCAGCTTGTAGAACGGGTATTTTCGGCAACCGGTGTACAATTAAGTATACAGTATCTGAATATGTGAACTTGTAGGTCGGTTAAGTATAGCAGATGCACACTAAAGTGAAAGTAGTGCCCTGTTGGTTTAATTGAGGTATTTCTGAGATGCACAGCATTTAGGTGAATATAACGACGGAAGACCAATTTTATTTTGATATAAACGTACCCATATGTTAACAGGAATGTACAGTAGCACAGCATGACAGACAGTGAAAAAACCATGATGTCAATAATGATCCAAATAATCATAACGATAGATGTTGCGTTCGTACCGACTCGGGAGGCGTCTTCCGGTGCAGGACGGGCCGGACACTGCGGAAGCCCTTGGCCGCCAGAGAGCTGGACGGACAGGGCGAGAGGGCGTGGCCTCCGTTCCTATTGGCCGCCGAGGGAGAGAGGGAGGAGTCTCCGTTCCTGTGGCCGTCCGACACGCCGCCGTAGCAACGCCACATCTCTGCCAACCAATCAGAGACAGATGCAACTGTTCACCTCTTAGACCAGTGGTTTTCAACCCCTTTCATATCAAGGTCCATTAGTTAGTCGGCATCTGAGCCACGGAACCACCGTTTGAGGACATTTAGCCTCTCGGACCCATCTGAGGAGCCACGGAACCACCGTTTGATGACATTTAGCCTCTCGGACCCATCTGAGGAGCCACGGAACCACCGTTTGATGACATTTAGCCTCTCGGACCCATCTGAGGAGCCACGGAACCACCGTTTGATGACATTTAGCCTCTCAGACCCATCTGAACCACGGAACCACCGTTTGATGACATTTAGCCTCTCGGACCCATCATTTCCATGCTGTATTGATGTTGGTACGATGATCACGCTATTGTTTCTGTAACTAATTAATCTAACTTAATCAGTAAAAATCCCAGCATTTCTACTTTGCAACAAAATGACACATAAGTTGACGAAAAAAAAACATGCTTCTCAATTAATCGATTAATCAAAACTAGTGAAATACCCCTGGTCCAGTGGGGGGGGGTATATTGTCAGATATTTGGCACAGTATCTACTTCTCTGTTTATTTCCTATATGCAAAGTGAAGCATAATATAATACAATAGACTCTAGAGCGTCGCAGTCCCCCCCCCCCCCCCCCCCCCCCCCCCTCGAGAGACCCGGAAAATAAATCCCCTGTTCATTTTCCTCATAGACTTTTCAGAAAGTATTTATTTAAAGACGTTTACGCCACGGCGGACAAAGCCAACTCTTGTCGTGACAAATCATGACAATAAACACAATGTTTTGGGCCAAACAAAGACTTAGAAAGTTTTTATTATATAGAAATATAATATATTTATATATTCCAAAATATTGTGTTTGTTGTCATGATTTGTCACAACTTGAGTTGGCTTCGTACGACGCTTAGACGGTCTTTAAATAAATACTTTTTGAAATGTCTATGAGGGACAAATGCATTGGGATTCATTTCCTGGGCCTGGCGTCGTCATGAAAGGGGGCGGGACTGGGCCTGGCGTAGTCATGAAAGGGGGCGGGACTGCGACGCTCTATACAATGAACACACAGAACAAAGCCATCCATTTTAATATGGAATTATGAAGCTTAAGCCTAGATCAACTGCATGCTAATCCATTTCCTTTAATGTTACAAGCTGGCACGCACGCGCACACGCACACACACGCACACACGTACACACACACACACACAGCACACACAGGTCATATATTGTTGTTGTCAGGCAGGAACCTTGCATTTCATATTGTTTCATAAATTAATGAAGCATCACAATGCAGTGAATGCACCATAATGCGACGCACATTTTGGAGCCTACTGTAAGGATCAGCTAGTTTTTGCTATATTTGATAGAAATCCACCCAACAGTGTAGTGAGGATAATACTGTATATAAATACAGTACATACATACCTGTGTCCATGATGAGCTGTGTTAATCAGGCAGGCCTGTGAAGATAGAAGAACATCAGTTAGCTTTAATTAAAACACTTTTTTCAGTTTTTTTTTGCGGGGAATTCTCCTTCTCTCCACACGGAAATCCTTTCTTTCACAGCCTGAGGCGTGAGCACTGCTGGCCAATCGGAATCTGCCAGTCCACAGTCAGCCAATCAGGCGATTTGATTGGGCTCTGTCTTTAACCCATTTTGGGGGCGAGAACCCCTTTTGGTGTTTTAAGCATTAGAAATACTTTAGCTATTGAAAAATAGCAGATCTACAAGCTATTTTTTTTTTTTTATCGTGAAAATGTGGCGCAAATCTTTGAATATATATTCTTTCAGTGTGTACGTATTTATCTCAAATCTTTGCCTGTGGGGGGGTCCCTGGGGGTCCCTGTGGGGGGGTCCCTGTGGGGGGGTCCCTGTGGGGGGGTCCCTGGAACAACATTATTTTCAGATAGGCCAATGACATATAGTTTCTGGAGTCCTTGTTTGAGAATGACCGCTATAGAAACATGGGTTTTCAATTTAATCATTGGTCTGATATTGGCTTAAAGGTGGTATTTGCTCCCCCAGTAAAGCTGGATTAACCCAGCCAATTACATAAACCTTAATTGACATGAAAGTGACTGACTGACATAGAAACGTATACGTTTGTTTCGGTCATGATTTAGAAGACATTTTGTGTCGAATCTGTTGTCAGGTCAAATAAAGCCCTGAAGCCTCCGGGCGGTATTTGGGGTGTGAGCTCAGCGCTATACTGTCTGTACTGTGTTCAGCCACATGGAGCCGCATGCTCTGTGGGCCTGTCAGCCTGTCAGCTCACATTACTGCATCAAAGCACAGTGTTAACATGAGCTCTGAAGACCCCCAGGGGTCCCTGAGGGGGGTCCCTGAGGGGGGTTTAACATGAGCTCTGAAGACCCCCAGGGGTCCCTGAGGGGGGAAGGTGACGGGGCTGACAGGCCCATCAGTGAACCCCTTTTGGTGTTAGCATTATGTTGTGCTTTAGCTATTGAAAAATAGCAGATCTACAAGCTCATAGCGCGCCACCGAGTGGCGCGCTACGAGCTTGTAGGTCTGCTATTTTTGAAAAAATCAAAGAACGACTGACATAGAAACAGAAACAGAAAACTGTCAGGATGTATAGAAGAACATTTTTAGAATCTGATCTCAGGTCAGAATGGGTTAAAAAAAAAAGCCCTGCTGGTGTTGAGCGACTTGAAGGACGTCTCGTCACCCATTTTCCAACTAATGCTCATAATTGATAAAAATGTGCAAAAAGCCACCTGCTCATCTGCCAATAGACTTGGGTGAGGTGCTGGAGTCACCAAGGTTTAGCCTGGGGTCCACCTACTGTATGCTAGACGCAGATGCATGACATGAGACTAATTAATTAGAGCAATTAATTAGAGCGACAGAGAGAGATAGAGTAGTGTGTGTGTGTGTGTGTGTGTGTGTGTGTGTGTGTGTGTGTGTGTGTGTGTGTGTGTGCGCATCAATTTAACAAAGGTGCAGACGATCAGAAATCAGCAGAGAGTGATGGACGTTTGCGCTACTCTAATGCCGAATTGAAGTGGACTCGGACCCAGACTCTTTTTTTCTCCCTGGAAATAAAAAACGTTTGGGTTTCCGAGGCTACAAAGGTTTAGATATATGAAAATATACACGGGAGACTCCGCACCCTCAAATCTATGCAAAACCGGGTATTTGTGTATGATCTATTCTATTGCAAGCTTTGGGTCTGACCTTCTTCAGGCATTTAATGCTCATGATGAACAAATGTGGTACCATTTTCTCATTGTCTCAGAGGAGGGCTGTGGACTCTTCATAAACCAGTGACATCATCATTACGCATGGTTTATAAATAAATGGTTCAGTAAGATTGTCTGTCTGTCTGTCTGTCTGTCTGTCTGTCTGTCATTTGTGTTGCAGAACACAGCTATTCTCAACCCATCACGAAATACACAGACCATCCCAGCTCTGCAGAGCTCCAGTTAAGCATTTAGCTAATAGCTATTGTAATTTGTCAGTGTGAATAATGGGAAACAAAACCTGAAACGTACACAAAGGGAATGGGAAACACAAGGAACCCAATCATATTATGGACACCATTGTGTCCATAACACATTATTTTAGACCTGAGAAAAGATTCTACAGATGCCTTGTAAATCCTGACAGTGTTCTGAAAGACCCGATGTTTCTATACCAGTCGTTCTCAAACATCTTCATGTCAAGGAGGCGTCCATTTTCATGCCTTGACATGAAAAAGCAAAGATTTGAGTTAAAAGCGTTCGCTCTGAAAGAATATAGTCAAAATTTGACCACATTTTCAGGATTTTTCAAAAATAGCAGACCTACAAGCTTGTAGCGCGGCACTCTGTGCCACGCTATGAGCTTGTAGATCTGCTATTTTTCAACAGCTAAAGTACAACCTAATAATGCTTAAAACACCAAAAGGGGTTCCCGCCAAAAATGGGATAATTACACTTTTTATGCGTTTGTTTTTTTCATAAATGAATGCGTCTGACCTAATTCATCACACAAGAGTGTCACACAAAAGTATAGTGGAAATAGCAGATCTTCAAGCTCACCAGCCACGCGTCACAGACAGTTGCTGTGCAACACGTTGCAGGCTTGTACAGTCTGTAGATCTGCTATTTCTGGCCTCGGCGTCAGGGCTAAAAATGGCAAAAAATAAAAATGAAAAGATGGCATTCATAAAATTGCCGTCGTCGCAAGGACAGTGGTGTGTGTGTGTGTGTGTGTGTGTGTGTGTGTGTGTGTGTGTGTTCATGGGCGGGGCTGGTTGGTCGGTCACATGGGTCACATGGTCCTATCAGGTTACAGCGGGGCAGACTGCTGGGCGACACACAGCTGCTGAGGGGCCAGCGCACAGCCACGCACGCACACGCACACGCACACGCACACACACACACACACACACACACACACACACACACACACACACACACAGGCTTTTATCACATTCTATTACGATACTTCACCACCATTGTAGGACTACATTATGAATGCTATTTGACTCATTTTTTCTGTTATTTGTATTACTCTATTTTGTCAATTCTTTTGAATGTCCAAGCTGAAGCTGTGAGCTCGTAGACGCCGTAGATCGTCATCTATTCTGGGTGATTTAAAGGCCGCCAGACATTCACCCTGACAAGAACAGCCCAGAAACATGACTGGCATAATCCTGCATGACATCACTATACGATGACATCACTATACGACAGCGCTGGGCTCGCATCCTGCATGACATCACTATACGACAGCAGCTGGGCTCGCATCCTGCATGACATCACTATACGATGACATCACTATACGACAGCATGGCATCACTATACGACAGCATGACATCACTATACGATGACATCACTATACGACAGCGCTGGGCTCGCATCCTGCATGACATCACTATACGACAGCATGACATCACTATACGATGACATCACTATACGACAGCATGGCATCACTATACGACAGCATGACATCACTATACGATGACATCACTATACGACAGTGCTATAGGCTAGCATCCTGCATGACATCACTATGACATCACTATACGACAGCATGACATCACTATACGACAGCGCTGGGCTCGCATCCTGCATGACATCACTATACGACAGCATGACATCACTATACGACAGCATGACATCACTATACGATGACATCACTATACGACAGCATGACATCACTATACGATGACATCACTATACGACAGCATGACATCACTATACGATGACATCACTATACGACAGCATGACATCACTATACGATGACATCACTATACGACAGCATGACATCACTATACGATGACATCACTATACGACAGCATGACATCACTATACGACAGCATGACATCACTATACGACAGCATGACATCACTATACGACAGCATGACATCACTATACGACAGCATGACATCACTATACGACAGCATGACATCACTATACGACAGCATGACATCACTATACGACAGCATGACATCACTATACGACAGTGCTATAGGCTAGCATCCTGCATGACATCACTATGACATCACTATACGATAGCGCTGGGCTCGCATCCAAACAGACTCAAGTCCCGCCAGTAAGAGATGCTGTTGTTTTTGGCAGCAAATTGTTATTTTAGTTTTAGTCATTTTAGTCTCTTGAATAGTTTTCATTTAGTTTTAGTCACCTGGAATGTTTTAGTGTTAGTCTACAGTTTCAGTAAAATGTATTTTGGCGGGCCTTGATGCCATCGTAATGACTATTTTTACAGCCGATCTACAAGCTCACAACGCGTCGTGCTGGGACACGTTGTGAGCTTGTAGATCGGCTATTTTCAGCATGCAACCAAGTGGAAAATGACTTATACTGGGTCTCTAGATTCTCTTGTCCACTATAGTCCCTTCCTAACATTTTAGTCAAATTCTTATCTGTTGACGAAATTGTCAGTATATTTAGTCTTAGTCATCATATCTTAGTTTTCATTTAGTTTCCATGTAGTTTTTGTCAGTGGAAAAAGGTAGTCGACGAACAGTTTTCGTCTTAGAATTAGTGGACAACACTATAGGTGACACCACAGCTATACAGACACAGACGGCATGGTTATAAATATACGCTGGTGGTGACATCAGAAGCTTCAGGCCTTTAAGGGCTCTCACCTTAACCTACAGCACAGCCCCCCCCCCCCCCCCCCCCCCGGCAGTTCACATACACATGACTATAGTGTCAGCTTACGACAGACAGACAGACAGACAGACAGACAGACAGACAGACATCACACTTGTCAGCACACCTTGTCTGTCTGTCTGTCTGTCTGTCTGTCTGTCTGTCTGTCAGTCAGTCAGTCTGTAGAGCAGTGGTTTAGTGGGTGCCTCGCCGCGGCCCAGGGGTGCCCAATACTATGATGCCATTTGGAATTGAATAATAAATATATCACTTAAAAAAATGATTTAAACAATTTAGGCATTTATACCTTTTAGCAGATGCTCTTAATCCAGAGCGACTTGCAGTAAGCAAGAACAACACAAGGTAGTACATCAAAACCAAGAAACCTATCAGCCTATCAGGGTCTAATAAACCAAGACCCTCTCATCAGTCTAACAGTAGAATATCCATACATATAAACGAAATAAACACTATAGGATGCCAGAACAACAATGACCTGACAACATGATACTATGTCTATGTCTACATAACATGCTGTCTAAATGACAGGTTTAGCCTTTGCATAAGCCTGTAAGGTCGTTGAGGCTAGGTCAAGTGCTATGGCAGGTGTTACGGGCTATAAGGTGGAGTCTGAAAACATCAAGTGCACGAGGTATTTACAGGTCAGTTATTTTCATTTTATCTTCTAACTGAAATGTAGAAAACAACATCATTTGGCAGCCCCCCTGTAGTATCTCTGAGGACCCCCTAGGGGTCCCCGACCCCCTGTTGAAGACCCATTGGCCTAGGAGAGGTGACAGGTTGAAAATATCAGCCAACACTCCTGCTCCAGCTGGCGGGAGAACTGCCCTGAGCACACATACTTTATGCTGCGTTCACACAGGCAGATGCAAAGATACAGTCATTCATTGTCAATGGAAGCCAGCGACATGAAGATGCAAAGATACAGTCCACCATTCATTGTCAATGGAAGCCAGTGACATGAAGATGCAAAGATACAGTCCACCATTCATTGTCAATTGAAGCCATTGTATACCCCTTCACATCCCCCTATACCCCTTCACATCCTCCTATACCCCTTCACATCCCCCTATACCCCTTCACATTCCGTAGATCCCGCCATCTTTTGTGGCCAGATGTAATTTCGTTCCTTCCCATTTCTTTCCGAATTCAGTCTACGATCCACAGCATCTTCCACAGTGTCTGCCCGCCTGCCTGCCTGCATGCATGCACATTGCATGCATGTTATTGCCTGCCATGTTAGGTTCGTAGCTTACGTATGATCATTGATGACTGTTGTTTATGCATTTGATGTATTACCACGTGTTGTTCTTGCTTATACTGTACATCACTCTGGATTAAGAGCGTCTGCTAAATGCCTACTGTAAATTGTAATTGTAAATTGTACACAAGGAGATCAGACTGGACCAGTAGTCTACTAACAAGGAGATCAGAGCAGACTAGAGAGGTGTTGGAGAGTAGAGTTACATCCTAGTATTGGGAATAGAACTGACCCTTTAACCTGCAACAGGGCAACCTTTCACCTGACTGTGTGTGTGTGTGTGTGTGTGTGTGTGTGTGTGTGTGTGAGACGTGTGTGTGTGAGATGTGTGAGTGCATGTGTCCATGTGTGAGTGTGTGTGAGTGTGAGTGTGAGTGTGAGTGTGAGTGTGAGTGTGAGTGTGTGTGTGTGTGTGTGCGTGTGTGTGTGTGTGTGTGTGTGTGTGTGTGTGTGTGTGTGAGACGTGTGTGTGTGTGTGTGAGACGTGTGTGTGCATGTGTGCATGTGTGAGTGCATGTGTCCATGTGTGAGTGTGTGCATGCGTGCAGCGTGCATGGTGTCAGTGCCTGACTGCCTGTACATCAGATAATGTGTCAGAACTGACGTGCATGCGTTAACCTTCTAATATTCACACAGCTAACATGTTTGGGGCCAGTGATTGTGCATACGGTTTGTCTTCAGGGCGGTTAATAAATGAAATCGGTGTAAATTAAACGACAGCCTAAACGCGGCAGTTATCCACTCCACACGATCAGAAGTACATAACACCCGTGAGAGTCCCACTGGCTTCAGGAAAGTCCTGCCCGTAGCATAGCCAAGGCACACGTCAGCCGACAATGATTTCAGTAAGACGTTTGAAAGGTCTGTCTGTCTGTCTGTCTGTCTGTCTGTCTGTCTGTCTGCCTGTCTGTCTGTCTGTCTGTCTGCCTCTTCAAGACAACCTAAGAAGATAGTTGGACAGAGTCATCATCGGTTTGTTTCCAGGCCTGTCACAAGTTATTTCATACAAAATTGCCTAATCTGCAAAAATAGAGTGCAAAATGTATTAATCATTTAGTTTTTGTTCTGTCACTCACGACAGTAGGCTTATAATGGCATGCCCATATACAGGCATGCCCAAAACTAGGTTGCAATAGGCAAGTGATCTTCAAGCCAGTTGATACAGTTTGAAGATCAGGCATTTTTAGCCAGAGACACGGTTGCACTATGACTATGGAGTATAAATAAAACTAAGGTTTTAAGCCTGAGGAGCTGCCTGCAATTGGGAGCCCTACTTAACATAATCACACTACATTTATTAAACCACTGTTTGTCTAAGGTGCCTGGCCCTGTCTAGTATTATAATCAGTTAATCTCAATCTTTTTCAGTTCAAGACAAGGATCTCCAGTTTGACTGATGAAGGAAAGAACCCTAATGGAAACAAGCCCTATAGGCTTTCTTGGGTCATAAATCATCTTGTATTGAACTGTATACTTCCCTGTGCTTTTTTCTGCAAACCTTTTCATATCAAATCAATACTTTTTTTAAAATCTCTAGTGAGGTGTTAACAATTCAATCTACAATCCACAGCATCTTCCACAGTGCCTGCCTGCCTGCCTGCCTGCATGCCTGCCTGCATGTCTGCCTGCATGCCTCCCTGCCTGCCTGCCTGCCTGCCCGCCTCCCTGCATGCCTCCCTGCATGCCTGCCTGCATGCCTCCCTGCATGCCTGCCTGCATGCCTCCCTGCATGCCTGCCTGCATGCCTCCCTGCATGCCTGCCTGCGCTAATCGGAGTTGCCGTTAAGAATTTTTAATCTTTTCCTGCCCAAACTCTGACCGGCAACTCCGCTTAGCGCCTTTTCGCACACGTTTCTCCTAAAGCTGTTATAATTATATGCATCTTTGAAACATCTCACCAACAACACTCAAGCGACCAAGCAGGTCTCTGTGAACAGAGAGTAGGAACATCTGTGTCCTATGGAGAGTGGAATAACCGATGAGGGACCCTAAGGTACCGCTGTCCAAAATTCAGAAAAGGTAACCGAGGGTCCCGAAAGTGGCTAGCATGCATGCCATTGCCTGCCTGCCCACCTGCCTGCATGCCTGCCCGCCTGCCTGCCTGCCCAAACTCAGATAGTTCCATGGCTTCCCTATCTGTCACCCTTTATGGTGATCAGATCAGACAACACATCCATCTGACTGACAGAATGAATACACAAGAGGTGCATGGTGACATCGTATTGAGCCACTAAACCACACATGCTCAGTTACAATTACAATTTGACATTCATCATTTACAATTTACGCATTCAGCATTTACCCAGACAGATGTATACGTTCAGCAGACACATTCATCTATAGATCGACTTACAAGTGTGTGTATTGAACTCTCTAGTCAATAAATGAGCTGAATAATCACATATCGTCGAGTGCAGAGAGAATTGTGCAGTAGAGCCTCAAAGGCAACCTACAGTAGCATTACCTTACCTTACTGCAACAGTTAATGTTGCAGTAGTAGGCTAATGCTCTTTGTTCATTTCATTTATTTATATTTTTATCTTTGGTATCTTTGGTACAAGTCCTTAATTTGTCACTTTACTGTCATCTGGGGAACCCCTAAAATCTTAATGTTGGAAACAAAACAAAACAAAGAGTGACCCACTATAGATTTAGTCGGATAAAATCCTTTGATATTTAGTTGACTAAAACGAAATGCATTTCAGATGACTAAAACTAAATGAAACGTTATTCAAAAGACTATGACTAAAACTAACTCTATAATGTGCTGTCAACACTATGGTCCACCAGCAAACCTCGCTACTATTTCTCACTCATTTCAAACGTCTTCCTGACAGCGCAGCAAGATAGCTACGGCTAACCTTTGAGCTTTATATAAAGTGTTATTTTTTTAATATTTCTTTATCCCACGATTTTGTAACCCATTTTTCACCCCTGTGTCAATCATCTAATGTGATCCTGGGCTCTACACACCCTCCACCAACCTAGTCCCCATATATGGGGGACAAGGGGAGAGCAACGGACTTGAACTCATGCTTCCTTCATGCCTGAGTGTCCAAGTTGCTCCTTTACATCTGACAGGGGGGAGTTTCCCTGGTTGGACGTAGCGTGTGGAAGGAACACGTTATTCCAACCAGTTCCTTTCCCCTCCATCAGGCGCCCCGGGCTGGCCAGGGGGAGGCAGTTTTTTATATAAAGTGTTATTGTGCATTTGCAGATTAATGAGATTATAGCCATTATTAGGTGTGGTGGAGGAGAGGGGAGGAAGAGCTAACCGTGCGAGTACATAGCCAAAGGTCAGGTTTATAAAATATTGTGGGTTTAGCGATTACATAATATGAAAATAGACATAGAAAAGATGATGAGTAAGCAAACAACAAACAAATAAGTGTTAATTCACACTGATAGTGCCGTAAAACAAGCCTATGAGGCAATCTATGAAATATATGAAACCGTTTAATCATCTCCCTCCCCCCCCCCCACCACCACCATAAAATGATTTTTTTTGGCCAGAAAGGAAAGATTTTCATATTATGTTTCAGTTACTCCACTGCGCCCTCATTTTGTTCTTTTTGTTAAGTCGAGAGGCTGTGCTGCATTTCATGCGAGGGCCTTAAGGGGAAGCTATGGACCAGAGCTGGGCTGCTAGGTCCCATGGGGGACCCCTGAGTGGATTCGTATATATATTGCGTGCCCTCAGCTGTCCTCATAAGCCACAGTTCTAAGGTATCGAGAGCACCGTCTGTACACATTACCTACTAATTGCTTTTGTACCACAAGCTGTCTGTCATTATAGCTGCTATTAAGGGTGTGAAGTAATGGCCCTGGACTGGAAGGATTCCGCAGTCAACATGGTGGAGCAGCAGTGTTGTGGTTTAATAAGCAGTATTAAAATATCCTATACAGTAGGTCACGTACATTCTGTTCTGTCACGGGCCTCGGAGTTCAGACAGGGACATATCGCTGCTGATCTCCACAGTCTAACTTTGTGCGTGCGTGTGTGCGTGCGTGTGTGTGTGTGTGTGTGTGTGTGTGTGCGTGTGTGTGTGTGTGTGTGTGTGTGTGTGTGTGTGTGCGCGTGCGTGCGTGGTTCTACAGTCACACAACAGCATCAAAAGCAGCAGAGCTACAAGCTGCTTGAAGCTCTGCTGCTTTTTAATGTTTTAATCCTGAAAAGTAACAGTTTTGGACACAATGAGGTTTTTATCGATTCCAATTCTGCTCATCAATTCCTGTTCTTATGGATTCCCCATTCCGGCTCCATAATAGTAAACAAAAATTAAGAGATAAAAAAAAATATTACTAGTAAAAAAATAAAACTGTGTATAAATACTAGCACCTGAGATATAAACAATACGGAAGTGTTTTGCCCTGGAAATACTGCTGATGTCGCTGTAAACTAATTGTATATCAATAAAGTGCTAAATGATTCAAGAGTTCTATCGATTCTGATAAAGATCCAATTTGGAGAGCATTCCTACTTGGATCCTTTTGATTGAACGAGTGGCTTTATTGCAGACTCAAGGTCACAATTACATACAACAATAAACATGAATATTGATTGTTGATTGCAGGGGTTTTCGACCCTTGTCATTTCAAGGTCGATTATTTATTCGCGTTTGAGCCACGGACCACCATTTGATGAGATTTTGCCTCTCAGACACAAGACTTTGAATATTTTCTATTTTGTTGTCATTGGATAATATATTGTCCACAGTTCCATACCATTAGTAGAGACATGTGATGATCATAACAATAATAACAATTATTCTACGGCGTGGAACAAACTCCCACTGTACCTTCGACAGGCAGCCTCTAATCTGTAGACATTTTTAAAGCACAGCTCAAGACCCACTTCTACACCCTTGCTTTTAATTGATCTTTTATTTTTTGTTATTCATGTCCTCACTGTATTGCATTACTGCTTGTTTTTTTTATGTTTTATGCCTTGCTTTTCTTTTCTTTTTTCTCCATTGCTCTGTAAAAGTACTTTGAGCTGCATTTCATGTCATGAAAGGTGCTATACAAATAAAGTTCTCTAATTGCGTTGACTTCTTGTAAATTAATTAACGCAGATGTTTAACAATAATGTAACTATTTTGAGAGTGTAAAAGGTATTTCACTTTACAACTCTCAAGAGTTAAAGATCTATAAGGGTCCATTTGGTTACCAACTCTCCATCACTATAGCTGGGGACCAGCTGGATCACCACTGGTGGTCCCACCAGATCACTGGTTGAAAACCACTGATTGATTGAATACTTTATTAGTTAGAAATGTAAACAGCACCATGTGGTACAGCAAGACATTAAGGCTAACAGGCTAGCACAAAGAAAGTTAATTCAATACCCAACAACCGAGACATAATAGCTGAGTTTCACTCCAACATGTTTTGCATTCATTGGTCCCTGGCGAAGGCCGCTGGGCCAAAACATGTTGGTCACCTGCGTTTGTAAATCTTTGCCAGACCAATTAGGTATTTTAACTTCACTGAACAGAGTGTGCCTTGGATTCTTTTTAAGTTCACCTATTTCTCTCACTTTGACGTCAGCCAGCCTAATACTACTACTACTACTACTACAAAGGGATGGAACTTCAATGCCTTGACCTACATGGTTTGTATTGTATTTGTATTGTATGTGTGTTACACGATGGGAACAAGCCCCCGGGGATTTCTGTGTTGTCCTATAACTTCTGACTCTACTGCCTGTTATGATATTATAACCTCAGCTGCCTGACTCAGTGACAAAACATGTATCTGCATTAGCATATTGATACCCGCAGCATGGTGATTGTCCGTGCTACTGTATCAGAGGGACTGTACTGTATGTGCAATATGATACAGTATGAGATGCATGCTTGTTCCTGCTCATTCTGTCATTATCTTTGTTTCCATAATCTATACCAGGGACGTCGTAGATCCACTGTTCTTACTGTATATATTTATCTGTGTGTGTAATAAACTTCAGAAGGTTATGTGTAATACATCGCTGTGTTGGCATATTATTATGTTCTCCACACCTGCGATTGGACGGATCCTCACCCACCACCCCAAGGTTTAACCCATTCTGACCGGGAACCCATTTTGGTGTTGGCATCATGTTATGCTTTAGCTATTGAAAAATAGCAGATCTACAAGCTCATAGCGCGCCACCGAGTGGCGCGCTACGAGCTTGTAGGTCTGCTATTTTTGAAAAATCGAAGAACGATCTGACATTTTTAGAATCTGATCTCAGGTCAGAATGGGTTAATCAGACCAGTGTGTGTGCAGTGGAAACCTCGTATGAATCTGATCTCAGGTCAGAATGGGTTAAATGGAAGACTTCTAGAGGCCTTAACCCATTTAGGCCTGACGTCAAAATCCTTTATAATTTTTTATCCCACCCAGTTTTCTTTCTTTTTCACCCAGTGCCAATTATCTAATGTAATCCTGGGCGCTACACTTCCTCTGCCAACCTGGGGGGGGCAGCGGACTGACCTCATGCCTCCTTCTATGCATGAGGAGTCCAAGCTGCTTCTTTTTACCTGACAGAGGGGAATTTCCCCGGCGGGACGTATAGCGTGTGGAAGGGACACGACACGTTATTCCGACCAGTTCCTTTCCCCTCCATCAGGCGCCCCGGCTGGCCAGGGGGAGGTAGTTTTAGAGACCAGGATTACGGCATGTTTTTGTGAGGGTATCTACACTAGGGGACACGGGGAGAACATGCAAACTCCATGCACACAGAAAGGCCCTTTCGCCAACCCCCGCCTCGGGTTTGGGCACTGATGACGCGGAGGAGGGAACACGCCGCCAGTGCCCACAGCGTCCTCAGCGGAAATCGAACCCAGGACCTTCTAGCTGTGAGGCGACAGCACTACCAACTGTGCCACCGTGCCCCCTTAAAATCCTAAAAATAATCTGAAAAACCTTGTTTCTGTATGGTCTATGTTTCTGTATGGTCTACAAGCTCATAGCACGCGCTATGAGCTTGTAGATCTGCTATTTTCCAATAGCTAAAGTATAACATAGTGCTTTAAAACACCAAAAAGGGTTCCTGCCCAAATAGATGGTCAGTGGTCACCCAAAACCACAACACTATACCTGCTGTACTGTTAACAAATCATGTTAATAAAGTATTCAGACAACCAATAAATCATTCAAGTAAGCTGATCAGTGACCATTGATATTGAGCTCGGCTTATTGATCTGTATGTTTACAATCACCAGGCCTGGGTGAGACTGTAATAAAAGGCACATTATGAGCCAATCAGATGTTTACACTGGTTCTCAGCATGAGAGAGAGAGAGAGAGAGAGAGAGAGAGAGAGAGAGAGAGAGAGAGAGAGAGAGAGAGAGAGAGAGAGAGAGAGAGAGAGAGATCCATCCTAGTGATGGGAGATTAATTGGCAAACACATCAGTATTGGCAGATATATACCCTAACCCTAACCCTTAAATCAATTAATCAGTAATCGGTATAATATAGCGGATTTAGTAGATATTTAATTTTACTATAATTAGTTTTCTAGGGAAGCTTTCGAAAGAGTCAATAGTTGGAGCATTTAAAAGAAATACTACATTCAAGCTGTTTGTGTTGGATATGAGCCAACATCTCAATAACACTGCATCCCTTAGTTTTGGAATAAATTAAGAGGCATTGCTTTTTTAATTTTTTTAAATGCAGCCTTTTTTTTCAGAATGGCCAAAATAATAATATTGTTTTAATACAGAAGGAGATCATAATTATATCGGTTATCGGCCATAAAAGCAATTAATTTATATTTATATCGGATATCGATATCGGCCAAATTGTCTCATGGGTACATCCCTGATTCCACACCAGTCCAACAACACATCTTCATCTTTCCTCAGAGCAGCACCTCATCATCATCATCATCATCATCATATCATATCATCATCATCATCATCATCATCATCAACATATAGTGCACGTGCCACGTGCCGCAGCCACGGTCATTAACACATCTCACACACACACACGAACACACACACACACACACACACACACACACACTTTCAACATTATCCATGCAGCAGCAGAAGACAAAAGCATATCCGATCATGACGTGACGTCATATTATTTACAACTTACTGATAGCATGCAGCTGCGGGAGCACCGCCGGCCAGGCGGCGTATGTGTGTTTGTAGCCTACTAACTAGCCTATACTGACGAATCGATGACGAATATAAAATGACGTTATTAACGTCAACGACAACACACAACATCATTCAAACAACATGCCCGATATACAGTGTAGCCGCGTGCAGCTGCGTAGAGCCTGCCTGCCGGCTGCACTGAGTTAAAATCACACAACACAAATAACAAGCAGCTGTCTAGTGTGTGTGTGTGTGTGTGTGTGTGTGTGTGTGTGTGTGCGTGTGTGTGTTATATATACCTGTGTTCACCGGCAGTATTTTAGCGGTAGGTAGGTAAGAGAGGTAAGGTCCTCCTGGCAACGCGGTAAAGCGTCTCTCTCGCTCTCTCTCTCTCTCTCTGACTGCAGGTGCCTGTCTCTCAACCTCCTCTCTCTCTCTGTCTGTCTGTCTGACTCTGTCTGTCGTGCGTTGCTTATAGATACATACACTTAGCCTTAGTATTAGTCTTACTGTTTCTCTTATGTGTCCTCCTTATCCATTCCTCCCTCTCTCCCTCTCCCTCTCCCTCTCTCTCCCCTGTGTTTTCTGGGGGGGCTCTACCCGGTCAGAATAGCGCGGTGTAATGTTGCCATTCCAACCACCAGCCCATGAGCCCTGTGGCTGAAAATGGCTCTGTGTCGCACCGTGTCGCCTCCTCCTCCTCTCTGTGTGTGTGTGTGTGTGTGTGTGTGTGTGCGTGCGTGTGAGTCTGTGTGTGAGAGAGAGAGAGAGAGAGAGAGAGAGAGAGAGAGAGAGATACCACATGGGAATGGATCAGGACACTCATATAGGTAACACATGCGCGCGCGCACACACACACACACACACACACACACACACACACTAGGATCTGAATGAAATGGATGGATGGATGGATGGATGGATGGATGGATGGATGGATGGATGGATGGCTGGCTGTGAAGTGGGAGTCATTTTAAGTAGCCTATACTTTACACACTTTAGGGAGGTCCAGGAGACCTCATGGGTTCCTATAGTTTAGAGGTTCTAAATGGACCCTACAGGTCTGTAACTCTGTGACAATCACTGGCCCCGCCTACCAGTGACATCATCGGTAGGTATAGGTATACATTCCCTATACCTCGCACATTCCCTGCCATTGACGTACCGTACCGGTGGCTCTACGTCATTTTAAGGGGTTTGATTGATTAAGTTACCCGGACTGCACAATCCACCGGTTTCCTGCTGAGAACCATGGCCTCAGATTTGAAGACGCTGATCCAGAGGTCAGGATGAATTAAAATAAGAGCGAACGGCACGCTACACAGCCGTTGTTTAGGCCTACTTCCTGTTCATGGCCTGGGAGTTCTTGGCCTTCAAAATATTGATTATGTAGTGGAGCAGTGGCGAAATAATTCATTTAATACCGGCAATGTTTTTCAAAGATTTAAAATGTTATTATTAATGCACAAATGGCTTCTATTATTTTCCACCAGGAAGAGAAATTAAGCCTATACAGTTTCTATTATAGCAAGCTATTCCCTATCGATGATGTCACTGGTAGGCGTGTTTCTGAACTGCCCACAGCCCTCTCTCCTCTGAGACACGTGGGTGAGGCAGTATAAACAAAAGAATTATGGTATATAATGAGCATTAATAGTGACGACCGATAACATGAAGATAAGGTTGAAAATTCATTATGACAGACAACATACGAAGCGGATATACAAAGATCGCAACGCGTCACGATTTGACTTGCTGTGAGTTTGTAGATCGGCTAATTGTTGACCTCGGCGTGCAAACAACGTGGTATATAAAGTTTTAGTACTCATTCTCTTACGATGAGTAGAATCTGTAGCTCTACTAACCTATAGTAACGACACTGGGAGCAACAGGTGTGTGAAGCCAGTGGTGGAAAATAACTGAGTACATTTTACTTTTAATGATATAATTTAATAAATACAAACACACACACACACACACACACACACACACACACACACACACACACACACTTGTAACGTCGGCCACAGAAGCTGTGAACACTGACGGAGCATTTCAAAAACATCCTCACACACCCTCACCCTGGGGGCCCCAAACAGGTCACACACACACACACACACACACACACACACACACACACACACACACACACACACACACACACACACACACACACACACACACACACACACACACACACACACACACACACACACACACACACACACACACACACACACACAGTGCAGTAATTCACCCTGAAACCTGAGCCAGCAGCTTATAGTTACACACTCTCTCTCTCTCTCTCTTCTGACAAACACACACACACACACTCACACTGACTTGCCCTTTCTCCGTGCCTCCGTCATGCTTTCGTTTACACGCTGTCAGGCTGTCTCCCCCACATTAACGTTCCTCTCTCTATACAGTATGCCAAGTCTTCACCTCTGCCGCTTCTAGAGAGCAACGTCACCACTTGAGACCCTCTGGGTGAACTTCACTTCATAGAGGCCAGGGTACTGTATGTGCAATGCATTAAAGACAGTGGCAAATCCAGACAGTTTTCTGGAAAAACCCTATGTTTCCATGTCAGTGGTTCTCAAACATTTTCATGTCAAGGAGTCGGACCCCCAAAATGATATGTAATTGGTCGCCGACCCCCATCTGTAACTATGTTGTTCCACTGACCACACCCTCCCCCCCCACCCCCCAGAAGCAAAGATTTGAATTAAAAACGTTCACTCTGAAAGAATATATTCAAAGATTTGTACCACTTCTTTTTTTTTAATTAAAAAATAGCAGACCTATACAAGTTGTCTGCTATTTTTCAATAGCTATAAGCCTATAACATAATGCTTAAAACACCAAAAGGATAGCACTTTTCTGTTTGGATGCACTGTATGAGCTGCTTTTACATTTTTTAGCAATCTAGGCCTATTGTTCTCGACAAATCCCCTGAAAAGGGTGTGCTCACAGAATAAACCAACCAATCCCTGGCTGTCTCACAGTAAATCTACTGTGGAACACTAAACCAAAACAAAAACCATGTAATCTGCTATACAGTAGCCTACAGTCACACATTTTGGTCGGGGCGGGTTGCCATGTTTTACCATGCTGATCCAGCATATAAGAAAGCACACACAAACACACACACACACACACACACACACACACACACACACACACGTCACCATGGCAACAGACAACAAGTCTTACCGGGTAAACAGAGCGACAGAGGAGGACATGCGTCCGGAACGCGGCGTCGTCCACGCATCACTGACCCACTTAACACATTTAGACCTGACACCAGATTCTACAAATGCCTTCTAAATCCTGACCGTTTTCTGAAGAAAACCCCATGTTTTTATGGTCAGTCGTTCTCAAGGACCCTCCAAAAATATATACGTAATTGGCCGCCGACCCCCATCTGAAAATATGTTGTTCCAGGGACCCCCCCCATGCATGAACAACAAAGATTTTAGTTAAAAAACGTTCGCTCTGAAAGAATATATATTCAAAGATTTGCGCCACATTTTGCACGATTTTTTCAAAAGTATAGCAGATCTACAAGCTTGTATAGCGTGGCACTCGGTGCATGGCACTATGAGCTTGTAGATCTGCTATTTTTCAACAGCTAAAGTATTACGTCATGCTTAAAACACCAAAAGGGGGTTCCCGTTCTGAATGTCTTAACACATGTCTCTTACTAGCCGCTATACACCCAGCCACACGTACACACAGACAGGACATTATAATGCCCTGCCATAAGATTATAGTTTTAACGTGGTGGAACCAATCAGAGCGTACCAGAGTAATCCCCTCAGACAGATGTATAGAGACAGTCAGTCTGACCCCCCACTGAGTTAGGAAGTCCACTGAAACACTGAGAGGCAGCCGGGCTGAGATCCCATTGGACAGAAATAGCGAAAATAGGAGATCTACAAGCTCACAATGCTTTGCGGTGAGTTAATTCAGAGCTTGTAGATCAGCTATTCTCGGGGCACAACCCAGCACTCTTTATCTAGTGGAGATACGGTACGTGTGTAAACGACATGGAAACGCAAAATACTGTGTTCATATTATAAGTTCAGGAGATTCGGGAAAAAAGCAATTATCCTGATTGCTGCCTTCCAGTATGGCATGGAAAGGAGTGGCCCTTGTTTTACAGACGAGTACAAGGGTATATGAATGAATAGGCCTTTAAGAACAGGGGTTCTCAACCTGGGGGTCGCGACACGCTCAGGGGCGTCGCCAAATTTGGGGGTCCCCAGATATATAAAAAATACGCTTTCGGTTTTTTTTGCAACTGAATGGCTGGAAAAGAGTTTACATAGTATACACATAGTACATGCATAAACCTTCCTTAATGATTATATCTGGTTTCAGTATTATTGTTATTATGATGTATTTGCTCTATTATTAAGGTTAATGTGGGCGGGTGTCGCGACAGGGAAACACATCTAGCTATGATGTCACTCAGCATCATGAAGGAACTGAAAGACCCGCCCACCTCTGACATCAGCAACATTATGATGTCACTGAGCATCATGAAGGTACTGAAAGACCCGCCCACCTCTGACATCAGCAACATTATGATGTCACTGAGCATCATGAAGGAACTGAAAGACCCGCCCACCTCTGACATCAGCCTCATTATGATGTCACTCAGCATCATGAAGGAACTGAAAGACCCGCCCACCTCTGACAACAGCATCATTATGATGTCACTCAGCATCATGAAGGAACTGAAAGACCCGCCCACCTCTGACATCAGCAACATTATGATGTCACTGAGCATCATGAAGGAACTGAAAGACCCGCCCACCTCTGACATCAGCAACATTATGATGTCACTGAGCATCATGAAGGAACTGAAAGACCCGCCCACCTCTGACATCAGCAACATTATGATGTCACTGAGCATCATGAAGGAACTGAAAGACCCGCCCACCTCTGACATCAGCAACATTATGATGTCACTGAGCATCATGAAGGAACTGAAAGACCCGCCCACCTCTGACATCAGCAACATTATGATGTCACTCAGCATCATGAAGGAACTGAAAGACCCGCCCACCTCTGACATCAGCAACATTATGATGTCACTGAGCATCATGAAGGAACTGAAAGACCCGCCCACCTCTGACATCAGCAACATTATGATGTCACTGAGCATCATGAAGGAACTGAAAGACCCGCCCACCTCTGACATCAGCAACATTATGATGTCACTGAGCATCATGAAGGAACTGAAAGACCCGCCCACCTCTGACATCAGCAACATTATGATGTCACTCAGCATCATGAAGGAACTGAAAGACCCGCCCACCTCTGACATCAGCCTCATTATGATGTCACTCAGCATCATGAAGGAACTGAAAGACCCGCCCACCTCTGACATCAGCAACATTATGATGTCACTCAGCATCATGAAGGTACTGAAAGACCCGCCCACCTCTGACATCAGCAACATTATGATGTCACTCAGCATCATGAAGGAACTGAAAGACCCGCCCACCTCTGACATCAGCAACATTATGATGTCACTCAGCATCATGAAGGTACTCAAAGACCCGCCCACCTCTGACATCAGCAACATTATGATGTCACTCAGCATCATGAAGGAACTGAAAGACTCGCCCACCTCAGACATAGACATCAGCATCATTATGAAAAGATTTTTCAAAAATAGCAGATAGTACAAGATGTCTTTGTTGTAGATTGGCTATTTTATTTTCTAATAACAGAATATAGCATTAGTATATGCAGGAGTATATTAGTATAAAACTGTCATCTTAAAAAAAAAACCACATTCTCCTAAAAAGTCCATGTTGTAGCGCCCTCTGGTGGAATAACCTTAGAGGGAAAGAACCAAATATAAATAACAATGAGCAGGGAGATGTTTTCTGGGGATGGATTCATTCAAGATGCATCAGTCATAATTATTATTGTTCAGGCCAGGGACCAGGGTCCTTACCCCTGGAGTCATGTGATCAAGATGTATCAGTCACATTATTCAGGCCAGGGACCAGGGTCCTTACCCCTGGAGTCATGTGATCAAGATGTATCAGTCATATTATCCAGGCCAGGGACCAGGGTCCTTACCCCTGGAGTCATGTGATCAAGATGTATCAGTCATATTATCCAGGGATAATGGGTCGTTTCCAAATTGCGTATAACTGCCTTCCAAAGATTGCGGGCCCTGAGTAGGCAACCTGGCCTGGCGAAGACTTGCGCTTCAAGTTTGACCCGTTCCCATGGAGTCGGATCCGACTCCATTATGTTGAACACATGAGCCCGGAGACACACTTTTACTTGAAGCTTACAAAGTCCTGCTAGTGTATTATTGATGCATGACAGAAATATCTAATTTAAATGCGTTTAATGATAAGACGCTTCACTCTTTGCCCCCTTTTGCCCGTGCACCCCCTGTTACCTCCTGACCTAGCTGACACACCCCAACGCCAAGTCTTGTTGTATTTGACCGAAAATGATACATTTTTAATATGATTATGGCAAATAATCACAGCATGTCACTGCACTGAGACACATGCAGCTGCTGTATACTCCCGCAAGCTGCTCTATACATCTCTTTAAAACAGGTTTTACCAGATTTAGCTGTTAAGTGTTAAATAACACCATAAAACTGCCATTACCCTTTTCATGTCACACACGCCCTAAAGGGCGTCCGCAAACAACAAGGGGTGCACGCACCAGTGTCGTTTTCGTCGACTAATACTATGGCGAAAATAATCAGAAATAATCTGAAAGTCCGGATAACTCACCGGTCAGGTCGCCCGAAAGTCCAGACGTGGCCTGGGGTGAGAGGTCTCTACCTTCAGGGTGAGTTATAATGATGCCTTATAATATCATTATAAAACATCATAGTAGACAGTGTTACCGAATCAATTGTACTTTTTGAAATAAAAGTAAATGAAGGAGTGCACAGAACTGAACAAGGAAAACAACAGTGTTTTAATCATGTACAATTCATTGTGATCTTCCATGCTGAAATCTCCTTAAAAATTCCCAAATAATCAAGTGATTCACCCACGAACTGAATCACTCGACACACCAAACACCATACAGTACATATAAATTAGACTTACAGAGAAAATAGACCAACAGTCCGTCTCAAAAGTAGAATTATTATTAGCCTTTGTCACAGTGCAATGTGATTTTTCCCTTTTTTGTTTCAAAGCATGAAATAAAATGTACATACATACGTAACATGGCTTTATGACCCACAGCAGTCCTGAGTATTCCTGTAGTACCTAAAGGGGCCGTGTCCACGCAGAAAGACTTTTATGAGCGGAAGAGCGCTTTGGATGTCATGGTCCATATAGTGGATATCATGTCCATAGTGGATACCATGCCCATAGGGGTATTATGTCCATAGTGGATACCATGTCCTTGCAATGAATGGATGTTTGCGTTCACTTGTTGCAGTTTCACAATTCATAAAAACCATGAAATGCTGCTTTCAGTGTGTCACGGCCTTTAAAGTGGTTTAGGGAAAAAAAAGACAATATCCCTTCATGAGGACAATATGGCTAATCAATATGATTCCATTGAATCAATATATAATTATAGCATTTATACTGTACATCGTAGCGGTAAGACAATGTTACCGCCGGAAAGATTATCTCTAACTAACGGCACAGAACGTTTGACAGAGACGCTAAATTATAGCTACAGTGCTTTTAGATCAGTGTTTCCCCAATTATTTTGGGTCACAAACTCATGTTTAACCCATTCTGACCTGAGATCAGATCCATACGAGGTTTCCACTGGACACACACTGGTCTGATGAACCCATTCTGACCTGAGATCAGATTCTAAAAATGTCAGTGGTTCTTCGATTTTTCAAAAATAGCAGATCTACAAGCTCATAGCGCACCACTCGGTGGCGCGCTATGAGCTTGTAGATCTGCTATTTTTCAATGGCTAAAGCATAACATGATGCTAACACCAAAGTGCGTTCCCGGTCAGAATGGGTTAAGTGTCGCCAGTAAATATAAAAACACTTCTCATTTACTGCAAAGAAGAATTAGGCCTACATTGTTTCAAAAGACAAAAACAAAAAAAGTTAAAATAAGTCACACATATTTCACAAACTTTCAAACCTGCTTGTAGATTCTTGGCTATTCAATAGTTTTGGCCCAGAAAGTTCTCTTTTGGGTCTTGCGGTAGATGTTTTGGAACCACCACTATTATAGAACCTGTTTTTAAATGGAGTTCCCCATGCATCTATAGCTACAAACCAAGTAGTTTTTACTTAAGTAAAAGCAGCAATACTACTGCAATGTAAAAGATATTATGTTACAGGCAAAAGAAAAGGCCTGTATTCAACATTTTACTTGAGTAAAATCACAAAAGTATTGGCATCAAAGTATTTTTACATTCGTCAAAGCCTTTGTCAAACCTGGTTCCAGGGACAAGAAACCTTGTTGGAGGTTACGAACCAAAGTAAATTAAATCTCGCGTGGCCAGACTGTTGACTACCACAATTTTCATAACCATTTTCACCACATACAGGGATTTGTCTTCACAGCCGCGCACATTTTATAATATAAATCGAAATAATCTAAGCATAATATAGCTTGCTGCTTAGCAGAAATGGATATTGAAAAAAATCACACCCGTGTGAAGTGAGGGACGCTAATATATTAAAGTCTAACTGGTGTTGCTTAGGTGATATAATGGTGACATTAAACGCCATTAACAATAAACAATATGATGCAAATGGCACATTATGACGTACATTTTCCCTTCATTGTCAATGGCGTTGACAAAACAAACATTGAACTAAAGACAAACATTAAACCTGTGTATAGGAGGGGCTAGCGCCCCTCAAAAAAATAAAATGTAAAGATATTTCCGTGAACGGAAATGACAGCTGTCCGTTAATGGGATTTCGGGGAGGTGTAGCATTAGCATTCGGAGATTGTGGAATTAGTTGTCTGGCTACGCGAGACTAGAACCTTACGGGTCTGTTAACTGTGAGAGAGTTCCATTTGTACACTCTCAGAGTTATGGGGATTTTGTGACGTGATGCATTGCACGGCGTACAGGTCATGATGAAGGAAGCTCTACATGGTGATGGAGGCGTACCGGTCAGAGATGAGGGTCTACATGGTGATGGAGGCGTACCGGTCAGAGATGAGGGTCTACATGGTGATGGTCAGAGATGAGGGTCTACATGGTGATGGTGGCGTACAGGTCATCGATGAGGGACTGGAAGTGTTGCCTCAGGTCCATCCGCTTGGCCTTCAGCGTGGGGGTGAGGAGGCCGTTCTGCACCGAGAACATCTCTGTGTGGAGGCTGATGGCCTTCACCTGGTGGACACACACACACACACACACACACACACACACACACACACACAGTTCACATTAGTATGCCGAGGAAAGTCTTGTTTCAACCTGGCTGTGTGTGTGTGTGTGTCTTGAAGTGGCCTGAGTTCACCTTTGATTCTAGTTTAGAGGAAGCCTTTATGACCAAAGTACCATCCTCTCCTCCAGACCATCATAGAGCTAGGCTACAGGTGCAATCTACTTGTGTTTATCTACGGCAGCCTAGGACACGTACACAGTTTGGTTGGAAGAGGCTTCCAACAACTTGGGATGCCGAAAAAAGCAGATAAAACGGCTTGCAAAATTCTGTGCAATCTCTTCTGCCATCGTTAGCCACTGTTACTTGTACCCCCGAGGGGTGTGTGGGCGTTTGTCTGGGATTTGCTGATTGCATTCTGTACAGCACCTTGTAAACATCTGTGTCCTTGTACTGTATCTCTTATGTGGACATAAATAAATGATTAAAATGATTTGTGTCAGATCCTGTGTCAACTAGGTCAGACATGACCTTTGACATGACCTTTGCTTTGACACGATGTAAATAGATTTCAATAGAAGAGCAGGGAGACAACTCCACTCATTTTATAAATGAGATTGTATAACAACAACAAACAGATTGGACCAAATTACATTGTATACATTAAATAAAGTTACATCGCAACACTTTTGGTAAAAAAGAAAAGGTATTTTTCCACCACGTGTAATACCTGCTCAAACGACTTGAGACCTCCTTCCTTGCCGAGTCTCGTCATATCCGCCAAGATGGCCACCTTCACTTCCTGGGCAGACAGGAAAAAGGAGACGTCACAAAAGATGGTGGATATTAGAAAGATAGACCATCGCAGTAAACAGATTATACTACTGGTCTAGATTATAGTAATGGTCTCCTAAGTGGGCACTGTTGACTACCTTTTTCGACTGACGGAAACTAAATAAAAACTAAGCTACGATGACTAAAACTAAAACTAAGACTAAATATATTGACAATACCGTCAACGGATAAAACCTAGACTACAATGTCAGGAAGGGACTAGTGGACAAGATATCCAGTATAAGTAATATTACAATGGGTTGCTTGCTGACCTGTTTGCCACACAGCTCCAGGTATGCGTGGTCCAGACCCAGGGTCTTCTTAACCCACGCACACAGGAATTCAGGGTCCGGGACCACCACTGCTACCAGACATGCCTGAACAAAAACAACATACCGTGTATTATTGTAAACACAACGACGTACAGGCAAATGGAACGTAATACTTAACCCATTCTGACCCGAGATCAGATTCATGCGAGGTTTCCACTGGACACACACTGGTCTGATTAACCCATTCTGACCTGAGATCAGATTCTAAAAATGTCAGTCGTTGTTCGATTTTTCAAAAATAGCAGACCTACAAGCTCATAGCGCGCCACTCGGTGGCGCGCTATGAGCTTGTAGATCTGCTATTTTTCAATAGCTAAAGCATAACATAGTGCTAACACCAAAATGGGTTCCCGTTCAGAATGGGTTAAAGGACCACAGGCATAAAGACGTACCTGCAGACTGTCTCCAGGCATAAAGACGTACCTGCAGACTGTCTCCAGGCATAAAGACGTACCTGCAGACTGTCTCCAGGCATAAAGACGTACCTGCAGACTGTCTCCAGGCATAAAGACGTACCTGCAGACTGTCTCCAGGCATAAAGACGTACCTGCAGACTGTCTCCAGGCATAAAGACGTTACCTGCAGACTGTCTCCAGGCATAAAGACGTACCTGCAGACTGTCTCCAGGCATAAAGACGTACCTGCAGACTGTCTCCAGGCATAAAGACGTACCTGCAGACTGTCTCCAGGCATAAAGACGTACCTGCAGACTGTCTCCAGGCATAAAGACGTACCTGCAGACTGTCTCCGTGCACAAAGACCTGCACCACGGCGTCACTCCTGACGTAGACGTTCTCCACCTTCTCCGGGGCGATGTACTCTCCCTGGGCCAGCTTGAAGATGTGCTTCTTCCTGTCCACGATCCGAAGGGTGCCGTTCTGTCAGTGACGCACGCATAAACACACACACACACACACACACACACACACACACACACACGCACACGTTGCCTTAGGGCTGAAATATCCATATTCTAACTCTCACCAAATAAAATCAATCAATCAATCAATTTATTTATTTTTTACCGGCAGCCATTTTCCAATGTCTCCTGTGTGCACCCATCCGTCGTTGTCGATGGCCTCCTTGGTCTTCTCTGGGTCCTTCAGATAACCCTGGAACACACTGGAACCCTTCACACACACCTGGACACACACACACACACACACACACACACACACACACACACACGCACAGACTGTGGTCACTTTCACATGACTGGGCATGAACATCTCGGACAACATGACCTGGAAAATTAACACCACTGCGCTCCAGAAGAAAGGTCAACAGCGACTGTACTTTCTCAGAGTGCTGAGGAAAATGGACCTGATGGAGAGTGTGCTCCTGTCCTTCTACCGATGTGCCATTGAGTCGGTACTGATCTACGGCATCTCCCTGTGGTTTTGCAGCTGCACGGCGGCAGAAAGAAAGTCCCTTCAGGGGGTCATAAATACTGCCCAGAGGATCATGGCATGTCCCCTTCCATCTCTGGAGGACCTCTACAAGAGACATTGTAGCAGGAGAGCCAACAGTATCCTCAAGGACCCATCCCACCCAGGTCACCACCTGCTGCAGCTCATGCCCTCAGGGAGGCGCTATAGGGTCATCAAGACCAGGACTAATAGACTGAAGGACAGTTTCTACCCCAGAGCAGTCATAGCTCTAAACACTGACACTTGAACTCTGACACTCGACACTTTATGAACTAAAAGGACTTACTGTGCAATATGCGTTTTTTTGTGTTTTTATATAGAGTATTATGTATTTTGTTTTAAATGCACTGATCTGGTTTGCAATTCAATTTCGTTGTCTCGTACAATGACAATAAAGATATTCTGATTCTGACATGCAGAGGACAAAGGTTTGTTGTTCGCAGGTGTGTGTGTGCTTGCGTGCGTGCATTGCGTTGCGTGCGTGCATGCGCGCGCGTACCTCTCCTTCTCCATTAGCAGCCAGGTAGTTCATCTCAGCCACGTCCACCAGCTTGATGCTGTTACAGGGCAGAGGGGCTCCCACGTGACCTTGAAGGAACGCTGAAGGTCAGTGGATTCTACACAGCTCTACGCTGCCATGCATCAGAGTGACGTCACAACAGCTAGTAAAGTGATCATATTTAACCCATTCTGACCGGGAACCCATTTTGGTATTAGCATCATGTTATGCTTTAGCTATTGAAAAATAGCAGATCTACAAGCTCATAGCGCGCCACCGAGTGGCGCGCTACGAGCTTGTAGGTCTGCTATTTTTGAAAAAAATCGAAGAACGACTGACATTTTTAGAATCTGATCTCAGGTCAGAATGGGTTAATCAGACCAGTGTGTGTCCAGTGGAAACCTCGTATGAATCTGATCTCAGGTCAGAATGGGTTAAATGGATCTTTTTTCTAGTACTCGTAGACGTCGCTATACTGCTGAAGTGGTTCTAGACATGGTGACAGTGAGTCTTACCTGCAGTCCAGTCTCCAGGCAGGGTCATGGTGCATCCAGCCGTGCATTCAGTCTGACCATAGCCTTCATAGAACTACCACACAGACAGACAGACAGACAGACAGACAGACAGACAGACAGACAGACAGACAGACAGACACTTAATTAATCCATTCAGTCTGAGCATAGAACCCTCATAGAACTGCCACACAACGGGCCAGGGCTATCAGAATCATGACAAATAATTAGAAAGAAGAAAAGTCGTTGTCCGAGGCTTTAAAAAGGTGTGTGTGGTGTGGTGTGTGTTGTGTGTGTGTGGTGTGTGTGTTGTGTGGGGTGTGTGTTGTGTGGGGTGTGTGTTGTGTGGGGTGTGTGTGTGTGTGTGTGCTACCTGGCAGCCCAGAGCAGCTCTCATGAAGGTGAGGACTGTAGTAGAGACAGGAGCAGCTCCAGTTATCATGATACGCACGCAACCCCCAAGAGTGGCCTGTAGGTGGCAGTAAAAACACATCGTTACTAAGAAGGACTCTACTTTACATGAGCATATTATTTTTTATCATTTTTCGTGTTTTTGCTACAAGAGACTTTAAGAGAGTTTTCAAGATGTCAGGCCCAAAGCCTATCCACGTTTTCCCCCGCCAATTCAGGCCGTGTTGCCATGTCTGCTTATTATAAGCAACCGTTGACCTGTCACTTGCAAATAAATTATTGGTAGTTGCTGGTTGATGTTTTTTTTGGGCTTGATTCTAAAGTGTAAAGTTGCTTATTTGGGCTTGCTTCCACATTTCTTCACATCAAGGAACCCCAGATTAATAGGCTATGTAATTGTCCACAGACTTCCATTTGAACATATTTTGTGCCTTTTTTTTTTAAATGTTTAAAAAATATTCAAAATATTTAGATATATTCTCAATGTGTTTTTAAATAACGGATGTACAACCTCACAATGTGTCGCGGTGAGCTTGTAGATCAGCTATTTTCATTTGTGCTTGTTTTCATAGACCTGGCCACTTGTTTCTCTTGCAAAACGAAGCAAGAGAAAGAGGAACTTATGCACACACAAACGCAATACACTATGGGCTGTAGGAAAAAGCTGAATATGTGCACATGCGCCTGGACCACTTGGCCAGCGGGCGCCTCGAATTATCCTCCTTCTATCTGCAAAGCTTTTGTGTAATAAAAATCCACCATAGACTTGTTATGAGCTACTTTCTGCCAGGAAGTGTCAAGAGTTTGGAAGTGATCGTTTGCAATAACGCAACATCCTGCATTATGTGACATTTAGGTAATTTAGGTGGTATGCAGGACGGGACCATTGAGTGATTTGTATCGAGCCCTGCCGCTCCATGCTGCTCTGTGGGTGCGTTCGGAAATTCACACTGAGTGCACTCGGTGCGTTGTCACTCTGTGACGTGGGAGGAAAAAAAATCACACCCGTGTGAAATGAGGGGCGCTCTTATCATCGTACATCATGACGTAAAATAGACACTAAGCCGATTTGCTCAGACACTATGACGTAAAATTATCCATTCATTGTCAATGGGAATTTAATATTTATATACAGTAACTACACCTGGACTCTTCTGAAGATGAGTTTGTCCCAGATGCTGTCTCTCCTCACGATGCCTCTCTTTAGCTCCGCCTCCTTCCTCCTGTAGGCAAACCCCAGTATCCAGCGCTTCAACGGGGTGTTGGCCTGCCCATAGATCTGCACAAGCACACACACACACACGCACACACACACACACACACGAGTTAGAGTACCGAAGTACTAGAGCTACAAATTACAAAGTGCATTGACACCCATTAACCCAGGGACCCCCATTTGGAGAGTTATGCCAGGGACCCCCATAAGAGAAGACTTTTCAACCAGTTTGACCTGCATTAGTCTTCGGACCCCCGTTTGATGGCATTTCTCTGAGACCCCCATTGTAAAATCAATGTCAATTGAACTCTGAGAGTGTACAAATGGAACTGGAACTCCCTCAAGGACCCCTGGGGGTCCCCGGACTCCACTTTGGGAACCACTGATAGAGGGAACACATTACAAAGCAAAGCACCTCACCTTGTCAAACATCCTGTTGAGCAGTCTCTATACGGTATGGGGGAACACATTACAAGCAAACACCTCACCTTGTCAAACATCCTGTTGAGCAGTCTGGGGACCACGGGGAACACGGTGGGCTTCAGAGCCAGCATGTCGTCCATGAGCAGACGGATGTCTCCCTGGAAGAAGCCGATCCTGGCGCCATGCACCAGCAACACCGCCTGGGGGGGGGGGGGGGGTATTATTAACCCCTTATTATAAGACCTGAGGACCTGATTCTACAAAATGTCTTCCTGAAGCCTGACGGTTTTCTGAAAAACCTATGTTTCTATATCAGTGGTGCTCAACCCTTTTCATGTCAAAGACCCCCAGAATGATCTGTATTTGGCCACGGACCCCCATCTGAAAATATGTTGTTCCAGGAACCCCCCCCCCCCAACATGATTAAAAAGAAACTGACTATAGACATACTGTGTACCGATTTGCAAGGAGTTTTACAAAAGTAAAAAAGTAAAAATGCAAATTGGCGCTGCCATCTCGTCCTCAGCTTAGTGACAATGAGCGTGCAAAATTTCAAATAAATTGCACGGTGCGTTCATGATTTGAGGCATTTTGTTAAAAACTGACCAATCCTGCAAATCTGTGTTGATCCCACTACTATAAAGTTAGTGTGTAACGATTTGCGTGCTGTATGGATAAAATGTGTGCGAGTAATTGGAACATTTGGAAAATTATTTTGCGACAGAGGTTCGTCGTTGGCATCCAGGTGTGAGTGCGTGTGCGAAGTTTGACATGGACCGGGCCAAAGGTGCCGGAGACAAGCTGTACACACAGACTGCAATACATACTCTCCCCCCCACGCCTTCGGCCTGGTGGAGACAATAAACCACAAAATAATGAAATAAAAAAAGGTTTGACGGTAAGTCCACGGTTACAGATGACAAGCATACCTGTACTATTCTCTCAAACATATGAGCCAGAGGGAGGTAGGATATGTGCACGTCACTGGTTGTCCACCGACTGCTAGCCTGCAGGACAGGAATGCACACACACACACACACACACACACACACACACACACACACACACACACACACACACACACACAGTAGGTAAGTCATTGTTAAAACACTATCAGTGCCGGAAGTGCTTCAAAATAGGAGCTCTGGGTGGCCGGGGTTGTCTCAGCGCTTTTACTCTGAAAGCCATGACCCGGAAACAATCTACTAAAAAAAAATGTTTACTTTACATTGCTAGCTTACATTGCGATCATTTTAATTTATACGATATATGATCCAAAAAGCGTTCATATTTTGCGGGAGAGACGGATGAGGAGCAGAAATGAAGCGCCAGTATATCGATCCGTTCATAACCACGGAGAGCGCCCTGGATTAGGAGAGACGAGTCATTCTTTCCGCCGCGCTAACACGTAAGTCAACGGCAAGCTAATATGAGCCCAGAGCGTAGCATACGGCAGCCGAAAGGCGAACGGGCCAAAAACAAAATAGGAACAATTCTGAATATTCTTATCTCGCCCCGTATCATTGAGGATGCCTTAAGACGTCCACAGACGTCTACGGTACAGCTCTGTTCGAATCCTTATGACGGCCTGAGGCGTCCTACGTACAGAATGTGTGAAGGATGTGTCCCTCCACCACACACTCAAACATGTGGGCCAGTGGAAGAAAAGACATCATAACACATCACATCTTCTGTTGTCGTGTGATAGTACGACTGGAGACGAAGCATGGAGAGGAGCTAGGGTGACCAGATGTCCCCCCTTTGCGTGGGACAATCTCACATTTCCAAGACTTCTCAGGCGTCCCGCAAATTGAGACCGTGTCCCACATTGTGACTGCCAGGCATCACTGTTCAAATGCCCTAATATAGTCCCCCAATAGTTGGCTTTCTGTTGTAAATCTCTCTCATTGTCTCTTTCCTCTAAGATGTGGTTTTAAGCCTGTTAAAATAACACGATAAATATCCCGTAGGATGAATGTGAGACACCAGAGGAGTTTAATAACAAAAGGATAGGCAATATTAGGCCTATATGGTTGAATATGACATCAAGGCATTAAAGTTATACGTTGCTAACCCCGTCCCGTCCCCACTGTCCCACACAAGTGATACTTCAGTCTCTCAAATGAACAGTTTGGATCTGGTCACCCTAAAGGTGCGTTCAGACCAGGGGGGCAGTCAGACAGATATTTCGTGAAGCCACTAAGGAAATCGGGACTTCCTGAAAGTTCATATAATGGCCTGTTGTGGCGCTGTCATTGGGCCGAAAAAAAACCCCATATCTGCATAGAGGTCCATGTATTTGGGCCCAACTTCACCTAGACTGTATTACCTTAATAAACATGGTCATGAATACTTTCTGCTTCCAGTCACTAGTTTAAAGTCTCATTTCTCATGTCATAATATTCTTTTTGGAAAATTATGGTCCCATTTATCAAAAAAATAAAGTTGCGTGCAAAACTCCGCTGCCCGCCTGCTCACCAGTACACGCTCCAGAGACCACATCACACCCGTCCTCCACGACCTACACTGGCTTCCCATCAAACAAAGAATTCACTACAAAATCCTGCTCACCACCTACAAAGCTCTCAATAACCTGGCTCCCCCCTACCTTTCCGATCTTCTTGAACCATATGTCCCCCCCGCTCCCTCAGGTCCAGTGAAGCCAACCTCCTGAAGGTCCGCAAGGCCAAGTACCGCACCTGGGGGGACAGGGCCTTCTATGTTTCGGCCCCCAAACTCTGGAATGAACTCCCCAACCATCTCAGAGCTGCTCCCTCTCTCCTCTCTTTCAAAACCCACCTCTTCAAAATAGCTTTCCCCAGTTGACGTCTCGTTTATCCTTTTATCTTTTTAACCCTGTATCTGTTATGTTTTATTTTGTTTTTTTATCTTAATAAAGTCTGTTCCTAGTGTTCCCTTGTAAAGCGCTTTGGGCATTTAGAAAAGCGCTATATAAATCTGAGCTATTATTTATTATTATTATTATTATTATGTTCTGAGGTGCGTGGCTATCGTTACAGTCTATGACTGAACCCCCCGTTGAGTCAAAATAAAAACCAACGAAGAGTAAGGGGGGGAAGTCCCGCCTCGTTGTCTGGGCCAGCCAATGGCCAGCTGGGCCCAAACGGATCTAGAAATATGGTGACTTACAGGCTTAATTTTACGTCCATGTTAGACCCGGGGAACGCTTTGTCCATATTTTCTATGGTTCAGACTAGACTCGACTCAGTTCGTCCCGTTTGTGCTGTGCCTGGTCGCGCCGCGCCCGTTGGCGGGGCTCTCACAACTTCTCGTCTTTGCATCGTCTTTGTATGTAATGGCGCCGCTCTAACCATCCAAGTCTGAACGCACCTTTACAGGAGTGGCGAGGAGCAGAGGTGTGATGCCGACATGATGGACAGTAGGTACAACTACAGGGTGTTACCTGAGTGAGGCGGATGACTGCTGAAGCGTTGGACACGATGTTCCGATGTGTCAGCATGGCTCCTTTAGGGTTACCTGACACAAACAACAGTATAGAAATCACACCCGTGAGAACTGATACTCAAAACAAACAAACATTAAATAACTCCTGATAAAACGACTTGGCATTAATTTGACAAAATATAACATATGGATGTGCACTCCAGTCTGTAACTTTATCACCAAAGTTGAAATAAACAGTGTGTCATTTAACCCTCTAAGACCCGCTTTGTACTACTAGGACTAAGACTAAAAAATATATCCCCCAAATTTACATTTGGGGGACATCTTTCACAATAATGAATAAAACAAGTTCTAGACATTCTAATGATCACAAAAAAACATATATTACAATTATTTTACCTACCGTAATTTCCGGACTATAAGCCGCGGCTTTTTACCCATGATTTGAACCCTGCGGCTTATACAACGGTGCGGCTAATCTATGGATTTTTACAGCTAACGCAGAGCCATCTAAGGCTCTGAGCTAACGTAACGGCCACTAGGGGGCCACCTGCGGCTTATAGTCCAGTGCGGCTTGTATACGGGATTTTCCCTAAATTTGGCTGGTGCAGCTTATATTCAGGTGCGCCTTATAGTCCGGAAATTACGGTACTTTTATTAGGGTAAAGGTCAAAAGTCATAGGTTAAAAAATGTTCAAAATCGCACAGAGACCAGACATTTTTAATTTGTGTGAATTTCAGCCTCTGTGGGGGGTATTTATATGCAAATATCATGACCAATGGCAATGAAATGGCATTGAAATGGCATTGCAATGAACATCACTGATGACGTTTAGGTGAAAAAAGAACAGAAAAAAATAATAATTTAGTAATTAATTAAAATAAATTTGTTGCTAAAAAGCAACGCTGGGTCTTGGAGGGTTAACCGGTTGTGTGTAGTCCTGCTATGTCCTATGCATGTAGAATGTAGTAGTGCTGAAAATAAATATAAATGAAACCAAAAAGACAACTCCATGTTTTACCAACTTTGTGTGGCCATCATGTGTGGCCATCACAGTGCCCTAAACAAACAGACATAATATATCACTCCTCGCCTCTGTTCTTCCACTTTCTAAACCCCATCACCCCCCCGGCGATGGTCAGCGCCGACCCGGCCAGAGAAGTAATAATGACAGTGATGAGGACGCCAACGTCGCCATGACCGTCATCTGGCGTATCGTGTTCCGGCCTTGGCGTCACACCGCCAGGTATCACACCGGGAGCATCCGTGGTTGTGGGGGGTGAAGCCGTTGTGGGGGGTGGAGCCGTTGTGGGGGGTGGAGCCGTTGTGGGGGGTGAAGCCGTTGTGGGGGGTGGAGCCGTTGTGGGGGGTGGAGCCGTTGTGGGGGGTGGAGCCGTTGTGGAGGGTGGAGCCGTTGTGGGGGGTGGAGCCGTTGTGGAGGGTGGAGCCGTTGTGGGGGGTGGAGCCGTTGTGGAGGGTGGAGCCGTTGTGGGGGGTGGAGCCGTTGTGGAGGGTGGAGCCGTTGTGGGGGGTGGAGCCGTTGTGGGGGGTGGAGCCGTTGTGGGGGGTGGAGCCGTTGTGGGGGGTGGAGCCGTTGTGGGGGGTGGAGCCGTTGTGGGGGGTGGAGCCGTTGTGGGGGGTGGAGCCGTTGTGGGGGGTGGAGCCGTTGTGGGGGGTGGAGCCGTTGTGGGGGGTGAAGGGACACGGACGGACCACGATACATTCGAGTAGACGTTTCCATCTTGATCCTCAAGCGAGCATCGATATGTTCCCTCGTCCGTGGCGTTCACATCTTCCATTAGGAGGTCCGACTGATTGTGGGCCAGCAGATGGTCATAGCCTCCGCCCGATAGATCTTTGGCCCAGCGGTACTTTAGCACCATGTCTTCACCACTCCACACCAGGCTGTGCCAGGGAAGAGCACACGACAGACTGAGGTTACTGCCCGCTCCCGTCTCCAGGTCAGAGTGGCCACAGTGCAACTCACCATTAGCAGGGGGGCACTTGTGTGGTATATCTTTATCACATGGATATGAGAGTGGATTATCCCCCCAACAGGTCCTCACCTTTTGAATAAGCATTCCACATGTGTGTACGCAGAGCGATTCATTCCTGCGTTCCTTCAGGATGTCGTAGGTGTGGTCCATTAGGTTTTGAAACTCTGTAATTAAATCGCCTGCAGTGTACGAGGAATTCGTGAAATTGTTCCATTTCTCCTGGAACTGAGAGGCAATGCTGGTCCTGGTCGCTGGAGTAATTACCAAGAGTTTAAAAGCGTTCAAGAATTTTTCTTCTGTTTTTTTAAATATATCCATCAGGTTGGTATTGGTGTCCGGGTCAACCTGTCTATTGATGAAACCCACAACTTTATCATGGAAAATAGGTTCACATTTGAGACATCCGCTGGTAGCCTGGACCCAGGAGAGCAGTACCAAGATTCTAACACAAGTCTGAAACAATCGCATATTTAAATCCTGCTATGCTTGTGTCTAAAACATTAATTGATTACAAAAGCTACAAAACGTTTTGTAACTGAATTGCATGACACACACTTAGTATATTTATCTTAGCCTGTGATGTCGTGACAGTGATGACATCACGCACGTCACCATGCTTCATCGTCACCAGGCAACGCTTCACTTCAAACCACTAGATGGGGCTGTGGTGAGGGAAGAGTTAAGACCCGCTGCATACTGTAGGTGATAAGGTGACCACCGCTGTGGTTGGGAAACTACAACATGACTACAACATGACGTCACTGAGCCGCGGTGGTAAGAAACTCACCCCAGCACTTCTCTCTGTCTGTACTGAAACTACAACAACATGACATCACTGAGCCGCGGTGGTAAGAAACTCACCCCAGCACTTATCTCTGTCTGTACTAAAACTACAACAACATGACGTCACTGAGCCGCGGTGGTAAGAAACTCACCCCAGCACTTCTGTCTGTACTGAAACTACAACAACATGACGTCACTGAGCAGCGGTGGAAAGAAACTCACCCCAGCACTTCTCTCTGTACTGAAACTACAACATGACGTCACTGACTGAGGTCAAACTGGAGTATTCTTTGGCCTTTACAGGTCTATAAAGAGTGTTATGAAAACGTTTCGGAACGCTGCTTTACACTATACTCAGCTTTAATATTTTTGAATTTGTTTTTATTTCATTCCTTTTGTAACCTTTTGTGACCTTCTTCATGCCTGAACGTCGATTATCGTTTAGTTTCTGACATGTTGAAGCGCTGTGGTGTTGTTAGGCCTACCTGTCGTCCCACTAGTGAAGCAGATGACAGCCATGTCCTCGGGGCGGGGGGGCTGTGGGAGAGGGGTCAGGGGACAAAGGTCAGGGGTCATACACCCTATTGAACCGACTATTAGGACAAGAGATATCCTGAGGTTGTCATGGTTACTCACCAAGGGTGCGTGGTGGTTGGCCTTGCCCAGTGCCTGGGGGGGAAGATATGGATGTTTAGTCATGGAAGGAATGAAAGAAAGAAGTGCACAGATTTCACTCTACACCAAATCTCTTTGACAAAACTAGCAAATGGTAAATGGTGCATTTATATAGCGCCTTTATCCAAGGCGCTTTACATATATTGTGCATTACATTCATGTGCATTACATTCACCCATTCATACACCGATTGCGGTGGAAGCCATGCAAGGTACCAACCAGCACATCGGGAGCAATTTGGGGTTCAGTGTCTTGCCCAAGGACACTTCAACATGTAGACAGGAGGAGGAGCCGGGATTCGAACCGCCGACCCACGGATCATTGGACGACCTGCTCTTCCTCCTGAGCCACAGTCGCCCAACAAGCTGTCTAAATCTACAAGCTCAACGTGATGCACTGTAGATTTGTTATTTTCAACTAATTGGATAAAAGGGCTATGCACCATTTAATATAATCGATAAATCACATTGTGATCTTGTAGATCTGCTAGGGTCACAATTATTGCACAACACCGTTGTGAAATAATTGAAATATTTAATGAAATATTTAATTATTAGGTTTAGCCATTTACTACGTACCTAGTTTTTGGAGGTAAAAAAGTAGAAACGTAATGTTGTAATTAATACGGATGAGTGACTGCTTTCGATGGTGAAGTATATGTCGATCAGTGTCGGGTGGAATAAAGGAAATGCCTCTATGTATATGTATATGTAAGTTGGTTAGCGGTATACTGTGGTTACTTTGCGTATGCCCCGTTTGATGCGTATGTATCGTAGCAGCATAATGACGTCAGGGTATAACTGGTATAACTAGCTCTCAATGATGACGTAATAAAGTGGTGGATTAAAGGACCCAATGCCAGGGTGTAATTGGTTTTCGATGGTGACGTAATGACGATATGTTTTAGTGTCGGGAGGATTAAAGGTAATGTCCCTATGTATACATGTATGTAATCTGACACCACTATATGACGCCATATCAAGCACAAGTAGTCATTACGTCATACGCTGGCACGGCGCATACACATCAAACGGCGACATACGCATCGAAGCACTGGACGAAAACTATTACTTGCAATAATTAATGAAGCAAGTAATAAAGAGAATGTAATGACACTGTTGTTTTGACACTGTTGTTTTACATCATTACATCACCTCCTCCATGTTGTAAGATGATAAGAGCGTCCCTCACTTAGTCACATCACACAGGTGTGATTTTTTTTTTATCCCGTTCCAACTCCGATCATTTGATTTTCAGTATCTGCCGATACTGATTTTACCGACAATAGTACAATATCCTAAATAACAGACAATATCTATCTGTCTGATTGGCTGCCCACACTGCCAATCACGTCTTTTGACGTGTGCTGTGCCGCGCGTGCGTTGAAAATAAGCGATGGATCGACAGATCTCTCATAGTCTCCGGGGGCTAACCTCCGTCTCCTCCAGGCTGAGTATTTGGATGCCGTTGTGCTGCCCCCTGGTGGCCAGCTCGGCGCTGCAGCCCTCCATCACGATGACGGTGCGTACAGGATGCTCCCGGTCCGCCACACAGTCCAGCAGCAGCTGGGCCTTCTCTGCCGAGTCACACACTATGGTGGACAGGCACGCTGCAGGCACACGCACGCACACACACACACACACACACGCACACACATACACGCACGCACACACATACACACGCACACACACATACACACGCACACGCAGGCAGGAGAGAGAGGGGAATGTCATCGTCGTACTACTTGCTACTTAATAATATAATAAGCTTTATTGTCCCCACGTTTGTTCAAGACCAAAAAAGAAGAAAAAAAACACACCAAACCATAGCACAGAAAAACATATTGCGAACACGAGGTCTCCACAGAACCATCCTATCATAAGTACATGACCCACTGTATAGTATACAGAACCATCCTATCATACATGACTGTATACACAAGTAAGACGCGTGAACACGGGAAGGGTACGCAGCTTTTAAATAGCAATAACAACAATTAGAATAAATTACGTACTTTAAGGTTTTTTTGTTATTTTTTTAGTTTATTAATTACATTTTTAAAGTTTTTTTTAAAAGTTTTTTCTTTTTAAGTTTGTTTTTTAAGTTAAGTGTGCGTGTGTGTGTGTGTGTGTGTGTGTGTACCTCTGTCGATGATGTACGTGATGGCCTCTGTCCCCAGTGTGTCATAGAGAGGCACTGACACCAAGGAATAGCTGTAACACGCCAGCTCAGTGATGGTCCACTGCACGCACACACACACACACACACACACACACGGACACACACATGCACAGTGACTATGTCGTCTCTGTTGCGTGGAAACCATAGACTGTAAAAAATATGGACAAAGCGTTCTCTGGGTCTAACATGAACGTAAAATGAAGCCTGTCAGTCCTTGTATTGTAAGTCGCCATCTTTCTAGATCCGTTTTGGCCCAGCTGGCCATTGGCTGGCCCAGACAACGAGGCGGGACTTCCCCCCCTTCTTCTCCGTTGGTTTTTATTTTGACTCGAGTGGGAGGGGAATCCCGACCATAGACTGTAACGGTAGCCACACCCCTCAGAACATACGCGACTTTATGGTCATTTTTTTAATAAATGGGACCATAATTTTCCAAAACGAATATTATGACATTAGAAATGAGACTTTAAACTATTGACTGGAAGCAGAAAGTATTCATGTTTATTAAGGTAATACAGTCTAGGTGAAGTTGGGCCCAAATACATGGACTTCTATGGGGCTATGGGTTTTTCTGGGTCCAATGACAGCGCCACAACAGGCCATTATATGAACTTTCATGAAATCCCGATTTCCTCAGTGGCTTCACAAAATATCTGTCTGACTGCCCCCCTGGTGGAAACGTCATATGTCCAAAATCTTTACTTTTCTGATTTGAAGCTCTAAAGTAGCAAAAGTAGCAGATCTGTAAGTGCAAAACGAGCGTACGGATTTGCTACTTTTGTGCGACGCTGTAGTGTGATAAAGTAGGGCGTCTATTTATTTATTTTTTAACACAAAAAGTTGTAACATGGAGGTGTGTACCTCGGCTCTGTTCTGAGAGAAGATGCCGACGTGAGCGTCTGTAGTTCTGGAGTGTCCTCTGTGGACCAAGGCTGAGCCCAGGTTCTCTGCTTTCTCCTGTACCTAACACACGTCCGCGGGCATGCACACACACACACACACACACACACACACACACACACACACACACACACACACACACACACACACACACACACACACACACACACACACACACACACACACACACACACACACACACACACACACACACACACACACACACACACACACACACACACACACACACACACTCTGTAAATAAACAACAGCCGTATATACACACAGCCTAAACTAAGCAGGAATTACATTAAATTAGTTTTTTGGGTGGTGTCAAACTGTACCTCTCTGTACGTCATCCACTGGTATGGCTGCTTTGGTTTCCTGGAACCCAGGCACGGGCCATTATCTGGAGAAGAAAGAAAGAAAGAAAGAATAGACAACATTGATTACGAATTGCGTAAACATCACCCAGAACTTCCAGTATGGAATCAAACACCCGTGGTTTGTTGGCGTATGAAAGATCATAAAGAAACTGCTTCTTGATTAATCACTTAATCGAAAAGTAATCGATAGAATGATCGCTAAGAAAAATATTATATAGTTTCAACTAGGGATGTCCCGATACACTTTTTTCGCTTCCGATCCGATACCACCATTTCTGTGATACCGAATACCCATACCATTGTCGTGATCTCCTGTTGTGTTTATAGATATCTAGCTATATATATATCTCCTGTTGTGTTTAGAGCAGACTCCTCACTCAAATGTGCACTTGCAGTTTTGGGAAACTCCAAAGCAAACTCCACATGTCTCAACATTGTCTTTACCTGCCATAGTGTCAACCCCCTTACCCCTGTGTGGGATCTGTGGTTAGACTGCCATAGTGTCAACCCCCTTACCCCCTGTGTGGGATCTGTGGTTAGACTGGCATAGTGTCAACCCCTTACCCCTGTGTGGGATCTGTGGTTAGACTGGCATAGTGTCAACCCCCTTACCCCTGTGTGGGATCGGTGGTTAGACTGGCATAGTGTCAACCCTTTACCCCTGTGTGGGATCAGTGGTTAGACTGGCATAGTGTCAACCCCTTACCCCTGTGTCGGATCGGTGGTCAGACTGGCATATTCACCGATACCGATATGAACCGATATGACAAATAAGGGCCGATCCGATACTTTTCCCGATACCGATACAGTGTCAGGGAACATCTCTAGTTTCAACCCCAGATAGTACCAATGTTATTTTAGTGATAATACGGTGCAACATGAACATAAAAGAATACAGTATAGTATACAGTAGGACTTACCGGAGACTCTTATTCCTCGGAGGAAGAACTCGTACATGGTGGTGGCGTCGTCGTAGTAATGCGTCACGTGGTCGTCGTCTCCGCTCGCCAGCGGGGACCGCCGTGCCAAGTCTGCCCCCTGTGGGTGGAGAGAGAGAAGACGCTCAGCATTACAGCGCCGACTGACCGGAGGTCTGTCGACGCTGGGTACGAGGACCGTCGACGCTCACCTGGACCAGGACGGACTGCATGGTGAGGTCACAGGGCGGTGGGAGGGGCTTGGGCCGCGTTGCCAGGTAGTAGGTGGTGAGGGCGGCCGCGGCGCCCATGCTGACCAGCGTGGACGTGGACAGGCCTCTGACGTACTGAGACACGCCGTCCAGATCTGGCAACCGCAGCCTCGCCAAAACCTCCTGACTCAGCATGACTCCTACCGCCGTGTGTGTGTGTGTGTGTGTGTGTGTGTGTGTGTGTGTGTGTGTCGGAGGCGACTCTGTTGTGAGGTGGCGTGGACGGAGGGCAAGATTACGCTAGCAGGAGAGGATCTGGAGAGGGAGGGAGAGAGAGAGAGAGAGAGAGAGAGAGAGAGAGAGAGAGAGAGAGAGAGAGAGAGAGAGAGAGAGAGAGAGATGTCATTCATTCATTCACTTGATTACTGCCAAACCCACATCATGAGATATAAGTCAAATTGAACCTTTCATTTTGTAAAAAAAAAAAACTGTCGCTAATTCTGTACTATTATACAGTGTATGCGCACGCATAAAGTGAGTGGCAAATAGAGTGGCATAGTGAGTTTAATGTTGTTTAATGCAATCCGTTCCTACTTCCTGACAAACTTTGCTGCATGTCAATCCCCGTCTCTCTCCCCTGGTTTCCTGTCTGTCTCCACTTTCCACTATCAGGCTGGATCGCTCGCTGAATAGACTCATTGGACAGATGACAGACCCTGGCCGTAGTTCTGTAAGGTACACTTCTACCATCAGAGGACACTGGCATGAGTGCCTCGCCTAGAGTAGTAACCTGTGGGGCTGGGTAAATGTACTGTATTTTTTTATTTTATTTTTATTTGTATTCTCGTATATGTGATGTACTGTCTTACCTTGTGGGCCACGAGCCTGTAATAAAGTTGATATAATAAGGTCACAAAAAAAGCCTCCCAAAAAATATCTTTAACCCAATTAGACCTGACGTCGAAGGAAAGAAAAGTCCAAATAAATCGAGAAAGCTTTCTGAAAAAACATTTTTCTATATCAGTGGTGCTCAATATTTCATGTCAAGGACCCCAAAAATGATTTAACATGCTTCCGCCCCCCATCTGAAAATATGTTGTTCCAGGGACCTCCCCAGAAGCAAAGATTTGAGTTCAAATGTTCACTCTGTAATATATATTTTTCAATAGCTAAAGTATAACATAATGCTTTAAAACACCAAAAGGTATTCTCGCCCCGAATGGGTTGAAACAAATATTCCGAGTGTCATTTCCACCACGGTTGGGTACAGCGCTGGCCGCTTGCTTACATTGGCAAAGACATGTTGAGCGACGCGTACGGGAAGGAATGAGAACACTAGTACCTTCCAGTAACACTATATAGCCTCCATTGTTCATGTTGTTTAGCTCAGAAAGATCACATAACTACGTAATTAGATGGTCCTACTATTTCATTTAACACATTTTCTCTGCATGGGTAATACAGTTAGCCTGCAGGTGCCAGGTGTACAGTTCCCATGCGCGTGTGTGTGTGTGTGTGTGTGTGTGTGTGTGTAACAGGTGCTCAAGACAGCTCTGTTGTCACATAAGTGCACGACATAATGAGCTGGCCTGGCAGACTAAAGGTCTTTGCAGAGACTGGACAGTGGACACGGTCGGACGCAGCTAAAGTTCCGCAGAACGCAGCAGTTTGCGGGTAAATGTATGCAAATCTTTGAATATATATTCTTTCACAGTGAACGTTTTTAACTCATATCTTTGCTTCTGGGAGGTCCCTGCAGCTAAAACAACATATTTTCAGATGGGGGTCCCTGGATAAAACAACATATTTTCAGATGGGGGTCCCTGGCTTAAACAACATATTTTCAGATGGGGGTCCCTGGATAAAACATCATATTTTCAGATGGGGGTCCCTGCAGCTAAAACAACATATTTTCAGATGGGGGTCCCTGGCTTAAACAACATATTTTCAGATGGAGGTCCCTGGTATAAACAACATATTTTCAGATGGGGGTCCGCGGCCAAATACAGATAATACTCTGGGTCCTTGACATGAAAAGGTTTGAGCACCAGTGCACCACACTGATACGTTTTCCAGAAAACTATCAGGATTTGGAAAGACATTTTGTATAATCTGGTCCGCATGGTCTAAATGGGTCAAGATATCCAAAGTGTTAAGGCTCATACATAGTCTGGAGTTTCGGTGGTGAGGTGACCACCGAACTACAACATGACGTCACGAGCCGCGATGGAGAGCAAACCACCGCCACCGCTCCAGCCCGTCTCTCTGTTTTTACTCACCACCGCTCAACGTTATTTCAGCTCCGGTGGTCAGCTCACCACCGGAGCGGTGGTCACCTCACCACCGGAGCGGTGGTCACCTCACCACCGGAGCGGTGGTCAGCTCACCACCGAAAATCCAGACTATGAATAGGCATTTAGTGCCCACCTGTCTGACTACTTCTCCAAAGTGAGTGACACCCACAGACAGGCCACAACACTAAAGCCATTGAGGGAGCGACCATGATGGTACCACCCAAATATAGAACAAACGTGGGAAAGTTCTCGTCACCAAAATGTGGAATGTCCTCTCCTGACACCAATTAACCCATTTAGACCAGAGGACGATTCTACGAATGTCTTCTAAATCCTGACAGTTTTTTTATGTCAGTGGTGCTCAACCTTTTTCATGTCAAGGACCCCCAGAATTATCTCAATTGGGCCACGGACCCCCATCTCAAAATATGTAGTTCCAGGGACCGCCCATAAGCCAATATTTTAGTTAAAAACGTTCGCTCTGAAAGAATAAAATGATATTCAAAGATTTGCGCCACATTTTCACGACTTTAAAAAAATAGCAGACCTACAAGCTCTGAGCGATATGAGCTTGTAGATCTGCTATTTTTCAATAGCTAAAGCATAACATGATGCTAACACCAAAACGGGTTCCCGGTCAGAATGGGTTAATGTCTGACCGTACCACGTGCCGTTTACATTTCTGACTATCAAAGTATCCAATCATTCAAAAAGGCAAGTCCATTTGGTTCCATTTGTATTTTGTAGATCACTCTCCAGGTCACAGACCCCGTAAGGGTCCATTTGGTTGAGAACCACATGCTATACTGTATAAGTCAACCATGTGGATGACACAATACCTCAACTGCATCAAAAGGCTGCTCTGCCTCCACTAACTTCCCAGCTTATTAGAAGCCTAAAGTCGCTTCCAATAAGCAGACATGGCAACACTGGCTGTAAACTGGATACATTACAGACACAGTACTATATTGAATTTGACTCCAAAATAGGACTGGGAAATTAACCGAAAATGCATCAAAAACACTGAACACAATTAAATGTTCTTCTTATTTTACAATTCATTACATCATAATTTGCATAACAAATTCTTTGAAAACGTAGGTAAGGTATTGTCAATGTCTCTCCATATACGACCTGCGGGAAAAGTTTCTCCAACGATAACTCACCTAAGAAATGGACCAAGCCAAAACCGTTTACAGAGAAACCACTTTAGTTGTTCAGCCTGGCCTCCTATGGCCAATGACACAATCCCCAGTGGTACTACAGTACAGTAGCTGTGTTCTGCCCTGCTGCCTTCACAACAATGACTCTACCTTACAGTCCTCTGGTACTAGCTGTGTTCTGGTCTGCTGCCCTCACAAGGACTCTACCTTACAGTCCATCTCAGGTTGATAAGTAACACACTGCTTCAGGTCAAGGGTCGGTTCACGATGACCTCCATCCAGGCCATCGGTCAGCTGATGTACAGTAGACAGACAGACAACAGTGTTGGAATACTACCAGCATTGTGTACCCAAGTCATTTTAGGACTGAGACCAGATTCTACAAATGTCTTCTAAGTCATTACGGTTTTCGGAAAACCCTGTTTCTATATCAAACTAATTAATTATTTCGCCCCAAAAATTATATGTAATTGGCCACCGACCCCCATCCGAGTTAAAAAACGTTCGCTCTGAAAGAATATATATTCAAAGATTTGCACCACTTTTTCAAGATTTTTCAAAAATAGCAGATATACAAGCTCGTAGCGCGGCACTCAGTGCTTCTTGTAGATCTGCTATTTCTGCTATTTTTCAATAGCTAAAGTTTAACATAATGCTTGAAACACCAAAAGAGGTTCCCGTCCTGGATGGGTCAAAGTATTAATACCACAAGAAAGGCAGGACATACTCTGTTACAAGTAAAAGTCTGGTATTAAAGTACCAGAATGTACCATTTCACAAGTTTTCAAAATGTGTCGAAATTCTGTTGAAAATAGCAGATCTATTTAGCCATATACAAAATGTATATGGCTGAAGTGGTTACTGTATGTTTTATGATAATAATCAAAATCTACAAAGTAACTAGTTAGGGTTAGGGGTTTTCGAATAATTGTAGTGTTGTAAAAGTACAATATTTGCCTCCGGGATGCTAATGGAGAAACAATACTGGAAATTATGTATTCTCCAGTAAAGTAAAACTCAAAATTGTAAGCACAGTACTTGAGAAAATGTGCTTTAATTACTTCACTTCACTATGTTGACCCAACATGACCCAAAGTCTCGTCCTTAATGATTCATTACATCAATTACGGCACTGTCCATAAGCCGGTTAAGAAAGAGCTGATGGACTGTGGCATGCTGTAGAAATCATCTCAAAAGAAGTGAAAGGTCTTCAGTCCAGCAGGACATGACATCACCATCTTCTCTAATACCATCTTATCTTAGGACTGTCATTTCGTCAATGTCTCGGTGGAAACCGTGTTGTGTGTCTAAAGGCTGGTTGACACCAAATTCCATTCAACTATACTTGTTGCAACCGTTATCCCTGAATGGCAGTTGCAAGGAGTTTCATTGGTGTGGACTGGCCTAACTGGTTTGTTATAAGGAGGTGCAATCCATATCCATCAATGCTAAATGGTAAATGGTGCATTTATATAGTGCCTTTATCCAAGGCGCTTTACATAGATTGTGCATTACATTCACACATTAATACACCGATGGCAGCGGAAACCATGCAAGGCGCCAACCAGCACATCAGGAGCAATTAGGGGTTCAGTGTCTTGCTCAAGGACACTTCGACACTAACTCTGGGGGAGCCCGGGTTCAAACTGGCAACCTTGCGGTTGCCATCCATCCATCCATATCGGTATCGGATCGTTCTCAAAATAATCCAAATTATTTAAACGGTTTTCACCAGCAAAGAATATATATGAAAAATTTAAAAAAAAATCATCAATGAGTTCAATATAAATCAAAAGTGTCTAGTACCTCTAGTCTAGAACAAAAGCCAAATCAAAGGTGATGTAAAATCTTCAGTAAAACAAAAAAACATTTTTCTACATTTCATTTGTGTAGTCAGCTAGTCATTCAGTTGTGAAAACAGACTTTGGAAAATCATCCATTGTGGTCCTCTGTATAATATCGGGGAAAAAACAAAAATAAACATGATATCAGCCCAGTCACCATGCTGCACCTGTGATGTTCCTTTTTACTGACACCAAGTTTAAAATAAGAATTGAGCGCACAGATTATCAATACGAACAAACTGAAAAACACGTTATTTCAATGGTAGTGGGTGGAGAGAAATGATTTTTGTCCAACCATGAAACAGCAACCAATGGGTGCGAAGAGGGGCACAACCATGGGCGGGACTTAAGGTGAATTCATACACTGTCCTATGACGTGTGTCCTCCTCGCCCCAAAAAATAGACCAATGAGACCTGGGCATTATACGGCTGACTTTGACCGGCCCGTGAAAGGTTACTTGGAAATTAGAAAATAAAGCGTACTCTCTCATTTTAAGCGTCCTTATGCGCGGACTAAAACTGCATAGCTTTTATTTTGAAGCACTTTTATTCACGTACACGCAACTTTCCTGCCGTGAATTGCGTGTGTTTGACAACCTGTTGACATTGTTTTGGAAAATGTTATTGAATAAATTATTTTTTTGGAAAGGCAACCTCAATTTTTCCATTGCCTAATAATAACATAATATATACTCTTATCACTTATCAGCTTGTCAAAACAATGCCATTTACTGGTTTTTATATAGAAATGTATATAATAATTACTGTATATTACTCAGAATTTAGTTTAGCCTTTAGGGGCCCAGCCCTCCACAATATGTTCCGTTTCTCAATAATTGCCCACCCCGATCTGCAAACTAACTACAACAAAGATCACAACATGTTGTTTGTGAGCTACAAAATAATAGGGTCAGTCGGTCCTACAATCTACACGTCCATAAACACACACACACACACACACACACACACACACACACACACACACACAGACAGACAAGACTCACCTCTCCCCTAGTGACCGATGACCCCGTGCGAGACGGTACAGGAGGATTGGACGGCCTCAGATATAAAACCTGACTTCAAGGAGGCAAACAAACAAACAGAGAAAGTGCATTGGTGATTAAAGGAGCATGTGTGTGTGTGTGTGTGTGTGTACGTGTGTGTGTTCAGAGAAGGAGAGAGAGAGAGAGAGTAGTTTTTCCTTTCCGATATCAATTCAATCGATGACTCGATACCGAATACAGATCCAATACCAGTGTAATTATTAAACGGTGGTTCTCAAAGTGGGGTTCAGGGACAAACTAATTGATTACTGTAAAATGATCATGGAAATGTGTACGGATGAGTCCGTGGAAATGCCTTGGTCTTGTCCGTGGCATATTTTCTTTATTTGATTTTTGAGTGGTGCAACCACTCCAAGGAACAGCAATGTCCGTGTTAACCTATGTGAGTATGTGACTATGAGTATCAGTAGGGGCAAAAGTGGCACTGTTGTGCCAGAAACAGAGAGAGAGAGTGCTGCACTGTTGCCTGCTAATGAGAGAGAGGGGTGGGGGGGAGTTGCACCACTCAGTTCACACAGGTGTGATTTTTTTTCTTATTTTGATCATAAGACCCAGTTACTGACTGTCAAGTCTCCAGGTTTTCTTCAGAACATGATGTATGCCACTTACTTACTACTATGACACTATGGCATATTAGGAGTCCAACTAGTACTGGTGGTGGTTCTCAAAAAAAATGTTTTATTTGCACTCAGAGTGTACAAATTGAACCAAATAGACCCATAAGGGTACAAATGGATCCTTAAAGGGTCCACTATGGTTACATTTGAACACTCTCAGGCCGAGTTACAGACCTGTCGTGGTCATTCAGGGCTAGCTCGTTATGTTTTTCTGGTAATATTATTGCCCACTCATTTTGTGTATGTCCGTGGCAAGAATTGCCAGAATGGCAATGAGTGCCCCTGAGCAGGGACGTGCACATAGGAGGCCTTAGCTATGTTTCACCAGTTTCAATTGAAACGGGCCTCCACCCTCAGGGGGGGCCTCCACCCTCAGGGGGGGCCTCCACCCTCAGGGGGGGGCTCCACCCTCAGGGGGGGGCCTCCACCCTCAGGGGGGGGCTTCCACCCTCAGGGGGGGCCTCCACCAAGCTCCAACTGAACGTCAGTCGTCAGTCACCCCCCACCACTCTTGGCCCTCTTTAACTCGCTCAATCACTGCCTTGCTCTCTCCCACAATGTTAAGTTACACCTATTTTATGTTAATAACCTGGGTAAAATGTGCAGCATTGGGATTGTGAAGGGACGACAGGATCTGAGCCTGAGGAGACTTAGTGTTGTTGATAATAGACTAGTAATGGCTGCCTGCCTGCCTGCCCCCCCCCCCCCCCCCCTCCCCCCGGGGAAGAGACTGGCATACTCAGCGATACCAGAATGATAGGCAGTATTGGCAGCTTTTCCGATGTCGGTACCTGAACAACTCCACCCAAAATAAGGATCGGCAATTCATAAATAATTCAGTTAAATGGATCTGAGTTAGAAGTAGAACTTTGCCTCCCCCCCACCCCCCCCCCATCGGAAATGTATCCCCCTCTGTACATCCACTCATCTAATAATACACAAGTCACATACCATTCCATCACTCATTGATACCTCTATCAGCTGGGTTAAAATATAATGTGTGTGTGTGTGTGTGTGTGTGTGTGTGTGTGTGTGTGTGTCAGAGACTGAGTGAGTGAGAGAGACAGACAGAGAGAGAGAGAGGGAGAAGGGGGAATGGCTAAGTTGGTGGGTTCATCACTGGCAGCCAATCAGACACGAGTAACCTTTCACCTCGAAACCTGCACTCTAAAGACCCCAAGGAGGATTTATACATTCTCTCTCTCTCTCTCTGTGTCTCTCTCTCTCTCTCTCTCTGTCTCTCTCTCTATCAAGCAGCCTGATTTCATGACATCTACGTTATTTAAAAAACTGCATCTAATAAACCTGTCCATTCAACAGCAGCATGTCCCTAGGGACAATATGCCTTGCCAAGAAGAAAGCCACACTTTGAATTGAAATGAATTGAGATTAGCTCACGCGCGCGCACACACACACACACACACACACACACACACACACGTGTCTCTGACTGGAAGTGAGACTGCCTTGCAGCTTAAAATGACAAAACGAGTTCCCTTTCTTTGGAAAACATGTTCTTTAACTTTCTTCAGAACGAAAACGCTTTAAAACGGATCTTTACACGTTGCAAACTAAGCCTATTGACATATTCAGGCTGGCTGGTGAAACGGTGGCATTTAGTTTTAAAACTATAACTTTTGAGTGCAGACAGACAGTTTCTCAAAACTATAGTCTACAATGAATGAATGCCTTTTGGAAATAGTGCGACTGTGACTGGCAGTGACTGTTGACTTGAGTCACACAACAGTCTTGACTCCAGACCAGACAGAGAGATAGTGAGATACTATATTTACCAATGACGTTACACACCGAAAACGGCAGACCTACAAGCTCACAACGCGTCGCGGATGCCACGCGTTGTGAGCTTGTAGGTCTGCTGTTTTCCTACACACACAATGCAGACACGCACAGAAGCGCTCATTCATTGAACGAAACGTGCGTTGCCACCGTACGTTAGTGTTATAAGCCCGTATAACCTGCAGACAGACAGTCACAGAAGCCACGCATTCACAAAACATAATAAAAACAACTCTTCCCAACCTGTTGCCTTGGCTGCAGCCAGTGTCTTCCTGCCTGTTGTCTTGTCTGTCTATTTGTCTAACCACCACCAGCAGCACCACCGTCCACCACGCTGAAACACTGTTGCCAGGTTTGAGAGAGAGGGGGAGAGAAATGAGCAACCACGTCTATGAAAAACAAGCCCAAAAGAAGCGATTAATTGAAAATGGAGGACCCTGATGTAAACAAGTCTTTGTATGGTTGTTATCCACGTAGCAGTTTTGTATTGACGTTTGAAATGTACCCATTCTACATACTGTGAATAATAACATTTTCAATCAATCAATCAATCAATCAAGCCCGAGCTTGATTGATTGATTGAAATCTGCTATTTTCAACAACAAAAGACATTTTGAAAAATGTGGAATACACATTTTAACAATAACAACACAAATCTTGTATGGGGGTCCCACACTCCCTATAGCTAGCTGGCATAAAATGTTTTCATATATGGGGGTCTCACTAACATTTTTTCATATATGGGGGTCTCACTAAAATGTTTTCATATATGGGGGTCCGCAGACAAATATATATTAATTTCGGGGTCCTTGGCTTGAAAATGAAACACCGATTGGTTTAAACAACATTATGACAAGCCCAAAAAACAGCAACCCATCTTTCTACAAATAATTTACAAGCAGAAAAACAAGCCCGAATTCGCGTATACTAAAGGGACATGGCAACACACCACACATGGTACTTTATTACCATGGATTTAATAATTAAGCAGACTGCATAGACATTTTAGGTAGTAGTACACTTTAAAACACACACTTTCTTGCTTGCTTGCTTACTTACTTCAATAATTACTTTGTATTGCACTATTCTATTCATTTACAAGGAATCCCAGAGTGCTACCTGCATACATGCCTTTGCCTACAGTATACACATTCAACACATTCATTCACGTTTTTGTTCAGCAAATGGTACCACTTTTTAATAAAACAAGGGTAGGCTAATACTATACTAATCATGTTTTGCTATGGACTATGGTCTTTTTCCAAATGCATTTCATAAGATGTAGGCTTAGCCTACTGTTGACCAGTGTATTTTACCACTGCTAGGGTAGCCTACTATATATTTTTATGTATTTATTTATTCTCATTGAATGTGTAAACACTGTTGGTATCAGTTCACCTAGAAACAGCACACAGGCCCAAAGTAAAATTACAAAGTAGCACACATTTTATTAAGCTCTTAAGTTATTTTGTATTTATTCCAGATTTATTTATGACTGTCAAGGTATGCGGTCTAGCTTAGGTTGGACATAGGGTTGGACTCAGTGGGGTGGACATAGCCTGGCATTTTACTATTCACTGGTATCTTTAATCTTGTTTTTAAATATCATGTGTATTGTATTTTAGAAGGACGCCCTCTGGTGACCAAAGAAATAAACTACATATCTTTGAAAGTTGAAACAGTTACAGGATGCCACATTAACAGAGCATTCCTTTTGCCTTTTCTAAACACCTCCCACCAAAACCAAAGACCTACGGTAAGTGGGTAACATATAATAGAACCCATGCATAGTGAGGTGATGAGTCTGGCCCCTATGAATCATTCACAGCTCTATATTTTGTTTATTTGCAAATGCTTCATAAGGTAATGAATGACTAAATTACATAGGCTACTTATCATGGCTATCATACTGACTTTCTTTTTACCTTGTTTTGTAAAGCACTTATAACTATATATCTAAATAACTTAAAGTATGCCTATTGAATCACAAGATCACAACACGTTTCTCTTCTCACAATTGGACACAAAATGATTGCATGATCAGCAAACAAATGCATATTTGAATGTGCATTTATTATGGAGACTAGACAGCCAGTACAAGTAGGCTACAGGTCAGTGGGTCGAATCAGACAAACCGTCTGTACAATCATTGAGTGTTTGTACGAGATAAACAAACAGAAGTTATTGTTCTAGAACAGGGCGCGTCATTCCATTGCGTGTCATAGTTTGTTTCTGCACAGTGTTCAACGCCACTATGGAGCCGTCAGACCACATCCATCCACCCTCCACGTGTACGTCGGTCAGTCCAATCCGCAGGTCCTCCCCTCTAAATGGTCAAAGTTCTTGATCAGGGTTCGGACAAAGTGGTGCTCTTCCATGCTGTGGAGGATGGACACCAGGTTGGCGTCCTCGGACACACACTTGAGCTCCGCCTGGCCCTAAGGCCTGGCCCCGGGTGTGAGACGTGAAGCCACGTACTTGTAGCAGCGGCTCGTTGAAGCTGAACCAAAACCCTGGACAGGACCCTCGCTGGAGCTTCGACCTCTGCCCAGGGACTGGTGTCGAGCACCGGTGTTAATGTCGCCGACTGAAACAAAGATAAATAAAGATATAAAATAAAGGCGAAAGCCACAAAAAAAACATTAAGAAAAGTTCTTTCCATTGAACAGCTCCAGAGTGCTAAATGCCTACATTGTAATGTAAATGGTTCTCTCTTCGTGTCACCATAAGAAGATCATTTTCTCACTTGCAGGTGAGCTCTGATCAAAGCATGATTTAAAACCATCAGTCTGTGATCTGCAACTCTCATGAACTCATAAACATCAAGTGACACATAAAAAAAGAAGATTCAAGATTCTAGATTTTTATTGTTACATCTTATATACGAGCATACAAGAGTACAATTCTTTGGTTCCTATAAGCATTGTAGCAACAATAATAACAGTAACAAATAAATAATAAATAGCAACAATAGTACATTAGTCATAGCATACTCTGAGGTAATTGAAGGTGCTGTGTGCTACTTCCTATGTGTATGTGTACACTGCACAATGTGCATACCATACATCTATTTAATGTATTTATGTGTACAGTATGTACCTAGATAGTGTGCAGATGTTTGTGTGTGCAATCGTATATGCAAAGTGTCATGTGCCGGTGTGCGACTGTGCGTAGTATCTGAAATATTAAGGTAGGTGAGGGAGTTGAGGTCAGGAATGTTCGATTGTTGGCGATTCTAAAACATATTTTTTCTTGAACCATCCATGAACCTGATTGTCTGGGCAAAGCAGCTATTTGACAAAATGTCTCAATACTCTGAACAAGCTTCTGGTGAGGGCCTTCTTCATCCACTTGGAGGACCACTAGGAACTGTCAGGGAGATGGTACTTACTTCTTGGGTTTTATCTTGTCTGAATAGTAACATGTCCCTCTCTCTGTCTGGTTTTATCTTGTCTGTATTAATGAATGTCCCTCTGCCTTTCTGTGCTAAAACATATAGTTTCAGGGAGATTCTCTGCCAAACACACAGTTTGTCCATTATCAGAGAGATGTGATCCAGGTATAGCTGAATGACTTGAGGCTTGGATGGGGCTCCTGGTCAGAATGGCTTGAGGCTCGGATGGAGCTCCTGGTTCCGTACGTCATTCAGTGTAGGTGAGGTCATTCAGTGTAGGTGAGGTCATTCAGTGTAGGTGAGGTCATTCGGTGTAGGTGAGGTCATTCAGTGTAGGTGAGGTCTCATCATGACTAGGGCTGAGGGTAGGGGTCAAGCTGTACACACGATGGAGAGAAAACATGGCTGAGTTTCAAGAATAAAACGCATAGTAAACCTTAACGTTTTTAATTATATTCAGCGGCCTCCACCAATAATAAACGTCTTGTTTCCGACTCACCTCGCAGTAAGCAGGAGGAGACGAGGAGGAGGTGTATTGTTCTGCCTCCTCCTCTGTGACCACGGAGCTGTACTCAGGAGGAGCTGAGGGAAGGGAGAAAAAGCAAACAGAAGTGAGATTTGGGGATCATGTCTGGACTTTAGAACGGTGCATAGCCAAGCATCGAGCCCTGTGGGACACCACCCAAACTGCCATTCAGATAATAATGGTCACGATAAACAAAACAGTATTTTACACATGTAATGCAAGTTCACAACGTGAGGCATTGTGAGCTTGTACTTTCACGAAATGTACAGTATCTGTGGAACCGAGCTTAAAGCTGCTATAAGCAATAATATGTCAATTTATTTTTGAGTGAACAGCAATGTCCGTGTTCACCTATGTGTTCACCTATGTGACGTTGGTTAATGAGCCAATGACTATAAGTACCAGTAGGGGCGCTGTTGTGCCAGAAACAGAGAGAGAGATAGTATTAGTGCTGTACTGTTGCCTGCTAATGAGAGAGAGAGAGAGAGAGAGGGGAGAGGAGAGGAGGGGGGGGGGAGCACCACCACTTTGGTATTCAGACAGCCAGCAATGGGTAGAACGCTCCCAACAAAATGTAGTCTCTGTGACACATCTAGGGGCCGCAATCTGCGGGGGTCACAGCCTGGAAAGGTTGAGAATCACTGATCTAAATGCTCACAGCGCTTTGTGTAGTGAAGCATCGTGACTGTGAGCTTATAGATCGTGTATTTTAGGCAAAGTGCATGATTTGGTAATATAGAGATGGGGAAAGCAGAGCAGAGCAGACCAGCTACAGAGCAAGCTCAGTTCAACATTCAGTATAGAGGGCTTCAGTGGTTAAGACAGACAGGATATTGGATAATTACACTCACGCTGCTCGGGTAAGGCCTGGTGGAGCCACTCCGGGTACGGACTGGAGCTGCCAAACGGCTGGAGGAGAGGGCTGGTGTCCATCACATCACACGCCGTGAAGGGGTGGCTGTCCATCACCGCCACCGGACTACCGGTAGTGGAGGTGGGGCTGCCGAACAGGTCGAGACCAGTGGTGGTGTCCATCACCTGACCACTGGCAGTGGAGGTGCTGCCAGACAGGCGCAGAGGGATGGTTCCCATCACCAGCGGCAGCTCCGCACACAGCTTGGACGTCCCGCGGATCTCCATACAAACCTGAGGACAAGCAAGCATCATGGGGGGAGAGAGAGAGAGAGAGAGAGAGAGAGGTTTTAGGACATGATGTAACATCATGAAATCTCACAGCTGAAAATGTTTGTATGATCACAGATCAAGTCCTAATGTGTGCCATTTGTGAAACATTGTGAAAGGAGTTCCCCCATACTGGTTCCGAAACAATTAACAGAATTTGTGAAATTATGATATGTTCTAGTAATATTATTGTTCCGGTTCTACATACTGTCGACCAGCTGAAGAAAGCACAGCTTGGGCCTTTAGCCTTTGCTTTTATATGAAATATCCAAGACTGTTAAGATTTTATGGAAGGTGCTTCTGAACATATTGGTAGTTTGACCACTTAAAAAATGCTCTAATCTTAAAATAATAAGCCGTTTACAAGCTCACAGTGCATCACAGACCTGCTTCCATAGAAGGCAAGCTGGCTTTTATGGAATCAAAATGACTGAGGTCAGTTGTGGCGACTGACAACCTTAATCCTTGTGTGTGTATATGAGCACATATATTGTTATTTGTAAAGAACACACTCCCTTTACAGTAAGATGAGTTCCATTTCCTGTGTATTAATCAGTTCCTCTCTTTTCTAAAACCACAAGAACAGAGAGGGGTACAAAAGGATGTTTACCCTGAGCATGTAGTCCACCTTGATGACGGGACACTGCAGAATGAGTTCTTAAAACCACGAGAACAGAGAGGGGTACAAAAGGATGTGTTTACCCTGAGCATGTAGTCCACCTTGATGACGGGACACTGCAGAATGGAGGGTTGCACCACGGGGATCCTGAAGGGCCGTCCGAGCCACATCTCGGAGCAGTGCGGCCCCAGCTCCACGCCGCACTGCGTCGCCACGACGTAGCGCTTCTCCTGCACGGAGCCCTCAGCGGTGAAGGTCTGCCTCTGGACGATGTAGGCCTTGGGCGTCACGGAGCGAGAGCTGGCGTTGTGGAACTCGGCGAACAGGGGGATGACATCGCCTAGGAAGACCCATATAGGAGCAGGAGGAGAGAGATTAATGATGAATATTAAACTCAGTTTAATATAGGCTTCAGGGGGTCTATTCTAAAATATGGAATTCTCTGCCTTTACATCTATGGGAGTTGTCTTAAATTAACCTGGTGTCCATTCAATATTTTCCTATAGAGGTTTTACTGTTTGGTGACTTTGACTTCTGACAATTGTGATTATTATGTTCTGCTCCTTTCTTGTTTTTCCTCTCTCTGTATGATATCTGTCTTCTAATCAATGTATTAGATCTGCATGTTCCATGTGATGTAGTTTTTATGCTATGAATGTACAAACATTCCTGGAGAATGCCACTTCTCAAGCCCCTGGGGTTTTTTTTAGGCTTTCTCCTTCATATTTTTTTATTGACTTTGTGTATTATCTTATCTTTAAATCATTTTGTAATGAAAATACAAGTGTCCTTGAGCGGGTTCCAAATGGCCCCGCACGGGTGTGTAACCAAATGGGCCCTTATGGGTGCATTTGTTTCCATTTGTACACTCTCAGAGTTATGGGGGGTCCTTGAAATGAAAAGGTTTGAGAACCACTATGTAGTAGTACAGTATGTACACTACATGGAACACCTGTTCCAAAAATGGCGTATGCCGTATGTGCATATAGAGCCTATTGGCAATGACGACTAAATTGGGGAGAAAAAGGGGGGAAAAACGCAAACACACTTTGATTGATGTCATGTTATAGTATAGCAGAGACATGGGATGTTGATTAGAGAAGATCTTCCTCACCTGGCATGTAACCCTTGCGGTGGATCTTAGCCGTTATGGACAGGTGTCCCACGTTGCATAACCACGCAGTCATATTCTTTGCTTTGGTGACAGACCGTGATCCCTGAAATCAGCAAAAAACAAAACACGTGTTTACATTAACTTGCAGGAGGTGAACAGTGTTTTGAAATCTATTCTGCGTTTGACTGGCAGACAGTGAAGGTCGTGGACAGGGACGTGCAGAGAGTGTTAAAGGGGCAGGGGCTGAAATCCCGTAAGAGAGAACGCAAAAATAGCAGATCGACAAGCTCACAACGTGTCGCAGAGAGCTTGTAGATCAGCTAAAAAAAAGCAATTCTCCTGAATGCTGCCTTCCGGCATGGCATGGCAGTGGCATTTGCATTTCTTTCACCATACTAAATGCTGCATTTGTGGTCTGGAAAGGGCAGTTGTTTTACAGACGGGGAAAAAGGCAGGGGCTGACGCCCCCTTTGATGTCTAAAAGCAAAGCATATAGAATCTGATTCAATGTATTTTGTATTTGATTGTATATATTTGGGCTATTTTGTATCCAGTGTAAAGTAACTAAGGACATTTACTCAGGTACTGTACTTGAGCACTGAAGTATTTATATTCTACTTGTAGTCCACTATAATTATTTGAAAACGTTAGTTACTACTAGTTACTTTGTAGATCTTTAACAAAAGCCATATATACATTTTGCCGATTTCAGCCATTTGAAAATATCCGATCTACAAGTTAACAATGCGTCACATTGTGAGCACGTAAGATCTATATTATTTGAATACATTTTATACATTTGAAAACTGAAACGGGAAACTATTTCTAAAGTATACTTACTGTACGTACAGAGAAGTACACCAAAATGAGCACTTTTGTCTGTATCTAATATAAATGCATTGTAGGCTATTGTCCGTACCAGCAGAGAGGGTGTGTTGATGTCGATGGGTTCAATGAAGGTGAACTCTTTCTTGATCTCGGTGACGGAGGCCCAGCAGGGTCTCTGGAGCTTGGCTCTCACCCAGTAGCGGATGCTGCCGTGTCGGCCGTGGAAGGACGTGGCCAGCCGGGTGTCTTCATCTGGGAGCTGGAAGCTGAAGGGGAACTCGTGTCTGCCTGCAGGCAGCGTGCTGGCCTTCCCGTCGTCTGAGGAAAAGGAATAACACATGCATCCCCTTAGTATAGGCATGATGTATAAACGATTCACTCAACTCACGATACGAGTTGAATCACGATTTAACACAAAATAATTCCCAGACAAATGGAACAAAGAAATGGAAAATAAGTTCTCATTTCTCTTACACAAAACCAGTGTTTTCTTTCACTTTTAATTTTCTTCTCTTATCCCCTTTCAACGCAGTAGCAAATTACTATTATTTTTTATCAATTATTTTACAAACGCTCCATCTATATTCTCATGGAGTACAGTACATGGTTCTTCTCAAGCACACAACGTTGAAGCGGCACTATGTAACTTTTATTTAATGGATACATTTTTATTTTGTCGAATCCGTATGGAAGAGTACCATATGTTAATGCAATATAACTGTATAACAATATACAGTTGGGGTGGTTTTAAAATATTTAGTCTCTCCTATTGAGACATTTATACATTGTCGAAGGTGCATGTCACAAAACTAATTGTTTATTTAAGTTATTTCCACACCAAAACTAAAACCGGATTGGAAACCAGACACAAATAAACCAGTTTTGTCGATACCAATTAAGAGTCGATGTATTTCTGTCCTTCTGTGAGTTAGTGATCCAATTAGATTTGCATAACAATATACTAGGGATAACCTGATACTCAGCCTGAAGTTTCATTTTGTTTCACTTCATTATTCACCAGAAACTTTTATTTTTACGTGGCTAATGGCTATGTGATTCAGGGCAGGAGCCAGGCTATACTAGGGATGCACCGTGGCTCTGTGATTCAGGGCAGGAGCCAGGCTGAGGCTATACTAGGGATGCACCGATGTGACATTTCCTCGGCCCCGATACCGATAACAAATATTAACATTGCTGTTATGAACTATTTTTTACAATGTCGATATTGTGAAAAGAGTTCAAATTTTGTCCATTCTGAAAAAGCACATTAATAATGAATGTATTCCAAAACTAGGGATGTTTAGTATACAGAATTCTGTATAAATACCAAGGGAATAAACGCAATAACACTTTAGGACCACCTATAGGGGCCCTACTGTATATCTTGACTTAATCCTTATCCCTAAACTTGTTAGGCATTTTTGTTTTTTGAAAAACATTACAAAATAGTACGAAATAGCCTGATCTACAAGCTCACAATGTGTCAATGTAGATCATTTCAGTAGTAAAAAAACTGAGTCTTTTTAGCAAAATTCTTACCTGCACACAGGAGAACCTCACGCCGGTTCAGGTACTCCACCTCCGCCTTGTGGTGCTTTACGTAAAACGACATGGCGTCCGAAACCGAAACCCAATCCTCAAGGTTGACCTTGTTGGCCAAACCCTCTGCGTCCAACTTGAAGTGGACCTTGGCCAGACCCTCGGCGTGCGCCGTGAGGGACTGCACTCGGCTGGCCACGGACAGCTCCAGGACCACCCGGCCGGACACCACATCTCCTCGGCTGAACGCCGCCGGAGAGGCCCGGTCAAACAGAATGTAGAAGTTCTTCACCATCTTGAGGTCTACTCTGAGCCTGCTGCTGGTGACTGACTGGTGTTGACGTCTGTCTGATGATGGATGAGTGATCGTGTTGTTGGTTCCTCTGCAAATAAAACTACTTTTTGTGTCTTTTCTTTGTGGGCTGGTGAAAGGTGGGCGGAGTGTGGCACCTCCAGTTAAAGCCCATTGGCTGGGGGGGGCAGTGCTGGATAAAGTACTGGGGGTTGAGCCCCAGTACTTGAGACAAAGTACACACCTTATGCCTGGCCACACCCATCGTATCATCCATACTAATGTGGTGGGGAGGAGGGAAGGGGTGGGGGGGTAGAGAGCCCCATATCAGGGCGGTACCGGTACCTAATAGCACAGTGGTTCTCAAACAGTGGTCCGGGGACCACCAGTGGTCCCTGAGAGGGTTCCAGGTGGTCCCCAGCTAATGATGGGGACCATCTTTTAGAGTTAATTGGAGAATGTATAGAAAAACTGTTATTTTGATCAATTTACCCGTTATCTCTCCTATATGGTACCACATCAATAGGCTGCTACAGCATAGAATTGTGGACAAAATCTTATCCACCAATAACAAAATATTCTTTCGTTTTGGGTCTGAGATGCTGAATCTCATGAAAAGGTGGTCTGTGGCTCAAATGTATAGAATAAATTATGCCCAAATGTGCTGACCTCATCACATTTGTGTGAGTGTTTTTTTGTGCAAAACTAATGCTTGGAATGGATTCAGCATCATGAAAACCCCCTAGTTTGACACGTCACATGCTACTTAAAGCATGATGAAATATTTGAATGTTTTGCCATAATAGGTTGTTAATGGTATGGTCACATATTATGCCAATTATGAAAATTGCTCAACATTATGCAAGTTAGCACCCGGCTGTTTCTAGATGCTGGGTACCCATATACTCAACAATTCTAACATAAAACGTTAGGGTACTCAAAATGCCAGGGTTCATATTCTGGCAAGAGGACTAATAAGGCTTTAAAAGGTTTAAAATCCTCTTAGCAGACCTTGTATCGAACTATATACTTTCCTGTGCTAATAAAATATTCAATCAATCAAAACTTTTCTCTTCTACCCCAGATTTGAACCATGGTGTCCTCCATTGAGCTAATATAGAGCCTACCTGCTTGCTCAGAGGATAAATCTAAACCTTGTGTCAGATTCTGACATCCTACAGGTAGGTGAGACATAACCTCTTTGACACAAGCTAAAAGTCTCAATCATAGATAGAAGTGGAGGGAGACCAAATATTAAAATTGTATTAACATACTCTACCATACGGATTGGACAAAATTATATTGTATTCACAAAAGAACAGTTACATAGTTCAACATAATTTATAATGTAAGTAAATGTATTAATATGTGTATTGCGTAATTAAAATAATACCATGCGACCGACACACACACACACACACACACACACACGCACACACACACACACACACACACACACACACACACACACACACACACACACACACGATACCAGTATCTTTACTTCAAACTGAGTTGATATGCTAATATGCTAATGTACCTGCTGGCTGTTTCAATCAGTTTCAACGGGAGTGAGGGAGGCTTTCAGGCAGGCAGGAGTGAAATGTTGTCCAGCAGGGGGAGTGGGTTTGCCAGGCTAATCTGCAGCACCATGCCATGCTGGGCATCAGCAGCACCACAGGTGAACCTGATCAATCTAATCAGTTCCCATTGAAAAAAGACACTGGCCTTTTATCCACAAAAAAACACACACAGCCACAGCTAGTCAGCTAGGTGACACTCTCTGACGCTTTCATGGTGGCTTGTAAAACTGAAATTGTTTATTATAGAGAATTGCCTGTCTTTGAAGAACTTGCAGCAGCGAGGTAGGCAGCCAAGCCTGCTATGTTGTTTATGTATTATTATGTTTATTCTAGCGTCTGTGAGTGATATTATGAGTGCGTGATTATTGTGTTGTGTTTGAACAGCTTGGGTGATGACGTTAGGGTTTTGGTCATTAGTCCTACAACTAAAACCTATCTCAAACCCTCACCCTAACCCTAACCTCCCACGGGGCAGCACACCTAAACCTAACCTTAACCCATGTCTAACCAATGACTAGTCTAAACTAAGTATGCACCCTAACCTCCCACAGGGCAGCACACCTAAACCTAACCTTAACCCATGTCTAACCAATGACTAGTCTAAACTAAGTATGCACCCTAACCTCCCACAGGGCAGCACACCTAAACCTAACCTTAACCCATGTCTAACCAATGACTAGTCTAAACTAAGTATGCACCCTAACCTCCCACGGGGCAGTAAACCTAAACCTAACCTTAACCCATGTCTAACCAATGACTAGTCTAAACTAAGTACAGTATGCACCCCGATGAATAGTATCATTCTATTTATCGACACGATTCTCAACTCCCCCCCTCCCCTACCCCCAATTCCCCCATTACTCTGCGAGTGTACAAATGATATTACATTTGTACACTTTCAGAGTTACCAATGTTTTGTTTTGTTTTTCTGGGGGGGGGACCCCCTGGAACCCCACCATCAAGGACCCCACACTGAGAGCCGCACACTGAGAGACATGCGATACCAGAGTTATATTGTCCTTCAACTCAACACTAGTCGAGATACAGAACATAGCGTAATAGAAATGTCATAGAAATGAATTATTACCGTGTTGGAGCTATAAGAACTGTACAAAACACACCATTATGCTCTGAGTGTCCGCTGTATAGTGCATTGTGGATTGATTAAATCTCACAAGCTTCTCTCTGTCTGCCTGTCTCATTCTTGACATTGTTGGGTTGTCTGAATTATGTATGATTATTATTGTAAAGGAAAATGTATGCCTATAGGTGGTCATTGTCGGGAGATAATTCACAGAGGGGGGTTTAAAGGAGCATTCAGTGATTCAGGTGATTTTGGAAACAAGCCCCCACCTGTGACCGGCACATGCACACACTGCAGTTGGTGGACACGCAACAGACTGCCTCCGTGGTTAATTTAAAAAAAAATCCACTTTGGTCCAAATTGTCTATCGACAAGGCAGGCTGCAAAGATAGCTCTCCGGAGCTTATTATTGGTGATAGTTTGATTAGATTATTGATTAATAATAAAAATAACTAATAACTAATTGTCCTATTAAAATAGATCCATTAATTAATATTTTATTACATTTGTTCTGCCTGGTTTAAGAAAATAAACAGTCTAGTATTATTTATTGTATTAACTTATAACTAGGGTTATTAAGGGCTAACCCTAGGGCTATTAAGTTCAAACTACCGGTAGTTCTATTCATTAATACATTTTAAATTATATTTATTTAAGAAAAAAACACATCGTCTATTATTTATTGTATTAACTAATTTATTTATTTTATAAACTAGATCTAATTAGATTGTTAAATTATATTTTATTACATTATTTGTTCTGCCTGGTTAAAGAAAACAAAGATATTTGCAGCAGTATGTACTGTGTAGTATTACTGCATTTATTAAATCTGAAACACGTAAGGCTGTCATTACTCCGAGTACCCACTAGAGGGAAGTGTTGGCCTAAAAGTGACAGTCATTAAGAGTTTGTAGAAAGAGCCCAGTTCAACACAAGCTCTGATAAAACCCAGAAAAGCATTATTAAAGACTCGTTTACATTGAGGTCCATCACCTCCTTCAGCTTTCCACACTTCATTTGAAGACCTGAGGCCTCCTTTTAGCCCATTTAGACCTGGTGAAACCTATACGTTATACCATTTATGCCGGGATCGACCCGTCTACATCCTTTATTTATTGTTTTAATAAGAATTTGAAGGTTTTCAGAAAACCTTCGGCTAGGTTTTAGATGGTCTAAATCTGTAAAATACATTAACTATAACTAAATATTCCTCATCCTTGTTATGAACCATTTGATCTAAGGGTAATGGACCCATAACTGACACCCGGGTATAAATGCAATAATTTATTAAGAAAATAATGATTTACAGATATGGCATCATGAATACATTACAATCAACATGAAACATTAGTTTTATTACATTTTTTTTGACTATGGCGTCTTCTCTCGTGTATCAGATGTCCGGCTCCATGCTCGCCTCTCCTTGGAGGCCAGTTGGGTCAAAATACAGTACACCACATTGTGACAGCTGTAGTGAGTCTACAGTCCACCTGACTGCTGGCAATATAGCCTGGTTGTGATATGTAGATGTGATTGATATTGGGTTTTTTTTAAGTCATTCTATAATTACAATACAAAGTAATTTTATTAATTACTATTGTATTAATTGTATTTTATATATTACTATGTTATTACTAATTTTATGTATAACTATATTACTAATTGTATTTATTTGATGTATTACTATGTTATTACTAATTTTACTTCATGCATTACAAATTGTATTTGTTTTATGTATTACTAATTTTATTTTTTATGCATTTATTTATTTTATGCATTACTGTTATTACTAATTTTATTCATTACTATATTGATATTAATTTATTTGATGTATTATTGTCTATATTACTAATTATATTTATTTTATCCATTACTATGCTATTACTAATTTTATTTTATGTATAACTCATTTTATTTTACTTTTATTTTACTATAATCTATTTTTTTATCGTTCGTTTTATCCATTTATTTATATTATGATCTAGTTATTTATATTTGTTTATTGTTTATTATTTTCAAAGAGCCCTGATTGATCACATCTACATATGACCACTACCAGTCAGGATCTGAGTGACTCAGAACCCTGGTGACCTCCAGATGGAGCCACACAGGAGCAACGTCCTAAAGAAAAGAAAGAAATGCTCATTACTACTTTGTTCATAAAACAATATTGATTGAAATATGTATTAACAGTTTGCAGAATTACAGTACATGTCAAGCACAAACTCAATACAAAGACTGTTAACTGTAAGTGGACGAACCAATTAAGCATTACACTTGTTTACAAGAGGGTCCACCATGTTCAATTCATCAAAACATTTAGAGACGTACAAATAAGACACTTCTATATAGTCAAAGAACAGAACAGGAATTCATCATAAAGGAGGTAAAAAGGGAAAATAAACTTATACAGTGAGGGGAAAAAGGGAGTCAAGGGATTCACATGTCTTAATGACTGTTGGTAGGGCGTTCCACATTTTGGTGGCATAGGAGTGAAAATAATTTAGTCCCTTGTTTGTGCCGAATCTGGGTTGTACATAGTTTGTTGCACTCCCTCTGGTGTTGTGGGTGTGGACTTCGTTAACATAAAAGTAGGTACATGGGTATCTTGGTGGTGTATCGAATCTTGTGGACCAGACCCATTGCAAGATGCTGTACTCTGTCGTCGACCCTAAGCCATTCCAGCCTGTCAAAGTGGGCAGGAGTGAGGTAGGTTCGGGGGGTGAGGCCAAGTAGGAGCCTGACCAGTTTGTTTTGGGAGGTCTGGAGCCTAGTTTTAAGGGCCTTTGAGGTGCATGCATAGTCAAAGAAACTTTGTACGAGGGCTCCTGTGAAGGTCTTCAAGGTGTTTTTGTTGACCAGTGAGGAGATCCTGTAAAGGAATCTTGTTCTTTGGTTGACTTTTTTGATTACGTTGGTGGCCATTTTATCACCGGAAAGATTAGCCTCCAGGATGGAACCTAGGTAGGTAATTTCATCTTTACGTGTGATAACATTGTCACCAACTCTAACCAAGAAGCCATTTGCCTTGCTGAGATTACTATTAGATCCAAAGAGAATGGATTCAGTTTTTCCCAGGTGTAAAGATAGTTTGTTATCAGCGAGCCAGGTGCAGATTCTACCGAGTTCAGAGCTGAGGGCCTTTTCAACCTGCAGTTTGTTCCTGTCCGAGACTAGCAGTGCAGAGTCATCTGCGAACAGGAACAAGTTGCAGTCACAAGCTGATGTCATGTCATGATCATAGTGTGTGTGTGTGTGTGTGTTGTATAGTTACCTTGCTGTGATGTAACTCCAAAGGTGATCAGAAATATTTGCTCCATCGGCTAGAAACGTGCTCTTCACCGGCATGATGATCTTGTTCCTAAAAAAAGTCTATAGTCAACCCTAACTGATTACAGAACATGATATAAAAAAACACAACTAGAAGGATTTAGGCCTGTCACAATGACCTAATCGACAAGTATTTTAGATACTTTTTTAGGGATAATAGTCATAATCGTCTCCATGTTGAAAATGTTCATATATTTTCAAACATTTTAAAGAAATAATGAAGCAACTGATCTACAAGCTCTAAATGTGTCACTTTGTAATTTTCTTCTCTTTTTTTAGTGTATAAAGTTATTGAATTATGCCATGTGCAGCTTTTTGTTTACAAAGCCTACAAAAGCCAAAGTTTTATTTAGAATGTTAGTATGCCGCAATTAAATTGTTACTTGTAATTTATTTGAGCGACAATTAAATCGGCCATTATAAAATCTCAAATTCTAACCTGGCCTAAACGGGTTCCAGTGGCGTCTACCGAACCTTCCAGCTCCGTCCGAGCCTCCCAGCGACCCAGAAGTCCTCAGCAGAAACACCCGTGGAAAGCTTCGGATCTCGGGCATCAGCTGAGATCTCCATTCTAACCAAGGATGAAAGACAGACACACACACCAAATTAGCTTTGCTGTGTGTGTGTGCGTGTGCGTGTGCATGTGTCCTGTCACAACATACACATGCACTTACAGTAACGTTTAAGAAAAGGGATCGACCGATTACTGGCTTTTTACGAAGCCTTAAAAAGCCCTAACCCTAAAGCGGTTCGTACTGTTGAGTTCCTCACGGGGCAAGCCCAGGTCCGAAGTCCTCCAGCGTCTACCCAGATCTCCGTCCTCCCATCCATCCATGGACAGACCTGCAGATCTCCATCTCTAGAGGCTCCAGCTGTTTCTACTATGATCTCCATCCTGAGAGAGAAAGAAAGAAACCATTAGCTCTACAAGCTCACAGCACGTTGCAGTGTGAGCTTGTACATCTGCTATTTTTGCTGAACGCTCCCCCAGAATAGGGATGCTGGGGTTGAAGTGTTTAACAAAAGTGTCATTAAGACTTTGATTAGCTTGGAAAGCTGACAGACATTCAACCAGAGTGCCACTAGGAGGCATCAACACATGTACAGTCCTCAACATCTTTTGTAATTTGTATTCAAGTTGTTACAAAGACCAAGAGGCACGCTCATGATATGAGATATTAACTCTCTGCACAATAGTTTGAGATCCTGTCACAACATACACATGCACTTACAGTAACGTTTAACAATAGGGATCGACCAATTATCGGCAACGGACGATTGGCTTTTTACGAAGTCTAAAAAAGCCATAACCCTAAAGCGGTTCGTACCGTTGAGTTCCTCACTGAGAACGTCCAGGTCCGAAGTCCTCCAGCGTCTACCCAGATCTCCGTCCTCCGTCCTCCCATCCATGGACAGACCTGCAGATCTCCATCTCTAGAGGCTCCAGCCTCCAGCTGTGTCTATGATCTCCATCCTGAGAGAGAAAGAAACCATTAGCTCTACAAGCTCACAACACGTTGCAGTGTGAGCTTGTAGATCTGCTATTTTTGCTGAACGGAATAGGGATGCTGGGGTTGAAGTGGTTAACAAAAGGGTCATTAAGACTTTGATTAGCTTGGAAAGCTGACAGACATTCAACCAGAGTGCCACTAGGAGGCATCAACACATGTACAGTCCAACATCTTTTGTAATTTGTATTCAAGTTGTTACAAAGACCAAGAGGCACGCTCATGATACGAGATATTGACTCTCAAACTATTGTGCAGAGTCATTTAGATTTATCCTAAAATATTTAAAACATTTGGATTACTGTAAATGATGCCATTCTTCGTACCATAACAGTACAAAAGCAGTTATCCATCCTCAGAAAGAATCAAGAACTATTCCTACTCACAGCTCATCAGAGTCCTCTGAGGAAGCCCCCGGGGGGGGGGGGGGGGGAGCTTTGGAACGGATCTCTGTCCAGGGAACATCAGATCGCCTATCGATATCTCCATTCTAACAAAGAAAAAAAAAACACACCAAATTAGCCTTTCTGTGTGTGTGTCTGTGTGTGTCTGTGTGTGTGTGTGTGTGCACCCCCTGTCCAGCAGCCGCGTTCCAGCGACGTCTACCGCGATCTTCATCCTAACAAAGAAAGATTGATTAGAGTGACCAAGAGCCAGATATACACAGTATTCTATCCTGTCACAACATATATACATCCTAGTACATCAAACTTTTATTTATAGAGAACATTTAAACAGAAGCTACAGTAATAAACGTTTAAGTTAGGGTTATTTTTGACAGGCCTAACAGGGTCTCTTACTTTGAGTAGTCTTCAGAGGAATGCAGAATCCTGGACAGCGGGAGACCTGCAGTACATCTGGAAGAAAGACTTCGCACATCACTCCCTTGTTGCTGCCAATAGTCTGGATAGTCTACCGTTGGGTTCTTAGCTTACTTCTTATTCTTGTTGCTTACTGTAAGTCACTCTGGATAAAGTATGTGATAACTGCCTAAATTGTTGGAATTCCTAGACGTGATCAATTAGGGTGTGCTCTTCGGTGATAGCAGTGGTGTCATTTGTATATTTTTACAGTCTCACTCCTCCCCAACATATCTTGCGGTGAAGCTGGACAGAACACTGTCCTTTAAACAACACACCCGCAGCACGCCATCCGGCTGGCTTGGCAGCCTAGGTGCCCAGACAGTTGAGCTAACCATCCGGGCCACACTTAAATATTTAATTGCAATTTATTTGAGCGAAAATAATCGTCCAGTAAAAAGAAACCTCATAATAGTGAAAGGCCTAGAGCGGTTCTTACTGTGCGGTTCCTCACCGGGCAGGCCCAGGTCGGAGGTCCTCCGGCATCTACACAGATCTCCGTCCTAAGAAAGAAAGAAATAAAGACCAAATTAGCTTTTGTTGAGCTGCATATTCAGAACCACTTAAACCCTCTATAGATTTGATAAAACAGATCTTTAAAGAGAGCATTTGGTATATGCTCCGATTTCACTCTACACAAATTGATTTGCCAAAAATAGCAGATCTACAAGCTCACAACACGTTGCAACGCGGTGTGAGCTTGTAGATCTGCTAATTTGGCTGAACGCTCCCCCCAGAATAGAGATGCTGGGGTTGAAGTGGTGTCATTAAGACTTTGATTAGCTTGGAGAGCTGACAGACATTCAACCAGTGCCACTAGGAGGAATCATACTGCCATGCTATACTTCGTACCATAACAGTATCCATCCTAACAAGAAATATTCCTACTCACAGCTCATCAGAGTCCTCTGAGGAAGGGGGGGGGGCCTTTCTGTGTGTGTGTGTGTGTGTGTGTGCACCCCCTGTCCAGCAGCCACGTTCCAGCGATCTTCATCCTAACAAAGAAAGATTGATTAGAGTGACCAAGAGCCAGATATATACAGTATTCTATCCTGTCACAACATACAGTATATACATCCTAGTACATCAAACTTTTATTTATAGAGAACATTTAAACAGAAGCTAAACATATCACTTACAGTAATAAACGTTTAAGTTAGGGTTCTTTTTGACAGGCCTAACAGGGTCTCTTACTTTGAGTAGTCTTCAGAGGAATGCAGAATCCTGGACAGCGGGAGACCTGCAGTACATCCGGAAGAAAGACTTCGCACATCACTCCCTTGTTGCTGCCAATAGTCTGGATTTTATTAACAAGAAAAGAATTACTATTTACAGATATATGGCATCATGAATAAATTAAAATCAACATGAAACATTACTTTTATTACTTTGGCGTCTTCTCTCGTGTATCATCAGATGTCCGTCTCCATGCTCGCCTCTCCTTGGAGGCCAGTTGGGTCAAAACACAGTATGACACATTGTGACAGCTGTAGTGAGTCTACAGTCCACCTGACTGCTGGCAATATAGCCTGGTTGTGATATGTAGATGTGATTGATATATATTTTTTTAAGTCATTCTATAATTACAATACAAAGTATTTGTATTTATTTTATGTATTAATTGTATTTTATATATTACTATGTTATTACTAATTTTATGTATAACTATATTACTAATTGTATTTATTTGATGTATTACTATGTTATTACTAATTTTACTTCATGCATTACAAATTGTATTTGTTTTATGTATTACTGTAATTACTAATTTTATTTTGTATACATTTATTTATTTTATGTAGTACTGTTGTTACTAATTTTATGTATTACTATATTGATAATTTAATTTATTTGATGTATTATTGTCTATATTAATAATTATATTTATTTTATCCATTACTATGCTATTACTAATTTTATTTACTATTTTAATTTACTTTTATTTTACTATTTTAATTTACTTTTATTTTACTATAATCTATTTTTTATCATTCGTTTTATCCATTTATTTATATTATTATCTAGTTATTTATATTGGTTTATTATTTTATTGTTTATTATTTTCAAAGAGCCCTGATTGATCACATCTACATATCACCACTACCAGTCAGGATCTGAGTGACTCAGAACCCTGGTGACCTCCAGATGGAGCCACACAGGAGACCAGCAACGTCCTAAAGAAAAGAAAGAAATGCTCATTACTACTTTGTTCATAAAACAATATTGATTGAAATATGTATTAACATTTTGCAGAATTACAGTACATGTCAAGCACAAACTCAATACAAAGACTGTTAACTGTAAGTGGACGACCCAATTAAGCATTACACTTGTTTACAAGAGGGTCCACCATGTTCAATTCATCAAAACAACGCAAAGTTAGCAACTGATGTGCCTAGTAATTCACTACAAATGAGGGACAGGGTTAGCTAACCCTCATATTAAGTAGTAGCATTAAAAACACTTATGTAAAAATCTTATAATGGTAGAAGTATTACTAGCAGTAGCACTAAGACACATTAGTGTTAGCATGACTGAAAGCAATTACAATTTACAATTTAGGCATTTAGCAGACGCTCTTAATCCAGAGCGACTTACATTAAGCAAGAACAAAAAGCATGGGGAATACATTACATAAAAACATTTATCATGAAACATGCGTAAGCTAAGAAAGTAACCGTGGAATATCTATAATGAAACTATACATATAAGCTATACATCTATACTACTATGATATACATTATGTACTATGACGTGCTATGACTACATACAATGCACTTATGCTGTTTACATAACATGCTATAAGTCTGTATCAAATGCTATCTAAGTCTACAGAATTGCTATCTAAGGGGGTGGGGTAAGTGCTATGGGCCATAATATAACTAGCAATGGCTGCTGTAGTAAAAGTTAGCATCATTAGCAAAATCCTGATCATATAGCACAGAAACCATCATAGAGCAGAGCAGCTTACCAGAGGACTAAAACAAGAATGAGCTGGAGCAGAGAGTTCACAGGCGGAGTTGGGAGTTTAAATAGCCCCGCTCAATCACATGGAGTCAACATGTGACTGATCAGCTGATCAGGAATTGGCCATCCTTTCAGTTGTCTGCCTGAACAAGCTCTGCAGACGTTGAATCATTTTCACTACACAATGTACAGCTTAAGCTGTGTAAATGTTAATATTCAAGCTGCATTACCTCGATTAAAGCCTCTTTAGATCAATCAGAATGGCATCTTCAATGGACAAAAGCAGCATGGGAGCAGGGGACTACAGTACACAGCAGGGTGGCAACACCATGGGTTCTTCAGAGGGGACTACAGTACACAGCAGGGTGGCAACACCATGGGTTCTTCAGAGGGGACTACAGTACACAGCAGGGTGGCAACACCATGGGTTCTTCAGAGGGGACTACAGTACACAGCAGGGTGGCAACACCATGGGTTCTTCAGAGGGGACTACAGTACACAGCAGGGTGGCAACACCATGGGTTCTTCAGAGGGGACTACAGTACACAGCAGGGTGGCAACACCATGGGTTCTTCAGAGGGGACTACAGTACACAGCAGGGTGGCAACACCATGGGTTCTTCAGAGGGGACTACAGTACACAGCAGGGTGGCAACACCATGGGTTCTTCAGAGGGGCCTACAGTACACAGCAGGGTGGCAACACCATGGGTTCTTCAGAGGGGACTACAGTACACAGCAGGGTGGCAACACCATGGGTTCTTCAGAGGGGACTACAGTACACAGCAGGGTGACAACACCATGGGTTCTTCAGAGGGGACTACAGTACACAGCAGGGTGGCAACACCATGGGTTCTTCAGAGGGGACTACAGTACACAGCAGGGTGGCAACACCATGGGTTCTTCAGAGGGGACTACAGTACACAGCAGGGTGGCAACACCATGGGTTCTTCAGAGGGGACTACAGTACACAGCAGGGTGGCAACACCATGGGTTCTTCAGAGGGGACTACAGTACACAGCAGGGTGGCAACACCATGGGTTCTTCAGAGGGGACTACAGTACACAGCAGGGTGGCAACACCATGGGTTCTTCAGAGGGGACTACAGTACACAGCAGGGTGGCAACACCATGGGTTCTTCAGAGGGGACTACAGTACACAGCAGGGTGGCAACACCATGGGTTCTTCAGAGGGGACTACAGTACACAGCAGGGTGGCAACACCATGGGTTCTTCAGAGGGGACTACAGTACACAGCAGGGTGGCAACACCATGGGTTCTTCAGAGGGGACTACAGTACACAGCAGGGTGGCAACACCATGGGTTCTTCAGAGGGGACTACAGTACACAGCAGGGTGGCAACACCATGGGTTCTTCAGAGGGGACTACAGTACACAGCAGGGTGGCAACACCATGGGTTCTTCAGAGGGGACTACAGTACACAGCAGGGTGGCAACACCATGGGTTCTTCAGAGGGGACTACAGTACACAGCAGGGTGGCAACACCATGGGTTCTTCAGAGGGGACTACAGTACACAGCAGGGTGGCAACACCATGGGTTCTTCAGAGGGGACTACAGTACACAGCAGGGTGGCAACACCATGGGTTCTTCAGAGGGGACTACAGTACACAGCAGGGTGGCAACACCATGGGTTCTTCAGAGGGGACTACAGTACACAGCAGGGTGGCAACACCATGGGTTCTTCAGAGGGGACTACAGTACACAGCAGGGTGGCAACACCATGGGTTCTTCAGAGGGGACTACAGTACACAGCAGGGTGGCAACACCATGGGTTCTTCAGAGGGGACTACAGTACACAGCAGGGTGGCAACACCATGGGTTCTTCAGAGGGGACTACAGTACACAGCAGGGTGGCAACACCATGGGTTCTTCAGAGGGGACTACAGTACACAGCAGGGTGGCAACACCATGGGTTCTTCAGAGGGGACTACAGTACACAGCAGGGTGGCAACACCATGGGTTCTTCAGAGGGGACTACAGTACACAGCAGGGTGGCAACACCATGGGTTCTTCAGAGGGGACTACAGTACACAGCAGGGTGGCAACACCATGGGTTCTTCAGAGGGGACTACAGTACACAGCAGGGTGGCAACACCATGGGTTCTTCAGAGGGGACTACAGTACACAGCAGGGTGGCAACACCATGGGTTCTTCAGAGGGGACTACAGTACACAGCAGGGTGGCAACACCATGGGTTCTTCAGAGGGGACTACAGTACACAGCAGGGTGGCAACACCATGGGTTCTTCAGAGGGGACTACAGTACACAGCAGGGTGGCAACACCATGGGTTCTTCAGAGGGGACTACAGTACACAGCAGGGTGGCAACACCATGGGTTCTTCAGAGGGGACTACAGTACACAGCAGGGTGGCAACACCATGGGTTCTTCAGAGGGGACTACAGTACACAGCAGGGTGGCAACACCATGGGTTCTTCAGAGGGGACTACAGTACACAGCAGGGTGGCAACACCATGGGTTCTTCAGAGGGGACTACAGTACACAGCAGGGTGGCAACACCATGGGTTCTTCAGAGGGGACTACAGTACACAGCAGGGTGGCAACACCATGGGTTCTTCAGAGGGGACTACAGTACACAGCAGGGTGGCAACACCATGGGTTCTTCAGAGGGGACTACAGTACACAGCAGGGTGGCAACACCATGGGTTCTTCAGAGGGGACTACAGTACACAGCAGGGTGGCAACACCATGGGTTCTTCAGAGGGGACTACAGTACACAGCAGGGTGGCAACACCATGGGTTCTTCAGAGTAAATCCGAAGCTATGATGTCCCTAGTATTCGATTACAAATGAGGCACATGTTAATGTTAAGTAGTAGAAATAAAAGTGAAAAGCTTTAGTTTAATGCTATAAATATTGATAGCAGTAGCAGTAAAGACACATTAGTTTTAGCATGACTGAGAGCAGAAGTGTTAGCAGCAATAACATAATAAGCATCGTCTGCTGTAGTAGTAAGTCAGCATCATTAGCAAAATAAAGCACACAGATCTTCACAGAGCAGCTTACCAGAGGAGAACTACTACAAGAATGAGCTGGAGAAGACAGTTCACAGGTGGGCGTTTAAATAGCCCCGCCCAATCACATGGAGTTAACATGTGACTGATCAGCTGATCAGGAATTGGCCCTCCTTTGAATAGTCTTCCTAAACTAGCTCTGCAGACTTTGAATAATTCTTACTACATAAGTACAACTGAAGCATGTTAAAATATCCAAGGTGCATTACCTGTGATTAAAGCATCTTTAGAACAATCATAACGATATCTTCTATGGCAGTTTATTTCTCCATTAGGCCACGGTTTCTACAAACAAAATACATTAACTAGCATTAACATAATAAAGAACTGTATGAATGACATTATATTTCTAAGTAAATCAAATATAACTCATATCAACAGAATTATCAGGTACAAATTAGCACTTTAGTCACTGGAACATTGTATTATGGCAGAGTACTCAACATAATATGGCAAAGCAAACCAAACATAACCAAAGCAAATTACAATCAAGACAGAACAAAGTCTTACATAGTTCAAGTATACATGGCTGCCTGGGTTGGAGTGTACAGGGTTCGATGAGGCCTGGTCACATATGGAGCACGTCTTGAGTGTACAGGGTTCGATGAGGCCTGGTCACATATGGAGCACGTCTTGAGTGTACAGGGTTCGATGAGGCCTGGTCACATATGGAGCACGTCTTGAGTTTACAGGGTTCGATGAGGCCTGGTCACATATGGAGCACGTCTTGAGTGTACAGGGTTCGATGAGGCCTGGTCACATATGGAGCACGTCTTGAGTGTACAGGGTTCGATGAGGCCTGGTCACATATGGAGCACGTCTTGAGTGTACAGGGTTCGATGAGGCCTGGTCACATATGGAGCACGTCTTGAGTGTACAGGGTTCGATGAGGCCTGGTCACATATGGAGCACGTCTTGAGTGTACAGGGTTCGATGAGGCCTGGTCACATATGGAGCACGTCTTGAGTGTACAGGGTTCGATGAGGCCTGGTCACATATGGAGCACGTCTTGAGTGTACAGGGTTCGATGAGGCCTGGTCACATATGGAGCACGTCTTGAGTGTACAGGGTTCGATGAGGCCTGGTCACATATGGAGCACGTCTTGAGTGTACAGGGTTCGATGAGGCCTGGTCACATATGGAGCACGTCTTGAGTGTACAGGGTTCGATGAGGCCTGGTCACATATGGAGCACGTCTTGAGTGTACAGGGTTCGATGAGGCCTGGTCACATATGGAGCACGTCTTGAGTGTACAGGGTTCGATGAGGCCTGGTCACATATGGAGCACGTCTTGAGTGTACAGGGTTCGATGAGGCCTGGTCACATATGGAGCACGTCTTGAGTGTACAGGGTTCGATGAGGCCTGGTCACATATGGAGCACGTCTTGAGTGTACAGGGTTCGATGAGGCCTGGTCACATATGGAGCACGTCTTGAGTGTACAGGGTTCGATGAGGCCTGGTCACATATGGAGCACGTCTTGAGTGTACAGGGTTCGATGAGGCCTGGTCACATATGGAGCACGTCTTGAGTGTACAGGGTTCGATGAGGCCTGGTCACATATGGAGCACGTCTTGAGTGTACAGGGTTCGATGAGGCCTGGTCACATATGGAGCACGTCTTGAGTGTACAGGGTTCGATGAGGCCTGGTCACATATGGAGCACGTCTTGAGTGTACAGGGTTCGATGAGGCCTGGTCACATATGGAGCACGTCTTGAGTGTACAGGGTTCGATGAGGCCTGGTCACATATGGAGCACGTCTTGAGTGTACAGGGTTCGATGAGGCCTGGTCACATATGGAGCACGTCTTGAGTGTACAGGGTTCGATGAGGCCTGGTCACATATGGAGCACGTCTTGAGTGTACAGGGTTCGATGAGGCCTGGTCACATATGGAGCACGTCTTGAGTGTACAGGGTTCGATGAGGCCTGGTCACATATGGAGCACGTCTTACAATTTACAATTTACAATTTAGGCATTTAGCAGACGCTCTTAATCGAGAGCGACTTACATTAAGCAAGAACAAAAAGCATGGGAATACATCACATAAAGACATTTATCATGAAACATGCGTAAGCTAAGAAAGTAACAGTGGAATATCTATAATGAAACTATACATATAAGCTATACATCACGTCTTGAGTGTACAGGGTTCGATGAGGCCTGGTCACATATGGAGCACGTCTTGAGTGTACAGGGTTCGATGAGGCCTGGTCACATATGGAGCACGTCTTGAGTGTACAGGGTTCGATGAGGCCTGGTCACATATGGAGCACGTCTTGAGTGTACAGGGTTCGATGAGGCCTGGTCACATATGGAGCACGTCTTGAGTGTACAGGGTTCGATGAGGCCTGGTCACATATGGAGCACGTCTTGAGTGTACAGGGTTCGATGAGGCCTGGTTACATATGGAGCACGTCTTGAGTGTACAGGGTTCGATGAGGCCTGGTCACATATGGAGCACGTCTTGAGTGTACAGGGTTCGATGAGGCCTGGTCACATATGGAGCACGTCTTGAGTGTACAGGGTTCGATGAGGCCTGGTCACATATGGAGCACGTCTTGAGTGTACAGGGTTCGATGAGGCCTGGTCACATATGGAGCACGTCTTGAGTGTACAGGGTTCGATGAGGCCTGGTCACATATGGAGCACGTCTTGAGTGTACAGGGTTCGATGAGGCCTGGTCACATATGGAGCACGTCTTGAGTGTACAGGGTTCGATGAGGCCTGGTCACATATGGAGCACGTCTTGAGTGTACAGGGTTCGATGAGGCCTGGTCACATATGGAGCACGTCTTGAGTGTACAGGGTTCGATGAGGCCTGGTCACATATGGAGCACGTCTTGAGTGTACAGGGTTCGATGAGGCCTGGTCACATATGGAGCACGTCTTGAGTGTACAGGGTTCGATGAGGCCTGGTCACATATGGAGCACGTCTTACAATTTACAATTTACAATTTAGGCATTTAGCAGACGCTCTTAATCGAGAGCGACTTACATTAAGCAAGAACAAAAAGCATGGGAATACATCACATAAAGACATTTATCATGAAACATGCGTAAGCTAAGAAAGTAACAGTGGAATATCTATAATGAAACTATACATATAAGCTATACATCACGTCTTGAGTGTACAGGGTTCGATGAGGCCTGGTCACATATGGAGCACGTCTTGAGTGTACAGGGTTCGATGAGGCCTGGTCACATATGGAGCACATCTTGAGTGTACAGGGTTCGATGAGGCCTGGTCACATATGGAGCACATCTTGAGTGTACAGGGTTCGATGAGGCCTGGTCACATATGGAGCACGTCTTGAGTGTACAGGGTTCGATGAGGCCTGGTCACATATGGAGCACGTCTTGAGTGTACAGGGTTCGATGAGGCCTGGTCACATATGGAGCACGTCTTGAGTGTACAGGGTTCGATGAGGCCTGGTCACATATGGAGCACGTCTTGAGTGTACAGGGTTCGATGAGGCCTGGTCACATATGGAGCACGTCTTGAGTGTACAGGGTTCGATGAGGCCTGGTCACATATGGAGCACGTCTTGAGTTTACAGGGTTCGATGAGGCCTGGTCACATATGGAGCACGTCTTGAGTGTACAGGGTTCGATGAGGCCTGGTCACATATGGAGCACGTCTTGAGTGTACAGGGTTCGATGAGGCCTGGTCACATATGGAGCACGTCTTGAGTGTACAGGGTTCGATGAGGCCTGGTCACATATGGAGCACGTCTTGAGTGTACAGGGTTCGATGAGGCCTGGTCACATATGGAGCACGTCTTGAGTGTACAGGGTTCGATGAGGCCTGGTCACATATGGAGCACGTCTTGAGTGTACAGGGTTCGATGAGGCCTGGTCACATATGGAGCACGTCTTGAGTGTACAGGGTTCGATGAGGCCTGGTCACATATGGAGCACGTCTTGAGTGTACAGGGTTCGATGAGGCCTGGTCACATATGGAGCACGTCTTGAGTGTACAGGGTTCGATGAGGCCTGGTCACATATGGAGCACGTCTTGAGTGTACAGGGTTCGATGAGGCCTGGTCACATATGGAGCACGTCTTACAATTTACAATTTAGGCATTTAGCAGACGCTCTTAATCGAGAGCGACTTACATTAAGCAAGAACAAAAAGCATGGGAATACATCACATAAAGACATTTATCATGAAACATGCGTAAGCTAAGAAAGTAACAGTGGAATATCTATAATGAAACTATACATATAAGCTATACATCACGTCTTGAGTGTACAGGGTTCGATGAGGCCTGGTCACATATGGAGCACGTCTTGAGTGTACAGGGTTCGATGAGGCCTGGTCACATATGGAGCACGTCTTGAGTGTACAGGGTTCGATGAGGCCTGGTCACATATGGAGCACGTCTTGAGTGTACAGGGTTCGATGAGGCCTGGTCACATATGGAGCACGTCTTGAGTGTACAGGGTTCGATGAGGCCTGGTCACATATGGAGCACGTCTTGAGTGTACAGGGTTCGATGAGGCCTGGTCACATATGGAGCACGTCTTGAGTGTACAGGGTTCGATGAGGCCTGGTCACATATGGAGCACGTCTTGAGTGTACAGGGTTCGATGAGGCCTGGTCACATATGGAGCACGTCTTGAGTGTACAGGGTTCGATGAGGCCTGGTCACATATGGAGCACGTCTTGAGTGTACAGGGTTCGATGAGGCCTGGTCACATATGGAGCACGTCTTGAGTGTACAGGGTTCGATGAGGCCTGGTCACATATGGAGCACGTCTTGAGTGTACAGGGTTCGATGAGGCCTGGTCACATATGGAGCACGTCTTGAGTGTACAGGGTTCGATGAGGCCTGGTCACATATGGAGCACGTCTTGAGTGTACAGGGTTCGATGAGGCCTGGTCACATATGGAGCACGTCTTGAGTGTACAGGGTTCGATGAGGCCTGGTCACATATGGAGCACGTCTTGAGTGTACAGGGTTCGATGAGGCCTGGTCACATATGGAGCACGTCTTGAGTGTACAGGGTTCGATGAGGCCTGGTCACATATGGAGCACGTCTTGAGTGTACAGGGTTCGATGAGGCCTGGTCACATATGGAGCACGTCTTGAGTGTACAGGGTTCGATGAGGCCTGGTCACATATGGAGCACGTCTTGAGTGTACAGGGTTCGATGAGGCCTGGTCACATATGGAGCACGTCTTGAGTGTACAGGGTTCGATGAGGCCTGGTCACATATGGAGCACGTCTTGAGTGTACAGGGTTCGATGAGGCCTGGTCACATATGGAGCACGTCTTGAGTGTACAGGGTTCGATGAGGCCTGGTCACATATGGAGCACGTCTTGAGTGTACAGGGTTCGATGAGGCCTGGTCACATATGGAGCACGTCTTGAGTGTACAGGGTTCGATGAGGCCTGGTCACATATGGAGCACGTCTTACAATTTACAATTTACAATTTAGGCATTTAGCAGACGCTCTTAATCGAGAGCGACTTACATTAAGCAAGAACAAAAAGCATGGGAATACATCACATAAAGACATTTATCATGAAACATGCGTAAGCTAAGAAAGTAACAGTGGAATATCTATAATGAAACTATACATATAAGCTATACATCACGTCTTGAGTGTACAGGGTTCGATGAGGCCTGGTCACATATGGAGCACGTCTTGAGTGTACAGGGTTCGATGAGGCCTGGTTACATATGGAGCACGTCTTGAGTGTACAGGGTTCGATGAGGCCTGGTCACATATGGAGCACGTCTTGAGTGTACAGGGTTCGATGAGGCCTGGTCACATATGGAGCACGTCTTGAGTGTACAGGGTTCGATGAGGCCTGGTCACATATGGAGCACGTCTTGAGTGTACAGGGTTCGATGAGGCCTGGTCACATATGGAGCACGTCTTGAGTGTACAGGGTTCGATGAGGCCTGGTCACATATGGAGCACGTCTTGAGTGTACAGGGTTCGATGAGGCCTGGTCACATATGGAGCACGTCTTGAGTGTACAGGGTTCGATGAGGCCTGGTCACATATGGAGCACGTCTTGAGTGTACAGGGTTCGATGAGGCCTGGTCACATATGGAGCACGTCTTGAGTGTACAGGGTTCGATGAGGCCTGGTCACATATGGAGCACGTCTTGAGTGTACAGGGTTCGATGAGGCCTGGTCACATATGGAGCACGTCTTGAGTGTACAGGGTTCGATGAGGCCTGGTCACATATGGAGCACGTCTTACAATTTACAATTTACAATTTAGGCATTTAGCAGACGCTCTTAATCGAGAGCGACTTACATTAAGCAAGAACAAAAAGCATGGGAATACATCACATAAAGACATTTATCATGAAACATGCGTAAGCTAAGAAAGTAACAGTGGAATATCTATAATGAAACTATACATATAAGCTATACATCACGTCTTGAGTGTACAGGGTTCGATGAGGCCTGGTCACATATGGAGCACGTCTTGAGTGTACAGGGTTCGATGAGGCCTGGTCACATATGGAGCACATCTTGAGTGTACAGGGTTCGATGAGGCCTGGTCACATATGGAGCACATCTTGAGTGTACAGGGTTCGATGAGGCCTGGTCACATATGGAGCACGTCTTGAGTGTACAGGGTTCGATGAGGCCTGGTCACATATGGAGCACGTCTTGAGTGTACAGGGTTCGATGAGGCCTGGTCACATATGGAGCACGTCTTGAGTGTACAGGGTTCGATGAGGCCTGGTCACATATGGAGCACGTCTTGAGTGTACAGGGTTCGATGAGGCCTGGTTACATATGGAGCACGTCTTGAGTGTACAGGGTTCGATGAGGCCTGGTCACATATGGAGCACGTCTTGAGTTTACAGGGTTCGATGAGGCCTGGTCACATATGGAGCACGTCTTGAGTGTACAGGGTTCGATGAGGCCTGGTCACATATGGAGCACGTCTTGAGTGTACAGGGTTCGATGAGGCCTGGTCACATATGGAGCACGTCTTGAGTGTACAGGGTTCGATGAGGCCTGGTCACATATGGAGCACGTCTTGAGTGTACAGGGTTCGATGAGGCCTGGTCACATATGGAGCACGTCTTGAGTGTACAGGGTTCGATGAGGCCTGGTCACATATGGAGCACGTCTTGAGTGTACAGGGTTCGATGAGGCCTGGTCACATATGGAGCACGTCTTACAATTTACAATTTACAATTTAGGCATTTAGCAGACGCTCTTAATCGAGAGCGACTTACATTAAGCAAGAACAAAAAGCATGGGAATACATCACATAAAGACATTTATCATGAAACATGCGTAAGCTAAGAAAGTAACAGTGGAATATCTATAATGAAACTATACATATAAGCTATACATCACGTCTTGAGTGTACAGGGTTCGATGAGGCCTGGTCACATATGGAGCACGTCTTGAGTGTACAGGGTTCGATGAGGCCTGGTCACATATGGAGCACGTCTTGAGTGTACAGGGTTCGATGAGGCCTGGTCACATATGGAGCACGTCTTGAGTGTACAGGGTTCGATGAGGCCTGGTCACATATGGAGCACGTCTTGAGTGTACAGGGTTCGATGAGGCCTGGTCACATATGGAGCACGTCTTGAGTGTACAGGGTTCGATGAGGCCTGGTCACATATGGAGCACGTCTTGAGTGTACAGGGTTCGATGAGGCCTGGTCACATATGGAGCACGTCTTGAGTGTACAGGGTTCGATGAGGCCTGGTCACATATGGAGCACGTCTTGAGTGTACAGGGTTCGATGAGGCCTGGTCACATATGGAGCACGTCTTGAGTGTACAGGGTTCGATGAGGCCTGGTCACATATGGAGCACGTCTTGAGTGTACAGGGTTCGATGAGGCCTGGTCACATATGGAGCACGTCTTGAGTGTACAGGGTTCGATGAGGCCTGGTCACATATGGAGCACGTCTTGAGTGTACAGGGTTCGATGAGGCCTGGTCACATATGGAGCACGTCTTGAGTGTACAGGGTTCGATGAGGCCTGGTCACATATGGAGCACGTCTTGAGTGTACAGGGTTCGATGAGGCCTGGTCACATATGGAGCACGTCTTGAGTGTACAGGGTTCGATGAGGCCTGGTCACATATGGAGCACGTCTTGAGTGTACAGGGTTCGATGAGGCCTGGTCACATATGGAGCACGTCTTGAGTGTACAGGGTTCGATGAGGCCTGGTCACATATGGAGCACGTCTTGAGTTTACAGGGTTCGATGAGGCCTGGTCACATATGGAGCACGTCTTACAATTTACAATTTAAAATTTAGGCATTTAGCAGACGCTCTTAATCGAGAGCGACTTACATTAAGCAAGAACAAAAAGCATGGGAATACATCACATAAAGACATTTATCATGAAACATGCGTAAGCTAAGAAAGTAACAGTGGAATATCTATAATGAAACTATACATATAAGCTATACATCACGTCTTGAGTGTACAGGGTTCGATGAGGCCTGGTCACATATGGAGCACGTCTTGAGTGTACAGGGTTCGATGAGGCCTGGTCACATATGGAGCACGTCTTGAGTGTACAGGGTTCGATGAGGCCTGGTCACATATGGAGCACGTCTTGAGTGTACAGGGTTCGATGAGGCCTGGTCACATATGGAGCACGTCTTGAGTGTACAGGGTTCGATGAGGCCTGGTCACATATGGAGCACGTCTTGAGTGTACAGGGTTCGATGAGGCCTGGTCACATATGGAGCACGTCTTGAGTGTACAGGGTTCGATGGGGCCTGGTCACATATGGAGCACGTCTTGAGTGTACAGGGTTCGATGGGGCCTGGTCACATATGGAGCACGTCTTGAGTGTACAGGGTTCGATGAGGCCTGGTCACATATGGAGCACGTCTTGAGTGTACAGGGTTCGATGAGGCCTGGTCACATATGGAGCACGTCTTGAGTGTACAGGGTTCGATGGGGCCTGGTCACATATGGAGCACGTCTTGAGTGTACAGGGTTCGATGGGGCCTGGTCACATATGGAGCACGTCTTGAGTGTACAGGGTTCGATGGGGCCTGGTCACATATGGAGCACGTCTTGAGTGTACAGGGTTCGATGGGGCCTGGTCACATATGGAGCACGTCTTGAGTGTACAGGGTTCGATGGGGCCTGGTCACATATGGAGCACGTCTTGAGTGTACAGGGTTCGATGGGGCCTGGTCACATATGGAGCACGTCTTGAGTGTACAGGGTTCGATGGGGCCTGGTCACATATGGAGCACGTCTCTTGAGTGTACAGGGTTCGATGAGGCCTGGTCACATATGGAGCACGTCTTGAGTGTACAGGGTTCGATGAGGCCTGGTCACATATGGAGCACGTCTTGAGTGTACAGGGTTCGATGAGGCCTGGTCACATATGGAGCACGTCTTGAGTGTACAGGGTTCGATGGGGCCTGGTCACATATGGAGCACGTCTTGAGTGTACAGGGTTCGATGGGGCCTGGTCACATATGGAGCACGTCTTGAGTGTACAGGGTTCGATGGGGCCTGGTCACATATGGAGCACGTCTTGAGTGTACAGGGTTCGATGGGGCCTGGTCACATATGGAGCACGTCTTGAGTGTACAGGGTTCGATGGGGCCTGGTCACATATGGAGCACGTCTTGAGTGTACAGGGTTCGATGGGGCCTGGTCACATATGAAGCACGTCTTGAGTGTACAGGGTTCGACGGGGCCTGGTCACATATGGAGCACGTCTTGAGTGTACAGGGTTCGACGGGGCCTGGTCACATATGGAGCACGTCTTGAGTGTACAGGGTTCGACGGGGCCTGGTCACATATGGAGCACGTCTTGAGTGTACAGGGTTCGACGGGGCCTGGTCACATATGGAGCACGTCTTGAGTGTACAGGGTTCGATGGGGCCTGGTCACATATGGAGCACGTCTTGAGTGTACAGGGTTCGATGGGGCCTGGTCACATATGGAGCACGTCTTGAGTGTACAGGGTTCGATGGGGCCTGGTCACATATGAAGCACGTCTTGAGTGTACAGGGTTCGATGGGGCCTGGTCACATATGGAGCACGTCTTGAGTGTACAGGGTTCGATGAGGCCTGGTCACATATGGAGCACGTCTTGAGTGTACAGGGTTCGATGAGGCCTGGTCACATATGGAGCACGTCTTGAGTGTACAGGGTTCGATGAGGCCTGGTCACATATGGAGCACGTCTTGAGTGTACAAGGTTCGATGGGGCCTGGTCACATATGGAGCACGTCTTGAGTGTACAGGGTTCGATGGGGCCTGGTCACATATGGAGCACGTCTTGAGTGTACAGGGTTCGATGGGGCCTGGTCACATATGGAGCACGTCTTGAGTGTACAGGGTTCGATGAGGCCTGGTCACATATGGAGCACGTCTTACAATTTACAATTTACAATTTAGGCATTTAGCAGACGCTCTTAATCGAGAGCGACTTACATTAAGCAAGAACAAAAAGCATGGGAATACATCACATAAAGACATTTATCATGAAACATGCGTAAGCTAAGAAAGTAACAGTGGAATATCTATAATGAAACTATACATATAAGCTATACATCACGTCTTGAGTGTACAGGGTTCGATGAGGCCTGGTCACATATGGAGCACGTCTTGAGTGTACAGGGTTCGATGAGGCCTGGTCACATATGGAGCACGTCTTGAGTGTACAGGGTTCGATGAGGCCTGGTCACATATGGAGCACGTCTTGAGTGTACAGGGTTCGATGAGGCCTGGTCACATATGGAGCACGTCTTGAGTGTACAGGGTTCGATGAGGCCTGGTCACATATGGAGCACGTCTTGAGTGTACAGGGTTCGATGAGGCCTGGTCACATATGGAGCACGTCTTGAGTGTACAGGGTTCGATGAGGCCTGGTCACATATGGAGCACGTCTTGAGTGTACAGGGTTCGATGAGGCCTGGTCACATATGGAGCACGTCTTGAGTGTACAGGGTTCGATGAGGCCTGGTCACATATGGAGCACGTCTTGAGTGTACAGGGTTCGATGAGGCCTGGTCACATATGGAGCACGTCTTGAGTGTACAGGGTTCGATGAGGCCTGGTCACATATGGAGCACGTCTTACAATTTACAATTTACAATTTAGGCATTTAGCAGACGCTCTTAATCGAGAGCGACTTACATTAAGCAAGAACAAAAAGCATGGGAATACATCACATAAAGACATTTATCATGAAACATGCGTAAGCTAAGAAAGTAACAGTGGAATATCTATAATGAAACTATACATATAAGCTATACATCACGTCTTGAGTGTACAGGGTTCGATGAGGCCTGGTCACATATGGAGCACGTCTTGAGTGTACAGGGTTCGATGAGGCCTGGTCACATATGGAGCACGTCTTGAGTGTACAGGGTTCGATGAGGCCTGGTCACATATGGAGCACGTCTTGAGTGTACAGGGTTCGATGAGGCCTGGTCACATATGGAGCACGTCTTGAGTGTACAGGGTTCGATGAGGCCTGGTCACATATGGAGCACGTCTTGAGTGTACAGGGTTCGATGAGGCCTGGTCACATATGGAGCACGTCTTGAGTGTACAGGGTTCGATGAGGCCTGGTCACATATGGAGCACGTCTTGAGTGTACAGGGTTCGATGAGGCCTGGTCACATATGGAGCACGTCTTGAGTGTACAGGGTTCGATGAGGCCTGGTCACATATGGAGCACGTCTTGAGTGTACAGGGTTCGATGAGGCCTGGTCACATATGGAGCACGTCTTGAGTGTACAGGGTTCGATGAGGCCTGGTCACATATGGAGCACGTCTTACAATTTACAATTTAAAATTTAGGCATTTAGCAGACGCTCTTAATCGAGAGCGACTTACATTAAGCAAGAACAAAAAGCATGGGAATACATCACATAAAGACATTTATCATGAAACATGCGTAAGCTAAGAAAGTAACAGTGGAATATCTATAATGAAACTATACATATAAGCTATACATCACGTCTTGAGTGTACAGGGTTCGATGAGGCCTGGTCACATATGGAGCACGTCTTGAGTGTACAGGGTTCGATGAGGCCTGGTCACATATGGAGCACGTCTTGAGTGTACAGGGTTCGATGAGGCCTGGTCACATATGGAGCACGTCTTGAGTGTACAGGGTTCGATGAGGCCTGGTCACATATGGAGCACGTCTTGAGTGTACAGGGTTCGATGAGGCCTGGTCACATATGGAGCACGTCTTGAGTGTACAGGGTTCGATGAGGCCTGGTCACATATGGAGCACGTCTTGAGTGTACAGGGTTCGATGGGGCCTGGTCACATATGGAGCACGTCTTGAGTGTACAGGGTTCGATGGGGCCTGGTCACATATGGAGCACGTCTTGAGTGTACAGGGTTCGATGAGGCCTGGTCACATATGGAGCACGTCTTGAGTGTACAGGGTTCGATGAGGCCTGGTCACATATGGAGCACGTCTTGAGTGTACAGGGTTCGATGGGGCCTGGTCACATATGGAGCACGTCTTGAGTGTACAGGGTTCGATGGGGCCTGGTCACATATGGAGCACGTCTTGAGTGTACAGGGTTCGATGGGGCCTGGTCACATATGGAGCACGTCTTGAGTGTACAGGGTTCGATGGGGCCTGGTCACATATGGAGCACGTCTTGAGTGTACAGGGTTCGATGGGGCCTGGTCACATATGAAGCACGTCTTGAGTGTACAGGGTTCGATGGGGCCTGGTCACATATGGAGCACGTCTTGAGTGTACAGGGTTCGATGGGGCCTGGTCACATATGGAGCACGTCTCTTGAGTGTACAGGGTTCGATGAGGCCTGGTCACATATGGAGCACGTCTTGAGTGTACAGGGTTCGATGAGGCCTGGTCACATATGGAGCACGTCTTGAGTGTACAGGGTTCGATGAGGCCTGGTCACATATGGAGCACGTCTTGAGTGTACAGGGTTCGATGGGGCCTGGTCACATATGGAGCACGTCTTGAGTGTACAGGGTTCGATGGGGCCTGGTCACATATGGAGCACGTCTTGAGTGTACAGGGTTCGATGGGGCCTGGTCACATATGGAGCACGTCTTGAGTGTACAGGGTTCGATGGGGCCTGGTCACATATGGAGCACGTCTTGAGTGTACAGGGTTCGATGGGGCCTGGTCACATATGGAGCACGTCTTGAGTGTACAGGGTTCGATGGGGCCTGGTCACATATGAAGCACGTCTTGAGTGTACAGGGTTCGACGGGGCCTGGTCACATATGGAGCACGTCTTGAGTGTACAGGGTTCGACGGGGCCTGGTCACATATGGAGCACGTCTTGAGTGTACAGGGTTCGACGAGGCCTGGTCACATATGGAGCACGTCTTGAGTGTACAGGGTTCGACGGGGCCTGGTCACATATGGAGCACGTCTTGAGTGTACAGGGTTCGATGGGGCCTGGTCACATATGGAGCACGTCTTGAGTGTACAGGGTTCGATGGGGCCTGGTCACATATGGAGCACGTCTTGAGTGTACAGGGTTCGATGGGGCCTGGTCACATATGAAGCACGTCTTGAGTGTACAGGGTTCGATGGGGCCTGGTCACATATGGAGCACGTCTTGAGTGTACAGGGTTCGATGAGGCCTGGTCACATATGGAGCACGTCTTGAGTGTACAGGGTTCGATGAGGCCTGGTCACATATGGAGCACGTCTTGAGTGTACAGGGTTCGATGAGGCCTGGTCACATATGGAGCACGTCTTGAGTGTACAGGGTTCGATGGGGCCTGGTCACATATGGAGCACGTCTTGAGTGTACAGGGTTCGATGGGGCCTGGTCACATATGGAGCACGTCTTGAGTGTACAGGGTTCGATGGGGCCTGGTCACATATGGAGCACGTCTTGAGTGTACAGGGTTCAATGAGGCCTGGTCACATATGGAGCACGTCTTACAATTTACAATTTACAATTTAGGCATTTAGCAGACGCTCTTAATCGAGAGCGACTTACATTAAGCAAGAACAAAAAGCATGGGAATACATCACATAAAGACATTTATCATGAAACATGCGTAAGCTAAGAAAGTAACAGTGGAATATCTATAATGAAACTATACATATAAGCTATACATCACGTCTTGAGTGTACAGGGTTCGATGAGGCCTGGTCACATATGGAGCACGTCTTGAGTGTACAGGGTTCGATGAGGCCTGGTCACATATGGAGCACGTCTTGAGTGTACAGGGTTCGATGAGGCCTGGTCACATATGGAGCACGTCTTGAGTGTACAGGGTTCGATGAGGCCTGGTCACATATGGAGCACGTCTTGAGTGTACAGGGTTCGATGAGGCCTGGTCACATATGGAGCACGTCTTGAGTGTACAGGGTTCGATGAGGCCTGGTTACATATGGAGCACGTCTTGAGTGTACAGGGTTCGATGAGGCCTGGTCACATATGGAGCACGTCTTGAGTGTACAGGGTTCGATGAGGCCTGGTCACATATGGAGCACGTCTTGAGTGTACAGGGTTCGATGAGGCCTGGTCACATATGGAGCACGTCTTGAGTGTACAGGGTTCGATGAGGCCTGGTCACATATGGAGCACGTCTTGAGTGTACAGGGTTCGATGAGGCCTGGTCACATATGGAGCACGTCTTGAGTGTACAGGGTTCGATGGGGCCTGGTCACATATGGAGCACGTCTTGAGTGTACAGGGTTCGATGGGGCCTGGTCACATATGGAGCACGTCTTGAGTGTACAGGGTTCGATGGGGCCTGGTCACATATGGAGCACGTCTTGAGTGTACAGGGTTCGATGGGGCCTGGTCACATATGGAGCACGTCTTGAGTGTACAGGGTTCGATGGGGCCTGGTCACATATGGAGCACGTCTTGAGTGTACAGGGTTCGATGGGGCCTGGTCACATATGGAGCACGTCTTGAGTGTACAGGGTTCGATGGGGCCTGGTCACATATGGAGCACGTCTCTTGAGTGTACAGGGTTCGATGAGGCCTGGTCACATATGGAGCACGTCTTGAGTGTACAGGGTTCGATGAGGCCTGGTCACATATGGAGCACGTCTTGAGTGTACAGGGTTCGATGAGGCCTGGTCACATATGGAGCACGTCTTGAGTGTACAGGGTTCGATGGGGCCTGGTCACATATGGAGCACGTCTTGAGTGTACAGGGTTCGATGGGGCCTGGTCACATATGGAGCACGTCTTGAGTGTACAGGGTTCGATGGGGCCTGGTCACATATGGAGCACGTCTTGAGTGTACAGGGTTCGATGGGGCCTGGTCACATATGGAGCACGTCTTGAGTGTACAGGGTTCGATGGGGCCTGGTCACATATGGAGCACGTCTTGAGTGTACAGGGTTCGATGGGGCCTGGTCACATATGAAGCACGTCTTGAGTGTACAGGGTTCGACGGGGCCTGGTCACATATGGAGCACGTCTTGAGTGTACAGGGTTCGACGGGGCCTGGTCACATATGGAGCACGTCTTGAGTGTACAGGGTTCGACGGGGCCTGGTCACATATGGAGCACGTCTTACAATTTACAATTTACAATTTAGGCATTTAGCAGACGCTCTTAATCGAGAGCGACTTACATTAAGCAAGAACAAAAAGCATGGGAATACATCACATAAAGACATTTATCATGAAACATGCGTAAGCTAAGAAAGTAACAGTGGAATATCTATAATGAAACTATACATATAAGCTATACATCACGTCTTGAGTGTACAGGGTTCGATGAGGCCTGGTCACATATGGAGCACGTCTTGAGTGTACAGGGTTCGATGAGGCCTGGTCACATATGGAGCACGTCTTGAGTGTACAGGGTTCGATGAGGCCTGGTCACATATGGAGCACGTCTTGAGTGTACAGGGTTCGATGAGGCCTGGTCACATATGGAGCACGTCTTGAGTGTACAGGGTTCGATGAGGCCTGGTCACATATGGAGCACGTCTTGAGTGTACAGGGTTCGATGAGGCCTGGTTACATATGGAGCACGTCTTGAGTGTACAGGGTTCGATGAGGCCTGGTCACATATGGAGCACGTCTTGAGTGTACAGGGTTCGATGAGGCCTGGTCACATATGGAGCACGTCTTGAGTGTACAGGGTTCGATGAGGCCTGGTCACATATGGAGCACGTCTTGAGTGTACAGGGTTCGATGAGGCCTGGTCACATATGGAGCACGTCTTGAGTGTACAGGGTTCGATGAGGCCTGGTCACATATGGAGCACGTCTTGAGTGTACAGGGTTCGATGAGGCCTGGTCACATATGGAGCACGTCTTGAGTGTACAGGGTTCGATGAGGCCTGGTCACATATGGAGCACGTCTTGAGTGTACAGGGTTCGATGAGGCCTGGTCACATATGGAGCACGTCTTGAGTGTACAGGGTTCGATGAGGCCTGGTCACATATGGAGCACGTCTTGAGTGTACAGGGTTCGATGAGGCCTGGTCACATATGGAGCACGTCTTGAGTGTACAGGGTTCGATGAGGCCTGGTCACATATGGAGCACGTCTTACAATTTACAATTTACAATTTAGGCATTTAGCAGACGCTCTTAATCGAGAGCGACTTACATTAAGCAAGAACAAAAAGCATGGGAATACATCACATAAAGACATTTATCATGAAACATGCGTAAGCTAAGAAAGTAACAGTGGAATATCTATAATGAAACTATACATATAAGCTATACATCACGTCTTGAGTGTACAGGGTTCGATGAGGCCTGGTCACATATGGAGCACGTCTTGAGTGTACAGGGTTCGATGAGGCCTGGTCACATATGGAGCACATCTTGAGTGTACAGGGTTCGATGAGGCCTGGTCACATATGGAGCACATCTTGAGTGTACAGGGTTCGATGAGGCCTGGTCACATATGGAGCACGTCTTGAGTGTACAGGGTTCGATGAGGCCTGGTCACATATGGAGCACGTCTTGAGTGTACAGGGTTCGATGAGGCCTGGTCACATATGGAGCACGTCTTGAGTGTACAGGGTTCGATGAGGCCTGGTCACATATGGAGCACGTCTTGAGTGTACAGGGTTCGATGAGGCCTGGTCACATATGGAGCACGTCTTGAGTGTACAGGGTTCGATGAGGCCTGGTCACATATGGAGCACGTCTTGAGTGTACAGGGTTCGATGAGGCCTGGTCACATATGGAGCACGTCTTGAGTGTACAGGGTTCGATGAGGCCTGGTCACATATGGAGCACGTCTTGAGTGTACAGGGTTCGATGAGGCCTGGTCACATATGGAGCACGTCTTGAGTGTACAGGGTTCGATGAGGCCTGGTCACATATGGAGCACGTCTTGAGTGTACAGGGTTCGATGAGGCCTGGTCACATATGGAGCACGTCTTGAGTGTACAGGGTTCGATGAGGCCTGGTCACATATGGAGCACGTCTTGAGTGTACAGGGTTCGATGAGGCCTGGTCACATATGGAGCACGTCTTACAATTTACAATTAAAAATTTAGGCATTTAGCAGACGCTCTTAATCGAGAGCGACTTACATTAAGCAAGAACAAAAAGCATGGGAATACATCACATAAAGACATTTATCATGAAACATGCGTAAGCTAAGAAAGTAACAGTGGAATATCTATAATGAAACTATACATATAAGCTATACATCACGTCTTGAGTGTACAGGGTTCGATGAGGCCTGGTCACATATGGAGCACGTCTTGAGTGTACAGGGTTCGATGAGGCCTGGTCACATATGGAGCACGTCTTGAGTGTACAGGGTTCGATGAGGCCTGGTCACATATGGAGCACGTCTTGAGTGTACAGGGTTCGATGAGGCCTGGTCACATATGGAGCACGTCTTGAGTGTACAGGGTTCGATGAGGCCTGGTCACATATGGAGCACGTCTTGAGTGTACAGGGTTCGATGGGGCCTGGTCACATATGGAGCACGTCTTGAGTGTACAGGGTTCGATGGGGCCTGGTCACATATGGAGCACGTCTTGAGTGTACAGGGTTCGATGAGGCCTGGTCACATATGGAGCACGTCTTGAGTGTACAGGGTTCGATGAGGCCTGGTCACATATGGAGCACGTCTTGAGTGTACAGGGTTCGATGGGGCCTGGTCACATATGGAGCACGTCTTGAGTGTACAGGGTTCGATGGGGCCTGGTCACATATGGAGCACGTCTTGAGTGTACAGGGTTCGATGGGGCCTGGTCACATATGGAGCACGTCTTGAGTGTACAGGGTTCGATGGGGCCTGGTCACATATGGAGCACGTCTTGAGTGTACAGGGTTCGATGGGGCCTGGTCACATATGGAGCACGTCTTGAGTGTACAGGGTTCGATGGGGCCTGGTCACATATGGAGCACGTCTTGAGTGTACAGGGTTCGATGGGGCCTGGTCACATATGGAGCACGTCTCTTGAGTGTACAGGGTTCGATGAGGCCTGGTCACATATGGAGCACGTCTTGAGTGTACAGGGTTCGATGAGGCCTGGTCACATATGGAGCACGTCTTGAGTGTACAGGGTTCGATGAGGCCTGGTCACATATGGAGCACGTCTTGAGTGTACAGGGTTCGATGGGGCCTGGTCACATATGGAGCACGTCTTGAGTGTACAGGGTTCGATGGGGCCTGGTCACATATGGAGCACGTCTTGAGTGTACAGGGTTCGATGGGGCCTGGTCACATATGGAGCACGTCTTGAGTGTACAGGGTTCGATGGGGCCTGGTCACATATGGAGCACGTCTTGAGTGTACAGGGTTCGATGGGGCCTGGTCACATATGGAGCACGTCTTGAGTGTACAGGGTTCGATGGGGCCTGGTCACATATGAAGCACGTCTTGAGTGTACAGGGTTCGACGGGGCCTGGTCACATATGGAGCACGTCTTGAGTGTACAGGGTTCGACGGGGCCTGGTCACATATGGAGCACGTCTTGAGTGTACAGGGTTCGACGAGGCCTGGTCACATATGGAGCACGTCTTGAGTGTACAGGGTTCGACGGGGCCTGGTCACATATGGAGCACGTCTTGAGTGTACAGGGTTCGATGGGGCCTGGTCACATATGGAGCACGTCTTGAGTGTACAGGGTTCGATGAGGCCTGGTCACATATGGAGCACGTCTTACAATTTACAATTTACAATTTAGGCATTTAGCAGACGCTCTTAATCGAGAGCGACTTACATTAAGCAAGAACAAAAAGCATGGGAATACATCACATAAAGACATTTATCATGAAACATGCGTAAGCTAAGAAAGTAACAGTGGAATATCTATAATGAAACTATACATATAAGCTATACATCACGTCTTGAGTGTACAGGGTTCGATGAGGCCTGGTCACATATGGAGCACGTCTTGAGTGTACAGGGTTCGATGAGGCCTGGTCACATATGGAGCACGTCTTGAGTGTACAGGGTTCGATGAGGCCTGGTCACATATGGAGCACGTCTTGAGTGTACAGGGTTCGATGAGGCCTGGTCACATATAGAGCACGTCTTGAGTGTACAGGGTTCGATGAGGCCTGGTCACATATGGAGCACGTCTTGAGTGTACAGGGTTCGATGAGGCCTGGTCACATATGGAGCACGTCTTGAGTGTACAGGGTTCGATGAGGCCTGGTCACATATGGAGCACGTCTTGAGTGTACAGGGTTCGATGAGGCCTGGTCACATATGGAGCACGTCTTGAGTGTACAGGGTTCGATGAGGCCTGGTCACATATGGAGCACGTCTTGAGTGTACAGGGTTCGATGAGGCCTGGTCACATATGGAGCACGTCTTGAGTGTACAGGGTTCGATGAGGCCTGGTCACATATGGAGCACGTCTTACAATTTACAATTTACAATTTAGGCATTTAGCAGACGCTCTTAATCGAGAGCGACTTACATTAAGCAAGAACAAAAAGCATGGGAATACATCACATAAAGACATTTATCATGAAACATGCGTAAGCTAAGAAAGTAACAGTGGAATATCTATAATGAAACTATACATATAAGCTATACATCACGTCTTGAGTGTACAGGGTTCGATGAGGCCTGGTCACATATGGAGCACGTCTTGAGTGTACAGGGTTCGATGAGGCCTGGTCACATATGGAGCACGTCTTGAGTGTACAGGGTTCGATGAGGCCTGGTCACATATGGAGCACGTCTTGAGTGTACAGGGTTCGATGAGGCCTGGTCACATATGGAGCACGTCTTGAGTGTACAGGGTTCGATGAGGCCTGGTCACATATGGAGCACGTCTTGAGTGTACAGGGTTCGATGAGGCCTGGTCACATATGGAGCACGTCTTGAGTGTACAGGGTTCGATGAGGCCTGGTCACATATGGAGCACGTCTTGAGTGTACAGGGTTCGATGAGGCCTGGTCACATATGGAGCACGTCTTGAGTGTACAGGGTTCGATGAGGCCTGGTCACATATGGAGCACGTCTTGAGTGTACAGGGTTCGATGAGGCCTGGTCACATATGGAGCACGTCTTGAGTGTACAGGGTTCGATGAGGCCTGGTCACATATGGAGCACGTCTTACAATTTACAATTTAAAATTTAGGCATTTAGCAGACGCTCTTAATCGAGAGCGACTTACATTAAGCAAGAACAAAAAGCATGGGAATACATCACATAAAGACATTTATCATGAAACATGCGTAAGCTAAGAAAGTAACAGTGGAATATCTATAATGAAACTATACATATAAGCTATACATCACGTCTTGAGTGTACAGGGTTCGATGAGGCCTGGTCACATATGGAGCACGTCTTGAGTGTACAGGGTTCGATGAGGCCTGGTCACATATGGAGCACGTCTTGAGTGTACAGGGTTCGATGAGGCCTGGTCACATATGGAGCACGTCTTGAGTGTACAGGGTTCGATGAGGCCTGGTCACATATGGAGCACGTCTTGAGTGTACAGGGTTCGATGAGGCCTGGTCACATATGGAGCACGTCTTGAGTGTACAGGGTTCGATGAGGCCTGGTCACATATGGAGCACGTCTTGAGTGTACAGGGTTCGATGGGGCCTGGTCACATATGGAGCACGTCTTGAGTGTACAGGGTTCGATGGGGCCTGGTCACATATGGAGCACGTCTTGAGTGTACAGGGTTCGATGAGGCCTGGTCACATATGGAGCACGTCTTGAGTGTACAGGGTTCGATGAGGCCTGGTCACATATGGAGCACGTCTTGAGTGTACAGGGTTCGATGGGGCCTGGTCACATATGGAGCACGTCTTGAGTGTACAGGGTTCGATGGGGCCTGGTCACATATGGAGCACGTCTTGAGTGTACAGGGTTCGATGGGGCCTGGTCACATATGGAGCACGTCTTGAGTGTACAGGGTTCGATGGGGCCTGGTCACATATGGAGCACGTCTTGAGTGTACAGGGTTCGATGGGGCCTGGTCACATATGGAGCACGTCTTGAGTGTACAGGGTTCGATGGGGCCTGGTCACATATGGAGCACGTCTTGAGTGTACAGGGTTCGATGGGGCCTGGTCACATATGGAGCACGTCTCTTGAGTGTACAGGGTTCGATGAGGCCTGGTCACATATGGAGCACGTCTTGAGTGTACAGGGTTCGATGAGGCCTGGTCACATATGGAGCACGTCTTGAGTGTACAGGGTTCGATGAGGCCTGGTCACATATGGAGCACGTCTTGAGTGTACAGGGTTCGATGGGGCCTGGTCACATATGGAGCACGTCTTGAGTGTACAGGGTTCGATGGGGCCTGGTCACATATGGAGCACGTCTTGAGTGTACAGGGTTCGATGGGGCCTGGTCACATATGGAGCACGTCTTGAGTGTACAGGGTTCGATGGGGCCTGGTCACATATGGAGCACGTCTTGAGTGTACAGGGTTCGATGGGGCCTGGTCACATATGGAGCACGTCTTGAGTGTACAGGGTTCGATGGGGCCTGGTCACATATGAAGCACGTCTTGAGTGTACAGGGTTCGACGGGGCCTGGTCACATATGGAGCACGTCTTGAGTGTACAGGGTTCGACGGGGCCTGGTCACATATGGAGCACGTCTTGAGTGTACAGGGTTCGACGAGGCCTGGTCACATATGGAGCACGTCTTGAGTGTACAGGGTTCGACGGGGCCTGGTCACATATGGAGCACGTCTTGAGTGTACAGGGTTCGATGGGGCCTGGTCACATATGGAGCACGTCTTGAGTGTACAGGGTTCGATGGGGCCTGGTCACATATGGAGCACGTCTTGAGTGTACAGGGTTCGATGGGGCCTGGTCACATATGAAGCACGTCTTGAGTGTACAGGGTTCGATGGGGCCTGGTCACATATGGAGCACGTCTTGAGTGTACAGGGTTCGATGAGGCCTGGTCACATATGGAGCACGTCTTGAGTGTACAGGGTTCGATGAGGCCTGGTCACATATGGAGCACGTCTTGAGTGTACAGGGTTCGATGAGGCCTGGTCACATATGGAGCACGTCTTGAGTGTACAGGGTTCGATGGGGCCTGGTCACATATGGAGCACGTCTTGAGTGTACAGGGTTCGATGGGGCCTGGTCACATATGGAGCACGTCTTGAGTGTACAGGGTTCGATGGGGCCTGGTCACATATGGAGCACGTCTTGAGTGTACAGGGTTCGATGAGGCCTGGTCACATATGGAGCACGTCTTACAATTTACAATTTACAATTTAGGCATTTAGCAGACGCTCTTAATCGAGAGCGACTTACATTAAGCAAGAACAAAAAGCATGGGAATACATCACATAAAGACATTTATCATGAAACATGCGTAAGCTAAGAAAGTAACAGTGGAATATCTATAATGAAACTATACATATAAGCTATACATCACGTCTTGAGTGTACAGGGTTCGATGAGGCCTGGTCACATATGGAGCACGTCTTGAGTGTACAGGGTTCGATGAGGCCTGGTCACATATGGAGCACGTCTTGAGTGTACAGGGTTCGATGAGGCCTGGTCACATATGGAGCACGTCTTGAGTGTACAGGGTTCGATGAGGCCTGGTCACATATGGAGCACGTCTTGAGTGTACAGGGTTCGATGAGGCCTGGTTACATATGGAGCACGTCTTGAGTGTACAGGGTTCGATGAGGCCTGGTCACATATGGAGCACGTCTTGAGTGTACAGGGTTCGATGAGGCCTGGTCACATATGGAGCACGTCTTGAGTGTACAGGGTTCGATGAGGCCTGGTCACATATGGAGCACGTCTTGAGTGTACAGGGTTCGATGAGGCCTGGTCACATATGGAGCACGTCTTGAGTGTACAGGGTTCGATGAGGCCTGGTCACATATGGAGCACGTCTTGAGTGTACAGGGTTCGATGAGGCCTGGTCACATATGGAGCACGTCTTGAGTGTACAGGGTTCGATGAGGCCTGGTCACATATGGAGCACGTCTTGAGTGTACAGGGTTCGATGAGGCCTGGTCACATATGGAGCACGTCTTGAGTGTACAGGGTTCGATGAGGCCTGGTCACATATGGAGCACGTCTTGAGTGTACAGGGTTCGATGAGGCCTGGTCACATATGGAGCACGTCTTGAGTGTACAGGGTTCGATGAGGCCTGGTCACATATGGAGCACGTCTTACAATTTACAATTTACAATTTAGGCATTTAGCAGACGCTCTTAATCGAGAGCGACTTACATTAAGCAAGAACAAAAAGCATGGGAATACATCACATAAAGACATTTATCATGAAACATGCGTAAGCTAAGAAAGTAACAGTGGAATATCTATAATGAAACTATACATATAAGCTATACATCACGTCTTGAGTGTACAGGGTTCGATGAGGCCTGGTCACATATGGAGCACGTCTTGAGTGTACAGGGTTCGATGAGGCCTGGTCACATATGGAGCACATCTTGAGTGTACAGGGTTCGATGAGGCCTGGTCACATATGGAGCACATCTTGAGTGTACAGGGTTCGATGAGGCCTGGTCACATATGGAGCACGTCTTGAGTGTACAGGGTTCGATGAGGCCTGGTCACATATGGAGCACGTCTTGAGTGTACAGGGTTCGATGAGGCCTGGTCACATATGGAGCACGTCTTGAGTGTACAGGGTTCGATGAGGCCTGGTCACATATGGAGCACGTCTTGAGTGTACAGGGTTCGATGAGGCCTGGTTACATATGGAGCACGTCTTGAGTGTACAGGGTTCGATGAGGCCTGGTCACATATGGAGCACGTCTTGAGTTTACAGGGTTCGATGAGGCCTGGTCACATATGGAGCACGTCTTGAGTGTACAGGGTTCGATGAGGCCTGGTCACATATGGAGCACGTCTTGAGTGTACAGGGTTCGATGAGGCCTGGTCACATATGGAGCACGTCTTGAGTGTACAGGGTTCGATGAGGCCTGGTCACATATGGAGCACGTCTTGAGTGTACAGGGTTCGATGAGGCCTGGTCACATATGGAGCACGTCTTGAGTGTACAGGGTTCGATGAGGCCTGGTCACATATGGAGCACGTCTTGAGTGTACAGGGTTCGATGAGGCCTGGTCACATATGGAGCACGTCTTACAATTTACAATTTACAATTTAGGCATTTAGCAGACGCTCTTAATCGAGAGCGACTTACATTAAGCAAGAACAAAAAGCATGGGAATACATCACATAAAGACATTTATCATGAAACATGCGTAAGCTAAGAAAGTAACAGTGGAATATCTATAATGAAACTATACATATAAGCTATACATCACGTCTTGAGTGTACAGGGTTCGATGAGGCCTGGTCACATATGGAGCACGTCTTGAGTGTACAGGGTTCGATGAGGCCTGGTCACATATGGAGCACGTCTTGAGTGTACAGGGTTCGATGAGGCCTGGTCACATATGGAGCACGTCTTGAGTGTACAGGGTTCGATGAGGCCTGGTCACATATGGAGCACGTCTTGAGTGTACAGGGTTCGATGAGGCCTGGTCACATATGGAGCACGTCTTGAGTGTACAGGGTTCGATGAGGCCTGGTCACATATGGAGCACGTCTTGAGTGTACAGGGTTCGATGAGGCCTGGTCACATATGGAGCACGTCTTGAGTGTACAGGGTTCGATGAGGCCTGGTCACATATGGAGCACGTCTTGAGTGTACAGGGTTCGATGAGGCCTGGTCACATATGGAGCACGTCTTGAGTGTACAGGGTTCGATGAGGCCTGGTCACATATGGAGCACGTCTTGAGTGTACAGGGTTCGATGAGGCCTGGTCACATATGGAGCACGTCTTGAGTGTACAGGGTTCGATGAGGCCTGGTCACATATGGAGCACGTCTTGAGTGTACAGGGTTCGATGAGGCCTGGTCACATATGGAGCACGTCTTGAGTGTACAGGGTTCGATGAGGCCTGGTCACATATGGAGCACGTCTTGAGTGTACAGGGTTCGATGAGGCCTGGTCACATATGGAGCACGTCTTGAGTGTACAGGGTTCGATGAGGCCTGGTCACATATGGAGCACGTCTTGAGTGTACAGGGTTCGATGAGGCCTGGTCACATATGGAGCACGTCTTGAGTGTACAGGGTTCGATGAGGCCTGGTCACATATGGAGCACGTCTTGAGTGTACAGGGTTCGATGAGGCCTGGTCACATATGGAGCACGTCTTACAATTTACAATTTAAAATTTAGGCATTTAGCAGACGCTCTTAATCGAGAGCGACTTACATTAAGCAAGAACAAAAAGCATGGGAATACATCACATAAAGACATTTATCATGAAACATGCGTAAGCTAAGAAAGTAACAGTGGAATATCTATAATGAAACTATACATATAAGCTATACATCACGTCTTGAGTGTACAGGGTTCGATGAGGCCTGGTCACATATGGAGCACGTCTTGAGTGTACAGGGTTCGATGAGGCCTGGTCACATATGGAGCACGTCTTGAGTGTACAGGGTTCGATGAGGCCTGGTCACATATGGAGCACGTCTTGAGTGTACAGGGTTCGATGAGGCCTGGTCACATATGGAGCACGTCTTGAGTGTACAGGGTTCGATGAGGCCTGGTCACATATGGAGCACGTCTTGAGTGTACAGGGTTCGATGAGGCCTGGTCACATATGGAGCACGTCTTGAGTGTACAGGGTTCGATGGGGCCTGGTCACATATGGAGCACGTCTTGAGTGTACAGGGTTCGATGGGGCCTGGTCACATATGGAGCACGTCTTGAGTGTACAGGGTTCGATGAGGCCTGGTCACATATGGAGCACGTCTTGAGTGTACAGGGTTCGATGAGGCCTGGTCACATATGGAGCACGTCTTGAGTGTACAGGGTTCGATGGGGCCTGGTCACATATGGAGCACGTCTTGAGTGTACAGGGTTCGATGGGGCCTGGTCACATATGGAGCACGTCTTGAGTGTACAGGGTTCGATGGGGCCTGGTCACATATGGAGCACGTCTTGAGTGTACAGGGTTCGATGGGGCCTGGTCACATATGGAGCACGTCTTGAGTGTACAGGGTTCGATGGGGCCTGGTCACATATGGAGCACGTCTTGAGTGTACAGGGTTCGATGGGGCCTGGTCACATATGGAGCACGTCTTGAGTGTACAGGGTTCGATGGGGCCTGGTCACATATGGAGCACGTCTCTTGAGTGTACAGGGTTCGATGAGGCCTGGTCACATATGGAGCACGTCTTGAGTGTACAGGGTTCGATGAGGCCTGGTCACATATGGAGCACGTCTTGAGTGTACAGGGTTCGATGAGGCCTGGTCACATATGGAGCACGTCTTGAGTGTACAGGGTTCGATGGGGCCTGGTCACATATGGAGCACGTCTTGAGTGTACAGGGTTCGATGGGGCCTGGTCACATATGGAGCACGTCTTGAGTGTACAGGGTTCGATGGGGCCTGGTCACATATGGAGCACGTCTTGAGTGTACAGGGTTCGATGGGGCCTGGTCACATATGGAGCACGTCTTGAGTGTACAGGGTTCGATGGGGCCTGGTCACATATGGAGCACGTCTTGAGTGTACAGGGTTCGATGGGGCCTGGTCACATATGAAGCACGTCTTGAGTGTACAGGGTTCGACGGGGCCTGGTCACATATGGAGCACGTCTTGAGTGTACAGGGTTCGACGGGGCCTGGTCACATATGGAGCACGTCTTGAGTGTACAGGGTTCGACGAGGCCTGGTCACATATGGAGCACGTCTTGAGTGTACAGGGTTCGACGGGGCCTGGTCACATATGGAGCACGTCTTGAGTGTACAGGGTTCGACGGGGCCTGGTCACATATGGAGCACGTCTTGAGTGTACAGGGTTCGATGGGGCCTGGTCACATATGGAGCACGTCTTGAGTGTACAGGGTTCGATGGGGCCTGGTCACATATGGAGCACGTCTTGAGTGTACAGGGTTCGATGAGGCCTGGTCACATATGGAGCACGTCTTGAGTGTACAGGGTTCGATGGGGCCTGGTCACATATGGAGCACGTCTTGAGTGTACAGGGTTCGATGGGGCCTGGTCACATATGGAGCACGTCTTGAGTGTACAGGGTTCGATGGGGCCTGGTCACATATGGAGCACGTCTTGAGTGTACAGGGTTCGATGGGGCCTGGTCACATATGGAGCACGTCTTGAGTGTACAGGGTTCGATGGGGCCTGGTCACATATGGAGCACGTCTTGAGTGTACAGGGTTCGATGGGGCCTGGTCACATATGGAGCACGTCTTGAGTGTACAGGGTTCGATGGGGCCTGGTCACATATGGAGCACGTCTCTTGAGTGTACAGGGTTCGATGAGGCCTGGTCACATATGGAGCACGTCTTGAGTGTACAGGGTTCGATGAGGCCTGGTCACATATGGAGCACGTCTTGAGTGTACAGGGTTCGATGAGGCCTGGTCACATATGGAGCACGTCTTGAGTGTACAGGGTTCGATGGGGCCTGGTCACATATGGAGCACGTCTTGAGTGTACAGGGTTCGATGGGGCCTGGTCACATATGGAGCACGTCTTGAGTGTACAGGGTTCGATGGGGCCTGGTCACATATGGAGCACGTCTTGAGTGTACAGGGTTCGATGGGGCCTGGTCACATATGGAGCACGTCTTGAGTGTACAGGGTTCGACGGGGCCTGGTCACATATGAAGCACGTCTTGAGTGTACAGGGTTCGACGGGGCCTGGTCACATATGGAGCACGTCTTGAGTGTACAGGGTTCGACGGGGCCTGGTCACATATGGAGCACGTCTTGAGTGTACAGGGTTCGACGGGGCCTGGTCACATATGGAGCACGTCTTGAGTGTACAGGGTTCGACGGGGCCTGGTCACATATGGAGCACGTCTTGAGTGTACAGGGTTCGACGAGGCCTGGTCACATATGGAGCACGTCTTGAGTGTACAGGGTTCGATGAGGCCTGGTCACATATGGAGCACGTCTTGAGTGTACAGGGTTCGATGAGGCCTGGTCACATATGGAGCACGTCTTGAGTGTACAGGGTTCGATGAGGCCTGGTCACATATGGAGCACGTCTTGAGTGTACAGGGTTCGATGAGGCCTGGTCACATATGGAGCACGTCTTGAGTGTACAGGGTTCGATGAGGCCTGGTCACATATGGAGCACGTCTTGAGTGTACAGGGTTCGATGAGGCCTGGTCACATATGGAGCACGTCTTGAGTGTACAGGGTTCGATGAGGCCTGGTCACATATGGAGCACGTCTTACAATTTACAATTTACAATTTAGGCATTTAGCAGACGCTCTTAATCGAGAGCGACTTACATTAAGCAAGAACAAAAAGCATGGGAATACATCACATAAAGACATTTATCATGAAACATGCGTAAGCTAAGAAAGTAACAGTGGAATATCTATAATGAAACTATACATATAAGCTATACATCACGTCTTGAGTGTACAGGGTTCGATGAGGCCTGGTCACATATGGAGCACGTCTTGAGTGTACAGGGTTCGATGAGGCCTGGTCACATATGGAGCACGTCTTGAGTGTACAGGGTTCGATGAGGCCTGGTCACATATGGAGCACGTCTTGAGTGTACAGGGTTCGATGAGGCCTGGTCACATATGGAGCACGTCTTGAGTGTACAGGGTTCGATGAGGCCTGGTCACATATGGAGCACGTCTTGAGTGTACAGGGTTCGATGAGGCCTGGTTACATATGGAGCACGTCTTGAGTGTACAGGGTTCGATGAGGCCTGGTCACATATGGAGCACGTCTTGAGTGTACAGGGTTCGATGAGGCCTGGTCACATATGGAGCACGTCTTGAGTGTACAGGGTTCGATGAGGCCTGGTCACATATGGAGCACGTCTTGAGTGTACAGGGTTCGATGAGGCCTGGTCACATATGGAGCACGTCTTGAGTGTACAGGGTTCGATGAGGCCTGGTCACATATGGAGCACGTCTTGAGTGTACAGGGTTCGATGAGGCCTGGTCACATATGGAGCACGTCTTGAGTGTACAGGGTTCGATGAGGCCTGGTCACATATGGAGCACGTCTTGAGTGTACAGGGTTCGATGAGGCCTGGTCACATATGGAGCACGTCTTGAGTGTACAGGGTTCGATGAGGCCTGGTCACATATGGAGCACGTCTTGAGTGTACAGGGTTCGATGAGGCCTGGTCACATATGGAGCACGTCTTGAGTGTACAGGGTTCGATGAGGCCTGGTCACATATGGAGCACGTCTTACAATTTACAATTTACAATTTAGGCATTTAGCAGACGCTCTTAATCGAGAGCGACTTACATTAAGCAAGAACAAAAAGCATGGGAATACATCACATAAAGACATTTATCATGAAACATGCGTAAGCTAAGAAAGTAACAGTGGAATATCTATAATGAAACTATACATATAAGCTATACATCACGTCTTGAGTGTACAGGGTTCGATGAGGCCTGGTCACATATGGAGCACGTCTTGAGTGTACAGGGTTCGATGAGGCCTGGTCACATATGGAGCACATCTTGAGTGTACAGGGTTCGATGAGGCCTGGTCACATATGGAGCACATCTTGAGTGTACAGGGTTCGATGAGGCCTGGTCACATATGGAGCACGTCTTGAGTGTACAGGGTTCGATGAGGCCTGGTCACATATGGAGCACGTCTTGAGTGTACAGGGTTCGATGAGGCCTGGTCACATATGGAGCACGTCTTGAGTGTACAGGGTTCGATGAGGCCTGGTCACATATGGAGCACGTCTTGAGTGTACAGGGTTCGATGAGGCCTGGTTACATATGGAGCACGTCTTGAGTGTACAGGGTTCGATGAGGCCTGGTCACATATGGAGCACGTCTTGAGTTTACAGGGTTCGATGAGGCCTGGTCACATATGGAGCACGTCTTGAGTGTACAGGGTTCGATGAGGCCTGGTCACATATGGAGCACGTCTTGAGTGTACAGGGTTCGATGAGGCCTGGTCACATATGGAGCACGTCTTGAGTGTACAGGGTTCGATGAGGCCTGGTCACATATGGAGCACGTCTTGAGTGTACAGGGTTCGATGAGGCCTGGTCACATATGGAGCACGTCTTGAGTGTACAGGGTTCGATGAGGCCTGGTCACATATGGAGCACGTCTTGAGTGTACAGGGTTCGATGAGGCCTGGTCACATATGGAGCACGTCTTACAATTTACAATTTACAATTTAGGCATTTAGCAGACGCTCTTAATCGAGAGCGACTTACATTAAGCAAGAACAAAAAGCATGGGAATACATCACATAAAGACATTTATCATGAAACATGCGTAAGCTAAGAAAGTAACAGTGGAATATCTATAATGAAACTATACATATAAGCTATACATCACGTCTTGAGTGTACAGGGTTCGATGAGGCCTGGTCACATATGGAGCACGTCTTGAGTGTACAGGGTTCGATGAGGCCTGGTCACATATGGAGCACGTCTTGAGTGTACAGGGTTCGATGAGGCCTGGTCACATATGGAGCACGTCTTGAGTGTACAGGGTTCGATGAGGCCTGGTCACATATGGAGCACGTCTTGAGTGTACAGGGTTCGATGAGGCCTGGTCACATATGGAGCACGTCTTGAGTGTACAGGGTTCGATGAGGCCTGGTCACATATGGAGCACGTCTTGAGTGTACAGGGTTCGATGAGGCCTGGTCACATATGGAGCACGTCTTGAGTGTACAGGGTTCGATGAGGCCTGGTCACATATGGAGCACGTCTTGAGTGTACAGGGTTCGATGAGGCCTGGTCACATATGGAGCACGTCTTGAGTGTACAGGGTTCGATGAGGCCTGGTCACATATGGAGCACGTCTTGAGTGTACAGGGTTCGATGAGGCCTGGTCACATATGGAGCACGTCTTGAGTGTACAGGGTTCGATGAGGCCTGGTCACATATGGAGCACGTCTTGAGTGTACAGGGTTCGATGAGGCCTGGTCACATATGGAGCACGTCTTGAGTGTACAGGGTTCGATGAGGCCTGGTCACATATGGAGCACGTCTTGAGTGTACAGGGTTCGATGAGGCCTGGTCACATATGGAGCACGTCTTGAGTGTACAGGGTTCGATGAGGCCTGGTCACATATGGAGCACGTCTTGAGTGTACAGGGTTCGATGAGGCCTGGTCACATATGGAGCACGTCTTGAGTGTACAGGGTTCGATGAGGCCTGGTCACATATGGAGCACGTCTTGAGTGTACAGGGTTCGATGAGGCCTGGTCACATATGGAGCACGTCTTGAGTGTACAGGGTTCGATGAGGCCTGGTCACATATGGAGCACGTCTTGAGTGTACAGGGTTCGATGAGGCCTGGTCACATATGGAGCACGTCTTACAATTTACAATTTAAAATTTAGGCATTTAGCAGACGCTCTTAATCGAGAGCGACTTACATTAAGCAAGAACAAAAAGCATGGGAATACATCACATAAAGACATTTATCATGAAACATGCGTAAGCTAAGAAAGTAACAGTGGAATATCTATAATGAAACTATACATATAAGCTATACATCACGTCTTGAGTGTACAGGGTTCGATGAGGCCTGGTCACATATGGAGCACGTCTTGAGTGTACAGGGTTCGATGAGGCCTGGTCACATATGGAGCACGTCTTGAGTGTACAGGGTTCGATGAGGCCTGGTCACATATGGAGCACGTCTTGAGTGTACAGGGTTCGATGAGGCCTGGTCACATATGGAGCACGTCTTGAGTGTACAGGGTTCGATGAGGCCTGGTCACATATGGAGCACGTCTTGAGTGTACAGGGTTCGATGAGGCCTGGTCACATATGGAGCACGTCTTGAGTGTACAGGGTTCGATGGGGCCTGGTCACATATGGAGCACGTCTTGAGTGTACAGGGTTCGATGGGGCCTGGTCACATATGGAGCACGTCTTGAGTGTACAGGGTTCGATGAGGCCTGGTCACATATGGAGCACGTCTTGAGTGTACAGGGTTCGATGAGGCCTGGTCACATATGGAGCACGTCTTGAGTGTACAGGGTTCGATGGGGCCTGGTCACATATGGAGCACGTCTTGAGTGTACAGGGTTCGATGGGGCCTGGTCACATATGGAGCACGTCTTGAGTGTACAGGGTTCGATGGGGCCTGGTCACATATGGAGCACGTCTTGAGTGTACAGGGTTCGATGGGGCCTGGTCACATATGGAGCACGTCTTGAGTGTACAGGGTTCGATGGGGCCTGGTCACATATGGAGCACGTCTTGAGTGTACAGGGTTCGATGGGGCCTGGTCACATATGGAGCACGTCTTGAGTGTACAGGGTTCGATGGGGCCTGGTCACATATGGAGCACGTCTCTTGAGTGTACAGGGTTCGATGAGGCCTGGTCACATATGGAGCACGTCTTGAGTGTACAGGGTTCGATGAGGCCTGGTCACATATGGAGCACGTCTTGAGTGTACAGGGTTCGATGAGGCCTGGTCACATATGGAGCACGTCTTGAGTGTACAGGGTTCGATGGGGCCTGGTCACATATGGAGCACGTCTTGAGTGTACAGGGTTCGATGGGGCCTGGTCACATATGGAGCACGTCTTGAGTGTACAGGGTTCGATGGGGCCTGGTCACATATGGAGCACGTCTTGAGTGTACAGGGTTCGATGGGGCCTGGTCACATATGGAGCACGTCTTGAGTGTACAGGGTTCGATGGGGCCTGGTCACATATGGAGCACGTCTTGAGTGTACAGGGTTCGATGGGGCCTGGTCACATATGAAGCACGTCTTGAGTGTACAGGGTTCGACGGGGCCTGGTCACATATGGAGCACGTCTTGAGTGTACAGGGTTCGACGGGGCCTGGTCACATATGGAGCACGTCTTGAGTGTACAGGGTTCGACGAGGCCTGGTCACATATGGAGCACGTCTTGAGTGTACAGGGTTCGACGGGGCCTGGTCACATATGGAGCACGTCTTGAGTGTACAGGGTTCGACGGGGCCTGGTCACATATGGAGCACGTCTTGAGTGTACAGGGTTCGATGGGGCCTGGTCACATATGGAGCACGTCTTGAGTGTACAGGGTTCGATGGGGCCTGGTCACATATGGAGCACGTCTTGAGTGTACAGGGTTCGATGAGGCCTGGTCACATATGGAGCACGTCTTGAGTGTACAGGGTTCGATGGGGCCTGGTCACATATGGAGCACGTCTTGAGTGTACAGGGTTCGATGGGGCCTGGTCACATATGGAGCACGTCTTGAGTGTACAGGGTTCGATGGGGCCTGGTCACATATGGAGCACGTCTTGAGTGTACAGGGTTCGATGGGGCCTGGTCACATATGGAGCACGTCTTGAGTGTACAGGGTTCGATGGGGCCTGGTCACATATGGAGCACGTCTTGAGTGTACAGGGTTCGATGGGGCCTGGTCACATATGGAGCACGTCTTGAGTGTACAGGGTTCGATGGGGCCTGGTCACATATGGAGCACGTCTCTTGAGTGTACAGGGTTCGATGAGGCCTGGTCACATATGGAGCACGTCTTGAGTGTACAGGGTTCGATGAGGCCTGGTCACATATGGAGCACGTCTTGAGTGTACAGGGTTCGATGAGGCCTGGTCACATATGGAGCACGTCTTGAGTGTACAGGGTTCGATGGGGCCTGGTCACATATGGAGCACGTCTTGAGTGTACAGGGTTCGATGGGGCCTGGTCACATATGGAGCACGTCTTGAGTGTACAGGGTTCGATGGGGCCTGGTCACATATGGAGCACGTCTTGAGTGTACAGGGTTCGATGGGGCCTGGTCACATATGGAGCACGTCTTGAGTGTACAGGGTTCGACGGGGCCTGGTCACATATGAAGCACGTCTTGAGTGTACAGGGTTCGACGGGGCCTGGTCACATATGGAGCACGTCTTGAGTGTACAGGGTTCGACGGGGCCTGGTCACATATGGAGCACGTCTTGAGTGTACAGGGTTCGACGGGGCCTGGTCACATATGGAGCACGTCTTGAGTGTACAGGGTTCGACGGGGCCTGGTCACATATGGAGCACGTCTTGAGTGTACAGGGTTCGACGAGGCCTGGTCACATATGGAGCACGTCTTGAGTGTACAGGGTTCGATGAGGCCTGGTCACATATGGAGCACGTCTTGAGTGTACAGGGTTCGATGAGGCCTGGTCACATATGGAGCACGTCTTGAGTGTACAGGGTTCGATGAGGCCTGGTCACATATGGAGCACGTCTTGAGTGTACAGGGTTCGATGAGGCCTGGTCACATATGGAGCACGTCTTGAGTGTACAGGGTTCGATGAGGCCTGGTCACATATGGAGCACGTCTTGAGTGTACAGGGTTCGATGAGGCCTGGTCACATATGGAGCACGTCTTGAGTGTACAGGGTTCGATGAGGCCTGGTCACATATGGAGCACGTCTTGAGTGTACAGGGTTCGATGAGGCCTGGTCACATATGGAGCACGTCTTGAGTGTACAGGGTTCGATGAGGCCTGGTCACATATGGAGCACGTCTTGAGTGTACAGGGTTCGATGAGGCCTGGTCACATATGGAGCACGTCTTGAGTGTACAGGGTTCGATGAGGCCTGGTCACATATGGAGCACGTCTTGAGTGTACAGGGTTCGATGAGGCCTGGTCACATATGGAGCACGTCTTACAATTTACAATTTACAATTTAGGCATTTAGCAGACGCTCTTAATCGAGAGCGACTTACATTAAGCAAGAACAAAAAGCATGGGAATACATCACATAAAGACATTTATCATGAAACATGCGTAAGCTAAGAAAGTAACAGTGGAATATCTATAATGAAACTATACATATAAGCTATACATCACGTCTTGAGTGTACAGGGTTCGATGAGGCCTGGTCACATATGGAGCACGTCTTGAGTGTACAGGGTTCGATGAGGCCTGGTCACATATGGAGCACGTCTTGAGTGTACAGGGTTCGATGAGGCCTGGTCACATATGGAGCACGTCTTGAGTGTACAGGGTTCGATGAGGCCTGGTCACATATGGAGCACGTCTTGAGTGTACAGGGTTCGATGAGGCCTGGTCACATATGGAGCACGTCTTGAGTGTACAGGGTTCGATGAGGCCTGGTCACATATGGAGCACGTCTTGAGTGTACAGGGTTCGATGGGGCCTGGTCACATATGGAGCACGTCTTGAGTGTACAGGGTTCGATGGGGCCTGGTCACATATGGAGCACGTCTTGAGTGTACAGGGTTCGATGGGGCCTGGTCACATATGGAGCACGTCTTGAGTGTACAGGGTTCGATGAGGCCTGGTCACATATGGAGCACGTCTTGAGTGTACAGGGTTCGATGGGGCCTGGTCACATATGGAGCACGTCTTGAGTGTACAGGGTTCGATGGGGCCTGGTCACATATGGAGCACGTCTTGAGTGTACAGGGTTCGATGGGGCCTGGTCACATATGGAGCACGTCTTGAGTGTACAGGGTTCGATGGGGCCTGGTCACATATGGAGCACGTCTTGAGTGTACAGGGTTCGATGGGGCCTGGTCACATATGGAGCACGTCTTGAGTGTACAGGGTTCGATGGGGCCTGGTCACATATGGAGCACGTCTTGAGTGTACAGGGTTCGATGGGGCCTGGTCACATATGGAGCACGTCTTGAGTGTACAGGGTTCGATGGGGCCTGGTCACATATGGAGCACGTCTTGAGTGTACAGGGTTCGATGAGGCCTGGTCACATATGGAGCACGTCTTACAATTTACAATTTAGGCATTTAGCAGACGCTCTTAATCGAGAGCGACTTACATTAAGCAAGAACAAAAAGCATGGGAATACATCACATAAAGACATTTATCATGAAACATGCGTAAGCTAAGAAAGTAACAGTGGAATATCTATAATGAAACTATACATATAAGCTATACATCACGTCTTGAGTGTACAGGGTTCGATGAGGCCTGGTCACATATGGAGCACGTCTTGAGTGTACAGGGTTCGATGAGGCCTGGTCACATATGGAGCACGTCTTCAGTGTACAGGGTTCGATGAGGCCTGGTCACATATGGAGCACGTCTTGAGTGTACAGGGTTCGATGAGGCCTGGTCACATATGGAGCACGTCTTGAGTGTACAGGGTTCGATGAGGCCTGGTCACATATGGAGCACGTCTTGAGTGTACAGGGTTCGATGGGGCCTGGTCACATATGGAGCACGTCTTGAGTGTACAGGGTTCGATGGGGCCTGGTCACATATGGAGCACGTCTTGAGTGTACAGGGTTCGATGGGGCCTGGTCACATATGGAGCACGTCTTGAGTGTACAGGGTTCGATGGGGCCTGGTCACATATGGAGCACGTCTTGAGTGTACAGGGTTCGATGGGGCCTGGTCACATATGGAGCACGTCTTGAGTGTACAGGGTTCGATGGGGCCTGGTCACATATGGAGCACGTCTTGAGTGTACAGGGTTCGATGGGGCCTGGTCACATATGGAGCACGTCTTGAGTGTACAGGGTTCGATGAGGCCTGGTCACATATGGAGCACGTCTTGAGTGTACAGGGTTCGATGGGGCCTGGTCACATATGGAGCACGTCTTGAGTGTACAGGGTTCGATGGGGCCTGGTCACATATGGAGCACGTCTTGAGTGTACAGGGTTCGATGGGGCCTGGTCACATATGGAGCACGTCTTGAGTGTACAGGGTTCGATGGGGCCTGGTCACATATGGAGCACGTCTTGAGTGTACAGGGTTCGATGGGGCCTGGTCACATATGGAGCACGTCTTGAGTGTACAGGGTTCGATGGGGCCTGGTCACATATGGAGCACGTCTTGAGTGTACAGGGTTCGATGGGGCCTGGTCACATATGGAGCACGTCTCTTGAGTGTACAGGGTTCGATGAGGCCTGGTCACATATGGAGCACGTCTTGAGTGTACAGGGTTCGATGAGGCCTGGTCACATATGGAGCACGTCTTGAGTGTACAGGGTTCGATGAGGCCTGGTCACATATGGAGCACGTCTTGAGTGTACAGGGTTCGATGGGGCCTGGTCACATATGGAGCACGTCTTGAGTGTACAGGGTTCGATGGGGCCTGGTCACATATGGAGCACGTCTTGAGTGTACAGGGTTCGATGGGGCCTGGTCACATATGGAGCACGTCTTGAGTGTACAGGGTTCGATGAGGCCTGGTCACATATGGAGCACGTCTTACAATTTACAATTTACAATTTAGGCATTTAGCAGACGCTCTTAATCGAGAGCGACTTACATTAAGCAAGAACAAAAAGCATGGGAATACATCACATAAAGACATTTATCATGAAACATGCGTAAGCTAAGAAAGTAACAGTGGAATATCTATAATGAAACTATACATATAAGCTACTAGAATTTCGCCCGGCTTCGCCGGGCTCATCCCAGTGTCGTTGCAATAACAGAAAGTGTTTTTTATTTCTCATAAATACGCAAACATGGTGAAACAACTACAGTCACAGAGAGCAGTGGCAAGGTAGCTGCTGCCTGCTAACGATGCAAACAACAGCCTTGCCTGTCGTGTGTGTGTGTGTGTGTGGGGGGGGGGGATAGCAATAATTTTCGACATTTTACTGTGTCATAAATATGTACATCTGTAGCCTATATTGTGATTACATTTGACCGTACATTTGACTCTTGTGTTATATTCTTGTGAAATATTCAGTAAAGTATTGTGGTGAAATATTCACCCCAAGTTGATAAGATATGCAGAGAATATAATAGCAAGAAGCCCCAGTTTGAAATGCATTAGGCCACAGACCCCCATTTGATACCATTTGCTCTCTGGGAAAATCAGGGTCCATTTGGTTCCATTTGTATGCTCTTGGAGTATGATGACTGTGCTAACAGTATTATCATCAAATATGTCTCAGTTTGAAGATTCAAAAAAACATATTTCATATGTGTGAGCTTGTAAAGTCGAACGTTCAACCTAGAGACAGTGTTGCCAAGTCTGATCATTATAAGCTACTTTGGACTTGTTTATCTATTGGTAGTCCTTGACATGGAAATGTTTGAGTTCCACTGCTCTGAAACAACATTAGACAACAAAGTGTGACAGTCAACACTATAATTGATTATTTTAAGACTAATTTCCGGACCATTTCTGATTTACCTACTTTGAACTGGCCTATTAACATTTTTATAGACCTGGTTGCTTGTTTCACTCTCACATCCACGATATGTGGCAACCCTGGTCCCTGGTTTGTTTTGCGTGTGGATGTTGTTTTGTGTTGCTTTAGCATCTTTAGCACAGTATCTATCACAGGGTGCAGCAGCTGCTGCTGTCATGAAAACGCAAGTTTCTGTCCCAGAAGCTCACGTTAGGTCTGCGCACACTGTACGTTGCTACGGCAAGCTGTCATCAAATGCTGCTAACGTTGTGGTCAGCACTGTTAGCATGTGTGCTATCAGGCAAAAGCTGAGATAGATATAAAACTACTGGCCAAAATGTCATACAAAACACAACCCCTCAAATCGGAATGTGATTGTGACCTACAGACCATCATGATTTGCTTGCTGGACCTATAAATAATTTATTTGCATTAAATTGCCACTCGCCTTAGCCTGCATGCCTATTCTGTGTCTCTGTGTGTGTGTGTGTGTGTGTGTGTATGTGTGTGTGTGTGTGCGCGTGTGCGCAAGACAGACGTGCGTGTGTGTGCAGGCTGAGAGCTGCTGACTGTGATTGACGTGTGAGCTGGATAAATCAGTGAGAGTTGGAAAAAGCGCACGCAGAGCCAACTCGCAGGCAGTGCCTCAGGCCAGATGCCTGAGAATCGGCACAGGATTCTCTGGGTCACCAGTGTTGGTGTGACACACACGGCTTCCACATTTAGCTTCATACTGGGTGAAAGTGGCGTTCCAAAAATTATTTTTCCCCTCGGAATTGTTATTCACAATGAGATGGAGTTGAGGTGTTTGTGTTTGCTTGCTGGAGCTATAATTAATGTATTTGCATTAAATGTCCACTCGCGCATCGAAGTAAAAAGCAAGATGGCCGATTGTGAGACTGAAAAGTAGCTGTGGGGGCGGGCCTGGAGGGCCTATGAGAACACGGAACAGTGTTGCCAGGTTTGCGAATTGTAAGCGAGTTGTAGTGTGTGTAAGTAGCCTGGTTAAAAGGCCTTGTTTCTGCCCGTGTTGGGGCAACAGAACATGTCGACCAGTTTTGTTAACCGCTTTTGGTCAGGTGACCAACTCCACAAATGTTAAATTAGATACATCACGTCTTGAGTGTACAGGGTTCGATGAGGCCTGGTCACATATGGAGCACGTCTTGAGTGTACAGGGTTCGATGAGGCCTGGTCACATATGGAGCACGTCTTGAGTGTACAGGGTTCGATGAGGCCTGGTCACATATGGAGCACGTCTTGAGTGTACAGGGTTCGATGAGGCCTGGTCACATATGGAGCACGTCTTGAGTGTACAGGGTTCGATGAGGCCTGGTCACATATGGAGCACGTCTTGAGTGTACAGGGTTCGATGAGGCCTGGTCACATATGGAGCACGTCTTGAGTGTACAGGGTTCGATGAGGCCTGGTCACATATGGAGCACGTCTTGAGTGTACAGGGTTCGATGAGGCCTGGTCACATATGGAGCACGTCTTGAGTGTACAGGGTTCGATGAGGCCTGGTCACATATGGAGCACGTCTTGAGTGTACAGGGTTCGATGAGGCCTGGTCACATATGGAGCACGTCTTAAAATTTACAATTTACAATTTAGGCATTTAGCAGACGCTCTTAATCGAGAGCGACTTACATTAAGCAAGAACAAAAAGCATGGGAATACATCACATAAAGACATTTATCATGAAACATGCGTAAGCTAAGAAAGTAACAGTGGAATATCTATAATGAAACTATACATATAAGCTATACATCACGTCTTGAGTGTACAGGGTTCGATGAGGCCTGGTCACATATGGAGCACGTCTTGAGTGTACAGGGTTCGATGAGGCCTGGTCACATATGGAGCACGTCTTGAGTGTACAGGGTTCGATGAGGCCTGGTCACATATGGAGCACGTCTTGAGTGTACAGGGTTCGATGAGGCCTGGTCACATATGGAGCACGTCTTGAGTGTACAGGGTTCGATGAGGCCTGGTCACATATGGAGCACGTCTTGAGTGTACAGGGTTCGATGAGGCCTGGTCACATATGGAGCACGTCTTGAGTGTACAGGGTTCGATGAGGCCTGGTCACATATGGAGCACGTCTTGAGTGTACAGGGTTCGATGAGGCCTGGTCACATATGGAGCACGTCTTGAGCGTACAGGGTTCGATGAGGCCTGGTCACATATGGAGCACGTCTTGAGCGTACAGGGTTCGATGGGGCCTGGTCACATATGGAGCACGTCTTGAGCGTACAGGGTTCGATGGGGCCTGGTCACATATGGAACACGTCTTGAGCGTACAGGGTTCGATTGGGCCTGGTCACATATGGAGCACGTCTTGAGCGTACAGGGTTCGATGGGGCCTGGTCACATATGGAGCACGTCTTGAGTGTACAGGGTTCGATGGGGCCTGGTCACATATGGAGCACGTCTTGAGTGTACAGGGTTCGATGGGGCCTGGTCACATATGGAGCACGTCTTGAGTGTACAGGGTTCGATGGGGCCTGGTCACATATGGAGCACGTCTTGAGTGTACAGGGTTCGATGGGGCCTGGTCACATATGGAGCACGTCTTGAGTGTACAGGGTTCGATGGGGCCTGGTCACATATGGACCACGTCTTGAGTGTACAGGGTTCGATGGGGCCTGGTCACATATGGAGCACGTCTTGAGTGTACAGGGTTCGATGAGGCCTGGTCACATATGGAGCACGTCTTGAGTGTACAGGGTTCGATGAGGCCTGGTCACATATGGAGCACGTCTTGAGTGTACAGGGTTCGATGAGGCCTGGTCACATATGGAGCACGTCTTGAGTGTACAGGGTTCGATGAGGCCTGGTCACATATGGAGCACGTCTTGAGTGTACAGGGTTCGATGGGGCCTGGTCACATATGGAGCACGTCTTGAGTGTACAGGGTTCGATGGGGCCTGGTCACATATGGAGCACGTCTTGAGTGTACAGGGTTCGATGGGGCCTGGTCACATATGGAGCACGTCTTGAGTGTACAGGGTTCGATGGGGCCTGGTCACATATGGAGCACGTCTTGAGTGTACAGGGTTCGATGGGGCCTGGTCACATATGGAGCACGTCTTGAGAGTACAGGGTTCGATGGGGCCTGGTCACATATGGAGCACGTCTTGAGTGTACAGGGTTCGATGGGGCCTGGTCACATATGGAGCACGTCTTGAGTGTACAGGGTTCGATGGGGCCTGGTCACATATGGAGCACGTCTTGAGTGTACAGGGTTCGATGGGGCCTGGTCACATATGGAGCACGTCTTGAGTGTACAGGGTTCGATGGGGCCTGGTCACATATGGAGCACGTCTTGAGTGTACAGGGTTCGATGGGGCCTGGTCACATATGGAGCACGTCTTGAGTGTACAGGGTTCGATGGGGCCTGGTCACATATGGAGCACGTCTTGAGTGTACAGGGTTCGATGGGGCCTGGTCACATATGGAGCACGTCTTGAGTGTACAGGGTTCGATGAGGCCTGGTCACATATGGAGCACGTCTTGAGTGTACAGGGTTCGATGGGGCCTGGTCACATATGGAGCACGTCTTGAGTGTACAGGGTTCGATGGGGCCTGGTCACATATGGAGCACGTCTTGAGTGTACAGGGTTCGATGGGGCCTGGTCACATATGGAGCACGTCTTGAGTGTACAGGGTTCGATGAGGCCTGGTCACATATGGAGCACGTCTTACAATTTACAATTTAGGCATTTAGCAGACGCTCTTAATCGAGAGCGACTTACATTAAGCAAGAACAAAAAGCATGGGAATACATCACATAAAGACATTTATCATGAAACATGCGTAAGCTAAGAAAGTAACAGTGGAATATCTATAATGAAACTATACATATAAGCTATACATCACGTCTTGAGTGTACAGGGTTCGATGAGGCCTGGTCACATATGGAGCACGTCTTGAGTGTACAGGGTTCGATGAGGCCTGGTCACATATGGAGCACGTCTTCAGTGTACAGGGTTCGATGAGGCCTGGTCACATATGGAGCACGTCTTGAGTGTACAGGGTTCGATGAGGCCTGGTCACATATGGAGCACGTCTTGAGTGTACAGGGTTCGATGAGGCCTGGTCACATATGGAGCACGTCTTGAGTGTACAGGGTTCGATGGGGCCTGGTCACATATGGAGCACGTCTTGAGTGTACAGGGTTCGATGGGGCCTGGTCACATATGGAGCACGTCTTGAGTGTACAGGGTTCGATGGGGCCTGGTCACATATGGAGCACGTCTTGAGTGTACAGGGTTCGATGGGGCCTGGTCACATATGGAGCACGTCTTGAGTGTACAGGGTTCGATGGGGCCTGGTCACATATGGAGCACGTCTTGAGTGTACAGGGTTCGATGGGGCCTGGTCACATATGGAGCACGTCTTGAGTGTACAGGGTTCGATGGGGCCTGGTCACATATGGAGCACGTCTTGAGTGTACAGGGTTCGATGGGGCCTGGTCACATATGGAGCACGTCTTGAGTGTACAGGGTTCGATGAGGCCTGGTCACATATGGAGCACGTCTTGAGTGTACAGGGTTCGATGGGGCCTGGTCACATATGGAGCACGTCTTGAGTGTACAGGGTTCGATGGGGCCTGGTCACATATGGAGCACGTCTTGAGTGTACAGGGTTCGATGGGGCCTGGTCACATATGGAGCACGTCTTGAGTGTACAGGGTTCGATGAGGCCTGGTCACATATGGAGCACGTCTTACAATTTACAATTTAGGCATTTAGCAGACGCTCTTAATCGAGAGCGACTTACATTAAGCAAGAACAAAAAGCATGGGAATACATCACATAAAGACATTTATCATGAAACATGCGTAAGCTAAGAAAGTAACAGTGGAATATCTATAATGAAACTATACATATAAGCTATACATCACGTCTTGAGTGTACAGGGTTCGATGAGGCCTGGTCACATATGGAGCACGTCTTGAGTGTACAGGGTTCGATGAGGCCTGGTCACATATGGAGCACGTCTTCAGTGTACAGGGTTCGATGAGGCCTGGTCACATATGGAGCACGTCTTGAGTGTACAGGGTTCGATGAGGCCTGGTCACATATGGAGCACGTCTTGAGTGTACAGGGTTCGATGAGGCCTGGTCACATATGGAGCACGTCTTGAGTGTACAGGGTTCGATGGGGCCTGGTCACATATGGAGCACGTCTTGAGTGTACAGGGTTCGATGGGGCCTGGTCACATATGGAGCACGTCTTGAGTGTACAGGGTTCGATGGGGCCTGGTCACATATGGAGCACGTCTTGAGTGTACAGGGTTCGATGGGGCCTGGTCACATATGGAGCACGTCTTGAGTGTACAGGGTTCGATGGGGCCTGGTCACATATGGAGCACGTCTTGAGTGTACAGGGTTCGATGGGGCCTGGTCACATATGGAGCACGTCTTGAGTGTACAGGGTTCGATGGGGCCTGGTCACATATGGAGCACGTCTTGAGTGTACAGGGTTCGATGAGGCCTGGTCACATATGGAGCACGTCTTGAGTGTACAGGGTTCGATGGGGCCTGGTCACATATGGAGCACGTCTTGAGTGTACAGGGTTCGATGGGGCCTGGTCACATATGGAGCACGTCTTGAGTGTACAGGGTTCGATGGGGCCTGGTCACATATGGAGCACGTCTTGAGTGTACAGGGTTCGATGGGGCCTGGTCACATATGGAGCACGTCTTGAGTGTACAGGGTTCGATGGGGCCTGGTCACATATGGAGCACGTCTTGAGTGTACAGGGTTCGATGGGGCCTGGTCACATATGGAGCACGTCTTGAGTGTACAGGGTTCGATGGGGCCTGGTCACATATGGAGCACGTCTCTTGAGTGTACAGGGTTCGATGAGGCCTGGTCACATATGGAGCACGTCTTGAGTGTACAGGGTTCGATGAGGCCTGGTCACATATGGAGCACGTCTTGAGTGTACAGGGTTCGATGAGGCCTGGTCACATATGGAGCACGTCTTGAGTGTACAGGGTTCGATGGGGCCTGGTCACATATGGAGCACGTCTTGAGTGTACAGGGTTCGATGGGGCCTGGTCACATATGGAGCACGTCTTGAGTGTACAGGGTTCGATGGGGCCTGGTCACATATGGAGCACGTCTTGAGTGTACAGGGTTCGATGAGGCCTGGTCACATATGGAGCACGTCTTACAATTTACAATTTACAATTTAGGCATTTAGCAGACGCTCTTAATCGAGAGCGACTTACATTAAGCAAGAACAAAAAGCATGGGAATACATCACATAAAGACATTTATCATGAAACATGCGTAAGCTAAGAAAGTAACAGTGGAATATCTATAATGAAACTATACATATAAGCTACTAGAATTTCGCCCGGCTTCGCCGGGCTCATCCCAGTGTCGTTGCAATAACAGAAAGTGTTTTTTATTTCTCATAAATACGCAAACATGGTGAAACAACTACAGTCACAGAGAGCAGTGGCAAGGTAGCTGCTGCCTGCTAACGATGCAAACAACAGCCTTGCCTGTCGTGTGTGTGTGTGTGTGTGGGGGGGGGGGATAGCAATAATTTTCGACATTTTACTGTGTCATAAATATGTACATCTGTAGCCTATATTGTGATTACATTTGACCGTACATTTGACTCTTGTGTTATATTCTTGTGAAATATTCAGTAAAGTATTGTGGTGAAATATTCACCCCAAGTTGATAAGATATGCAGAGAATATAATAGCAAGAAGCCCCAGTTTGAAATGCATTAGGCCACAGACCCCCATTTGATACCATTTGCTCTCTGGGAAAATCAGGGTCCATTTGGTTCCATTTGTATGCTCTTGGAGTATGATGACTGTGCTAACAGTATTATCATCAAATATGTCTCAGTTTGAAGATTCAAAAAAACATATTTCATATGTGTGAGCTTGTAAAGTCGAACGTTCAACCTAGAGACAGTGTTGCCAAGTCTGATCATTATAAGCTACTTTGGACTTGTTTATCTATTGGTAGTCCTTGACATGGAAATGTTTGAGTTCCACTGCTCTGAAACAACATTAGACAACAAAGTGTGACAGTCAACACTATAATTGATTATTTTAAGACTAATTTCCGGACCATTTCTGATTTACCTACTTTGAACTGGCCTATTAACATTTTTATAGACCTGGTTGCTTGTTTCACTCTCACATCCACGATATGTGGCAACCCTGGTCCCTGGTTTGTTTTGCGTGTGGATGTTGTTTTGTGTTGCTTTAGCATCTTTAGCACAGTATCTATCACAGGGTGCAGCAGCTGCTGCTGTCATGAAAACGCAAGTTTCTGTCCCAGAAGCTCACGTTAGGTCTGCGCACACTGTACGTTGCTACGGCAAGCTGTCATCAAATGCTGCTAACGTTGTGGTCAGCACTGTTAGCATGTGTGCTATCAGGCAAAAGCTGAGATAGATATAAAACTACTGGCCAAAATGTCATACAAAACACAACCCCTCAAATCGGAATGTGATTGTGACCTACAGACCATCATGATTTGCTTGCTGGACCTATAAATAATTTATTTGCATTAAATTGCCACTCGCCTTAGCCTGCATGCCTATTCTGTGTCTCTGTGTGTGTGTGTGTGTGTGTGTGTATGTGTGTGTGTGTGTGCGCGTGTGCGCAAGACAGACGTGCGTGTGTGTGCAGGCTGAGAGCTGCTGACTGTGATTGACGTGTGAGCTGGATAAATCAGTGAGAGTTGGAAAAAGCGCACGCAGAGCCAACTCGCAGGCAGTGCCTCAGGCCAGATGCCTGAGAATCGGCACAGGATTCTCTGGGTCACCAGTGTTGGTGTGACACACACGGCTTCCACATTTAGCTTCATACTGGGTGAAAGTGGCGTTCCAAAAATTATTTTTCCCCTCGGAATTGTTATTCACAATGAGATGGAGTTGAGGTGTTTGTGTTTGCTTGCTGGAGCTATAATTAATGTATTTGCATTAAATGTCCACTCGCGCATCGAAGTAAAAAGCAAGATGGCCGATTGTGAGACTGAAAAGTAGCTGTGGGGGCGGGCCTGGAGGGCCTATGAGAACACGGAACAGTGTTGCCAGGTTTGCGAATTGTAAGCGAGTTGTAGTGTGTGTAAGTAGCCTGGTTAAAAGGCCTTGTTTCTGCCCGTGTTGGGGCAACAGAACATGTCGACCAGTTTTGTTAACCGCTTTTGGTCAGGTGACCAACTCCACAAATGTTAAATTAGATACATCACGTCTTGAGTGTACAGGGTTCGATGAGGCCTGGTCACATATGGAGCACGTCTTGAGTGTACAGGGTTCGATGAGGCCTGGTCACATATGGAGCACGTCTTGAGTGTACAGGGTTCGATGAGGCCTGGTCACATATGGAGCACGTCTTGAGTGTACAGGGTTCGATGAGGCCTGGTCACATATGGAGCACGTCTTGAGTGTACAGGGTTCGATGAGGCCTGGTCACATATGGAGCACGTCTTGAGTGTACAGGGTTCGATGAGGCCTGGTCACATATGGAGCACGTCTTGAGTGTACAGGGTTCGATGAGGCCTGGTCACATATGGAGCACGTCTTGAGTGTACAGGGTTCGATGAGGCCTGGTCACATATGGAGCACGTCTTGAGTGTACAGGGTTCGATGAGGCCTGGTCACATATGGAGCACGTCTTGAGTGTACAGGGTTCGATGAGGCCTGGTCACATATGGAGCACGTCTTAAAATTTACAATTTACAATTTAGGCATTTAGCAGACGCTCTTAATCGAGAGCGACTTACATTAAGCAAGAACAAAAAGCATGGGAATACATCACATAAAGACATTTATCATGAAACATGCGTAAGCTAAGAAAGTAACAGTGGAATATCTATAATGAAACTATACATATAAGCTATACATCACGTCTTGAGTGTACAGGGTTCGATGAGGCCTGGTCACATATGGAGCACGTCTTGAGTGTACAGGGTTCGATGAGGCCTGGTCACATATGGAGCACGTCTTGAGTGTACAGGGTTCGATGAGGCCTGGTCACATATGGAGCACGTCTTGAGTGTACAGGGTTCGATGAGGCCTGGTCACATATGGAGCACGTCTTGAGTGTACAGGGTTCGATGAGGCCTGGTCACATATGGAGCACGTCTTGAGTGTACAGGGTTCGATGAGGCCTGGTCACATATGGAGCACGTCTTGAGTGTACAGGGTTCGATGAGGCCTGGTCACATATGGAGCACGTCTTGAGTGTACAGGGTTCGATGAGGCCTGGTCACATATGGAGCACGTCTTGAGTGTACAGGGTTCGATGAGGCCTGGTCACATATGGAGCACGTCTTGAGCGTACAGGGTTCGATGAGGCCTGGTCACATATGGAGCACGTCTTGAGCGTACAGGGTTCGATGGGGCCTGGTCACATATGGAGCACGTCTTGAGCGTACAGGGTTCGATGGGGCCTGGTCACATATGGAACACGTCTTGAGCGTACAGGGTTCGATTGGGCCTGGTCACATATGGAGCACGTCTTGAGTGTACAGGGTTCGATGGGGCCTGGTCACATATGGAGCACGTCTTGAGTGTACAGGGTTCGATGGGGCCTGGTCACATATGGAGCACGTCTTGAGTGTACAGGGTTCGATGGGGCCTGGTCACATATGGAGCACGTCTTGAGTGTACAGGGTTCGATGAGGCCTGGTCACATATGGAGCACGTCTTGAGTGTACAGGGTTCGATGGGGCCTGGTCACATATGGAGCACGTCTTGAGTGTACAGGGTTCGATGGGGCCTGGTCACATATGGAGCACGTCTTGAGTGTACAGGGTTCGATGGGGCCTGGTCACATATGGAGCACGTCTTGAGTGTACAGGGTTCGATGAGGCCTGGTCACATATGGAGCACGTCTTACAATTTACAATTTAGGCATTTAGCAGACGCTCTTAATCGAGAGCGACTTACATTAAGCAAGAACAAAAAGCATGGGAATACATCACATAAAGACATTTATCATGAAACATGCGTAAGCTAAGAAAGTAACAGTGGAATATCTATAATGAAACTATACATATAAGCTATACATCACGTCTTGAGTGTACAGGGTTCGATGAGGCCTGGTCACATATGGAGCACGTCTTGAGTGTACAGGGTTCGATGAGGCCTGGTCACATATGGAGCACGTCTTGAGTGTACAGGGTTCGATGAGGCCTGGTCACATATGGAGCACGTCTTGAGTGTACAGGGTTCGATGAGGCCTGGTCACATATGGAGCACGTCTTGAGTGTACAGGGTTCGATGAGGCCTGGTCACATATGGAGCACGTCTTGAGTGTACAGGGTTCGATGAGGCCTGGTCACATATGGAGCACGTCTTGAGTGTACAGGGTTCGATGAGGCCTGGTCACATATGGAGCACGTCTTGAGTGTACAGGGTTCGATGAGGCCTGGTCACATATGGAGCACGTCTTGAGTGTACAGGGTTCGATGAGGCCTGGTCACATATGGAGCACGTCTTGAGTGTACAGGGTTCGATGAGGCCTGGTCACATATGGAGCACGTCTTACAATTTACAATTTACAATTTAGGCATTTAGCAGACGCTCTTAATCGAGAGCGACTTACATTAAGCAAGAACAAAAAGCATGGGAATACATCACATAAAGACATTTATCATGAAACATGCGTAAGCTAAGAAAGTAACAGTGGAATATCTATAATGAAACTATACATATAAGCTATACATCACGTCTTGAGTGTACAGGGTTCGATGAGGCCTGGTCACATATGGAGCACGTCTTGAGTGTACAGGGTTCGATGAGGCCTGGTCACATATGGAGCACGTCTTGAGTGTACAGGGTTCGATGAGGCCTGGTCACATATGGAGCACGTCTTGAGTGTACAGGGTTCGATGAGGCCTGGTCACATATGGAGCACGTCTTGAGTGTACAGGGTTCGATGAGGCCTGGTCACATATGGAGCACGTCTTGAGTGTACAGGGTTCGATGGGGCCTGGTCACATATGGAGCACGTCTTGAGTGTACAGGGTTCGATGGGGCCTGGTCACATATGGAGCACGTCTTGAGTGTACAGGGTTCGATGGGGCCTGGTCACATATGGAGCACGTCTTGAGTGTACAGGGTTCGATGAGGCCTGGTCACATATGGAGCACGTCTTGAGTGTACAGGGTTCGATGGGGCCTGGTCACATATGGAGCACGTCTTGAGTGTACAGGGTTCGATGGGGCCTGGTCACATATGGAGCACGTCTTGAGTGTACAGGGTTCGATGGGGCCTGGTCACATATGGAGCACGTCTTGAGTGTACAGGGTTCGATGGGGCCTGGTCACATATGGAGCACGTCTTGAGTGTACAGGGTTCGATGGGGCCTGGTCACATATGGAGCACGTCTTGAGTGTACAGGGTTCGATGGGGCCTGGTCACATATGGAGCACGTCTTGAGTGTACAGGGTTCGATGGGGCCTGGTCACATATGGAGCACGTCTCTTGAGTGTACAGGGTTCGATGAGGCCTGGTCACATATGGAGCACGTCTTGAGTGTACAGGGTTCGATGAGGCCTGGTCACATATGGAGCACGTCTTGAGTGTACAGGGTTCGATGAGGCCTGGTCACATATGGAGCACGTCTTGAGTGTACAGGGTTCGATGGGGCCTGGTCACATATGGAGCACGTCTTGAGTGTACAGGGTTCGATGGGGCCTGGTCACATATGGAGCACGTCTTGAGTGTACAGGGTTCGATGGGGCCTGGTCACATATGGAGCACGTCTTGAGTGTACAGGGTTCGATGGGGCCTGGTCACATATGGAGCACGTCTTGAGTGTACAGGGTTCGACGGGGCCTGGTCACATATGAAGCACGTCTTGAGTGTACAGGGTTCGACGGGGCCTGGTCACATATGGAGCACGTCTTGAGTGTACAGGGTTCGACGGGGCCTGGTCACATATGGAGCACGTCTTGAGTGTACAGGGTTCGACGGGGCCTGGTCACATATGGAGCACGTCTTGAGTGTACAGGGTTCGACGGGGCCTGGTCACATATGGAGCACGTCTTGAGTGTACAGGGTTCGATGAGGCCTGGTCACATATGGAGCACGTCTTGAGTGTACAGGGTTCGATGAGGCCTGGTCACATATGGAGCACGTCTTGAGTGTACAGGGTTCGATGAGGCCTGGTCACATATGGAGCACGTCTTGAGTGTACAGGGTTCGATGAGGCCTGGTCACATATGGAGCACGTCTTGAGTGTACAGGGTTCGATGGGGCCTGGTCACATATGGAGCACGTCTTGAGTGTACAGGGTTCGATGGGGCCTGGTCACATATGGAGCACGTCTTGAGTGTACAGGGTTCGATGGGGCCTGGTCACATATGGAGCACGTCTTGAGTGTACAGGGTTCGATGAGGCCTGGTCACATAAGGAGCACGTCTTGAGTGTACAGGGTTCGATGGGGCCTGGTCACATATGGAGCACGTCTTGAGTGTACAGGGTTCGATGGGGCCTGGTCACATATGGAGCACGTCTTGAGTGTACAGGGTTCGATGGGGCCTGGTCACATATGGAGCACGTCTTGAGTGTACAGGGTTCGATGGGGCCTGGTCACATATGGAGCACGTCTTGAGTGTACAGGGTTCGATGGGGCCTGGTCACATATGGAGCACGTCTTGAGTGTACAGGGTTCGATGGGGCCTGGTCACATATGGAGCACGTCTTGAGTGTACAGGGTTCGATGGGGCCTGGTCACATATGGAGCACGTCTCTTGAGTGTACAGGGTTCGATGAGGCCTGGTCACATATGGAGCACGTCTTGAGTGTACAGGGTTCGATGAGGCCTGGTCACATATGGAGCACGTCTTGAGTGTACAGGGTTCGATGGGGCCTGGTCACATATGGAGCACGTCTTGAGTGTACAGGGTTCGATGGGGCCTGGTCACATATGGAGCACGTCTTGAGTGTACAGGGTTCGATGGGGCCTGGTCACATATGGAGCACGTCTTGAGTGTACAGGGTTCGATGGGGCCTGGTCACATATGGAGCACGTCTTGAGTGTACAGGGTTCGACGGGGCCTGGTCACATATGGAGCACGTCTTGAGTGTACAGGGTTCGACGGGGCCTGGTCACATATGAAGCACGTCTTGAGTGTACAGGGTTCGACGGGGCCTGGTCACATATGGAGCACGTCTTGAGTGTACAGGGTTCGACGGGGCCTGGTCACATATGGAGCACGTCTTGAGTGTACAGGGTTCGACGGGGCCTGGTCACATATGGAGCACGTCTTGAGTGTACAGGGTTCGACGGGGCCTGGTCACATATGGAGCACGTCTTGAGTGTACAGGGTTCGACGGGGCCTGGTCACATATGGAGCACGTCTTGAGTGTACAGGGTTCGACGGGGCCTGGTCACATATGGAGCACGTCTTGAGTGTACAGGGTTCGACGGGGCCTGGTCACATATGGAGCACGTCTTGAGTGTACAGGGTTCGATGGGGCCTGGTCACATATGGAGCACGTCTTGAGTGTACAGGGTTCGACGGGGCCTGGTCACATATGGAGCACGTCTTGAGTGTACAGGGTTCGATGAGGCCTGGTCACATATGGAGCACGTCTTGAGTGTACAGGGTTCGATGAGGCCTGGTCACATATGGAGCACGTCTTGAGTGTACAGGGTTCGATGGGGCCTGGTCACATATGGAGCACGTCTTGAGTGTACAGGGTTCGATGGGGCCTGGTCACATATGGAGCACGTCTTGAGTGTACAGGGTTCGATGGGGCCTGGTCACATATGGAGCACGTCTTGAGTGTACAGGGTTCGATGGGGCCTGGTCACATATGGAGCACGTCTTGAGTGTACAGGGTTCGATGGGGCCTGGTCACATATGGAGCACGTCTTGAGTGTACAGGGTTCGATGGGGCCTGGTCACATATGGAGCACGTCTTGAATGTACAGGGTTCGATGGGGCCTGGTCACATATGGAGCACGTCTTGAGTGTACAGGGTTCGATGGGGCCTGGTCACATATGGAGCACGTCTTGAGTGTACAGGGTTCGATGGGGCCTGGTCACATATGGAGCACGTCTTGAGTGTACAGGGTTCGATGGGGCCTGGTCACATATGGAGCACGTCTTGAGTGTACAGGGTTCGATGGGGCCTGGTCACATATGGAGCACGTCTTGAGTGTACAGGGTTCGATGGGGCCTGGTCACATATGGAGCACGTCTTGAGTGTACAGGGTTCGATGGGGCCTGGTCACATATGGAGCACGTCTTGAGTGTACAGGGTTCGATGGGGCCTGGTCACATATGGAGCACGTCTTGAGTGTACAGGGTTCGATGGGGACTGGTCACATATGGAGCACGTCTTGAGTGTACAGGGTTCGATGGGGCCTGGTCACATATGGAGCACGTCTTGAGTGTACAGGGTTCGATGGGGCCTGGTCACATATGGAGCACGTCTTGAGTGTACAGGGTTCGATGGGGCCTGGTCACATATGGAGCACGTCTTGAGTGTACAGGGTTCGATGGGGCCTGGTCACATATGGAGCACGTCTTGAGTGTACAGGGTTCGATGGGGCCTGGTCACATATGGAGCACGTCTTGAGTGTACAGGGTTCGATGAGGCCTGGTCACATATGGAGCACGTCTTGAGTGTACAGGGTTCGATGGGGCCTGGTCACATATGGAGCACGTCTTGAGTGTACAGGGTTCGATGGGGCCTGGTCACATATGGAGCACGTCTTGAGTGTACAGGGTTCGATGGGGCCTGGTCACATATGGAGCACGTCTTGAGTGTACAGGGTTCGATGGGGCCTGGTCACATATGGAGCACGTCTTGAGTGTACAGGGTTCGATGGGGCCTGGTCACATATGGAGCACGTCTTGAGTGTACAGGGTTCGATGGGGCCTGGTCACATATGGAGCACGTCTTGAGTGTACAGGGTTCGATGGGGCCTGGTCACATATGGAGCACGTCTTGAGTGTACAGGGTTCGATGGGGCCTGGTCACATATGGAGCACGTCTTGAGTGTACAGGGTTCGATGGGGCCTGGTCACATATGGAGCACGTCTTGAGTGTACAGGGTTCGATGGGGCCTGGTCACATATGGAGCACGTCTTGAGTGTACAGGGTTCGATGGGGCCTGGTCACATATGGAGCACGTCTTGAGTGTACAGGGTTCGATGGGGCCTGGTCACATATGGAGCACGTCTTGAGTGTACAGGGTTCGATGGGGCCTGGTCACATATGGAGCACGTCTTGAGTGTACAGGGTTCGATGGGGCCTGGTCACATATGGAGCACGTCTTGAGTGTACAGGGTTCGATGGGGCCTGGTCACATATGGAGCACGTCTTGAGTGTACAGGGTTCGATGGGGCCTGGTCACATATGGAGCACGTCTTGAGTGTACAGGGTTCGATGGGGCCTGGTCACATATGGAGCACGTCTTGAGTGTACAGGGTTCGATGGGGCCTGGTCACATATGGAGCACGTCTTGAGTGTACAGGGTTCGATGGGGCCTGGTCACATATGGAGCACGTCTTGAGTGTACAGGGTTCGATGAGGCCTGGTCACATATGGAGCACGTCTTGAGTGTACAGGGTTCGATGGGGCCTGGTCACATATGGAGCACGTCTTGAGTGTACAGGGTTCGATGGGGCCTGGTCACATATGGAGCACGTCTTGAGTGTACAGGGTTCGATGGGGCCTGGTCACATATGGAGCACGTCTTGAGTGTACAGGGTTCGATGAGGCCTGGTCACATATGGAGCACGTCTTACAATTTACAATTTAGGCATTTAGCAGACGCTCTTAATCGAGAGCGACTTACATTAAGCAAGAACAAAAAGCATGGGAATACATCACATAAAGACATTTATCATGAAACATGCGTAAGCTAAGAAAGTAACAGTGGAATATCTATAATGAAACTATACATATAAGCTATACATCACGTCTTGAGTGTACAGGGTTCGATGAGGCCTGGTCACATATGGAGCACAACTTGAGTGTACAGGGTTCGATGAGGCCTGGTCACATATGGAGCACGTCTTGAGTGTACAGGGTTCGATGAGGCCTGGTCACATATGGAGCACGTCTTGAGTGTACAGGGTTCGATGAGGCCTGGTCACATATGGAGCACGTCTTGAGTGTACAGGGTTCGATGAGGCCTGGTCACATATGGAGCACGTCTTGAGTGTACAGGGTTCGATGAGGCCTGGTCACATATGGAGCACGTCTTGAGTGTACAGGGTTCGATGAGGCCTGGTCACATATGGAGCACGTCTTGAGTGTACAGGGTTCGATGAGGCCTGGTCACATATGGAGCACGTCTTGAGTGTACAGGGTTCGATGAGGCCTGGTCACATATGGAGCACGTCTTGAGTGTACAGGGTTCGATGAGGCCTGGTCACATATGGAGCACGTCTTGAGTGTACAGGGTTCGATGAGGCCTGGTCACATATGGAGCACGTCTTGAGTGTACAGGGTTCGATGAGGCCTGGTCACATATGGAGCACGTCTTGAGTGTACAGGGTTCGATGAGGCCTGGTCACATATGGAGCACGTCTTACAATTTACAATTTACAATTTAGGCATTTAGCAGACGCTCTTAATCGAGAGCGACTTACATTAAGCAAGAACAAAAAGCATGGGAATACATCACATAAAGACATTTATCATGAAACATGCGTAAGCTAAGAAAGTAACAGTGGAATATCTATAATGAAACTATACATATAAGCTATACATCACGTCTTGAGTGTACAGGGTTCGATGAGGCCTGGTCACATATGGAGCACGTCTTGAGTGTACAGGGTTCGATGAGGCCTGGTCACATATGGAGCACGTCTTGAGTGTACAGGGTTCGATGAGGCCTGGTCACATATGGAGCACGTCTTGAGTGTACAGGGTTCGATGAGGCCTGGTCACATATGGAGCACGTCTTGAGTGTACAGGGTTCGATGAGGCCTGGTCACATATGGAGCACGTCTTGAGTGTACAGGGTTCGATGAGGCCTGGTCACATATGGAGCACGTCTTGAGCGTACAGGGTTCGATGAGGCCTGGTCACATATGGAGCACGTCTTGAGCGTACAGGGTTCGATGGGGCCTGGTCACATATGGAGCACGTCTTGAGCGTACAGGGTTCGATGGGGCCTGGTCACATATGGAACACGTCTTGAGCGTACAGGGTTCGATTGGGCCTGGTCACATATGGAGCACGTCTTGAGTGTACAGGGTTCGATGGGGCCTGGTCACATATGGAGCACGTCTTGAGTGTACAGGGTTCGATGGGGCCTGGTCACATATGGAGCACGTCTTGAGTGTACAGGGTTCGATGGGGCCTGGTCACATATGGAGCACGTCTTGAGTGTACAGGGTTCGATGAGGCCTGGTCACATATGGAGCACGTCTTGAGTGTACAGGGTTCGATGGGGCCTGGTCACATATGGAGCACGTCTTGAGTGTACAGGGTTCGATGGGGCCTGGTCACATATGGAGCACGTCTTGAGTGTACAGGGTTCGATGGGGCCTGGTCACATATGGAGCACGTCTTGAGTGTACAGGGTTCGATGAGGCCTGGTCACATATGGAGCACGTCTTACAATTTACAATTTAGGCATTTAGCAGACGCTCTTAATCGAGAGCGACTTACATTAAGCAAGAACAAAAAGCATGGGAATACATCACATAAAGACATTTATCATGAAACATGCGTAAGCTAAGAAAGTAACAGTGGAATATCTATAATGAAACTATACATATAAGCTATACATCACGTCTTGAGTGTACAGGGTTCGATGAGGCCTGGTCACATATGGAGCACGTCTTGAGTGTACAGGGTTCGATGAGGCCTGGTCACATATGGAGCACGTCTTGAGTGTACAGGGTTCGATGAGGCCTGGTCACATATGGAGCACGTCTTGAGTGTACAGGGTTCGATGAGGCCTGGTCACATATGGAGCACGTCTTGAGTGTACAGGGTTCGATGAGGCCTGGTCACATATGGAGCACGTCTTGAGTGTACAGGGTTCGATGAGGCCTGGTCACATATGGAGCACGTCTTGAGTGTACAGGGTTCGATGAGGCCTGGTCACATATGGAGCACGTCTTGAGTGTACAGGGTTCGATGAGGCCTGGTCACATATGGAGCACGTCTTGAGTGTACAGGGTTCGATGAGGCCTGGTCACATATGGAGCACGTCTTGAGTGTACAGGGTTCGATGAGGCCTGGTCACATATGGAGCACGTCTTACAATTTACAATTTACAATTTAGGCATTTAGCAGACGCTCTTAATCGAGAGCGACTTACATTAAGCAAGAACAAAAAGCATGGGAATACATCACATAAAGACATTTATCATGAAACATGCGTAAGCTAAGAAAGTAACAGTGGAATATCTATAATGAAACTATACATATAAGCTATACATCACGTCTTGAGTGTACAGGGTTCGATGAGGCCTGGTCACATATGGAGCACGTCTTGAGTGTACAGGGTTCGATGAGGCCTGGTCACATATGGAGCACGTCTTGAGTGTACAGGGTTCGATGAGGCCTGGTCACATATGGAGCACGTCTTGAGTGTACAGGGTTCGATGAGGCCTGGTCACATATGGAGCACGTCTTGAGTGTACAGGGTTCGATGAGGCCTGGTCACATATGGAGCACGTCTTGAGTGTACAGGGTTCGATGGGGCCTGGTCACATATGGAGCACGTCTTGAGTGTACAGGGTTCGATGGGGCCTGGTCACATATGGAGCACGTCTTGAGTGTACAGGGTTCGATGGGGCCTGGTCACATATGGAGCACGTCTTGAGTGTACAGGGTTCGATGAGGCCTGGTCACATATGGAGCACGTCTTGAGTGTACAGGGTTCGATGGGGCCTGGTCACATATGGAGCACGTCTTGAGTGTACAGGGTTCGATGGGGCCTGGTCACATATGGAGCACGTCTTGAGTGTACAGGGTTCGATGGGGCCTGGTCACATATGGAGCACGTCTTGAGTGTACAGGGTTCGATGGGGCCTGGTCACATATGGAGCACGTCTTGAGTGTACAGGGTTCGATGGGGCCTGGTCACATATGGAGCACGTCTTGAGTGTACAGGGTTCGATGGGGCCTGGTCACATATGGAGCACGTCTTGAGTGTACAGGGTTCGATGGGGCCTGGTCACATATGGAGCACGTCTCTTGAGTGTACAGGGTTCGATGAGGCCTGGTCACATATGGAGCACGTCTTGAGTGTACAGGGTTCGATGAGGCCTGGTCACATATGGAGCACGTCTTGAGTGTACAGGGTTCGATGAGGCCTGGTCACATATGGAGCACGTCTTGAGTGTACAGGGTTCGATGGGGCCTGGTCACATATGGAGCACGTCTTGAGTGTACAGGGTTCGATGGGGCCTGGTCACATATGGAGCACGTCTTGAGTGTACAGGGTTCGATGGGGCCTGGTCACATATGGAGCACGTCTTGAGTGTACAGGGTTCGATGGGGCCTGGTCACATATGGAGCACGTCTTGAGTGTACAGGGTTCGACGGGGCCTGGTCACATATGAAGCACGTCTTGAGTGTACAGGGTTCGACGGGGCCTGGTCACATATGGAGCACGTCTTGAGTGTACAGGGTTCGACGGGGCCTGGTCACATATGGAGCACGTCTTGAGTGTACAGGGTTCGACGGGGCCTGGTCACATATGGAGCACGTCTTGAGTGTACAGGGTTCGACGGGGCCTGGTCACATATGGAGCACGTCTTGAGTGTACAGGGTTCGATGAGGCCTGGTCACATATGGAGCACGTCTTGAGTGTACAGGGTTCGATGAGGCCTGGTCACATATGGAGCACGTCTTGAGTGTACAGGGTTCGATGAGGCCTGGTCACATATGGAGCACGTCTTGAGTGTACAGGGTTCGATGAGGCCTGGTCACATATGGAGCACGTCTTGAGTGTACAGGGTTCGATGGGGCCTGGTCACATATGGAGCACGTCTTGAGTGTACAGGGTTCGATGGGGCCTGGTCACATATGGAGCACGTCTTGAGTGTACAGGGTTCGATGGGGCCTGGTCACATATGGAGCACGTCTTGAGTGTACAGGGTTCGATGGGGCCTGGTCACATATGGAGCACGTCTTGAGTGTACAGGGTTCGATGGGGCCTGGTCACATATGGAGCACGTCTTGAGTGTACAGGGTTCGATGGGGCCTGGTCACATATGGAGCACGTCTTGAGTGTACAGGGTTCGATGGGCCTGGTCACATATGGAGCACGTCTTGAGTGTACAGGGTTCGATGGGGCCTGGTCACATATGGAGCACGTCTTGAGTGTACAGGGTTCGATGGGGCCTGGTCACATATGGAGCACGTCTTGAGTGTACAGGGTTCGATGGGGCCTGGTCACATATGGAGCACGTCTTGAGTGTACAGGGTTCGATGGGGCCTGGTCACATATGGAGCACGTCTTGAGTGTACAGGGTTCGATGAGGCCTGGTCACATATGGAGCACGTCTTGAGTGTACAGGGTTCGATGAGGCCTGGTCACATATGGAGCACGTCTTGAGTGTACAGGGTTCGATGGGGCCTGGTCACATATGGAGCACGTCTTGAGTGTACAGGGTTCGATGGGGCCTGGTCACATATGGAGCACGTCTTGAGTGTACAGGGTTCGATGGGGCCTGGTCACATATGGAGCACGTCTTGAGTGTACAGGGTTCGATGGGGCCTGGTCACATATGGAGCACGTCTTGAGTGTACAGGGTTCGACGGGGCCTGGTCACATATGGAGCACGTCTTGAGTGTACAGGGTTCGACGGGGCCTGGTCACATATGGAGCACGTCTTGAGTGTACAGGGTTCGACGGGGCCTGGTCACATATGGAGCACGTCTTGAGTGTACAGGGTTCGACGGGGCCTGGTCACATATGGAGCACGTCTTGAGTGTACAGGGTTCGACGGGGCCTGGTCACATATGGAGCACGTCTTGAGTGTACAGGGTTCGACGGGGCCTGGTCACATATGGAGCACGTCTTGAGTGTACAGGGTTCGACGGGGCCTGGTCACATATGGAGCACGTCTTGAGTGTACAGGGTTCGACGGGGCCTGGTCACATATGGAGCACGTCTTGAGTGTACAGGGTTCGATGGGGCCTGGTCACATATGGAGCACGTCTTGAGTGTACAGGGTTCGATGGGGCCTGGTCACATATGGAGCACGTCTTGAGTGTACAGGGTTCGATGGGGCCTGGTCACATATGGAGCACGTCTTGAGTGTACAGGGTTCGATGGGGCCTGGTCACATATGGAGCACGTCTTGAGTGTACAGGGTTCGATGGGGCCTGGTCACATATGGAGCACGTCTTGAGTGTACAGGGTTCGATGGGGCCTGGTCACATATGGAGCACGTCTTGAGTGTACAGGGTTCGATGGGGCCTGGTCACATATGGAGCACGTCTTGAGTGTACAGGGTTCGATGGGGCCTGGTCACATATGGAGCACGTCTTGAGTGTACAGGGTTCGATGGGGCCTGGTCACATATGGAGCACGTCTTGAGTGTACAGGGTTCGATGGGGCCTGGTCACATATGGAGCACGTCTTGAGTGTACAGGGTTCGATGGGGCCTGGTCACATATGGAG
>NC_137871.1:41246325-41331325 GCF_963924005.1 Protomyctophum bolini
TTCGATGGGGCCTGGTCACATATGGAGCACGTCTTGAGTGTACAGGGTTCGATGGGGCCTGGTCACATATGGAGCACGTCTTGAGTGTACAGGGTTCGATGGGGCCTGGTCACATATGGAGCACGTCTTGAGTGTACAGGGTTCGATGAGGCCTGGTCACATATGGAGCACGTCTTGAGTGTACAGGGTTCGATGAGGCCTGGTCACATATGGAGCACGTCTTGAGTGTACAGGGTTCGATGGGGCCTGGTCACATATGGAGCACGTCTTGAGTGTACAGGGTTCGATGGGGCCTGGTCACATATGGAGCACGTCTTGAGTGTACAGGGTTCGATGGGGCCTGGTCACATATGGAGCACGTCTTGAGTGTACAGGGTTCGATGGGGCCTGGTCACATATGGAGCACGTCTTGAGTGTACAGGGTTCGATGGGCCTGGTCACATATGGAGCACGTCTTGAGTGTACAGGGTTCGATGGGCCTGGTCACATATGAGCACGTCTTGAGTGTACAGGGTTCGATGGGGCCTGGTCACATATGGAGCACGTCTTGAGTGTACAGGGTTCGATGGGGCCTGGTCACATATGGAGCACGTCTTGAGTGTACAGGGTTCGACGGGGCCTGGTCACATATGGAGCACGTCTTGAGTGTACAGGGTTCGACGGGGCCTGGTCACATATGGAGCACGTCTTGAGTGTACAGGGTTCGACGGGGCCTGGTCACATATGGAGCACGTCTTGAGTGTACAGGGTTCGATGGGTCCTGGTCACATATGGAGCACGTCTTGAGTGTACAGGGTTCGATGGGGCCTGGTCACATATGGAGCACGTCTTGAGTGTACAGGGTTCGATGGGGCCTGGTCACATATGGAGCACGTCTTGAGTGTACAGGGTTCGATGGGGCCTGGTCACATATGGAGCACGTCTTGAGTGTACAGGGTTCGATGGGGCCTGGTCACATATGGAGCACGTCTTGAGTGTACAGGGTTCGATGAGGCCTGGTCACATATGGAGCACGTCTTGAGTGTACAGGGTTCGATGAGGCCTGGTCACATATGGAGCACGTCTTGAGTGTACAGGGTTCGATGGGGCCTGGTCACATATGGAGCACGTCTTGAGTGTACAGGGTTCGATGAGGCCTGGTCACATATGGAGCACGTCTTGAGTGTACAGGGTTCGATGAGGCCTGGTCACATATGGAGCACGTCTTGAGTGTACAGGGTTCGATGAGGCCTGGTCACATATGGAGCACGTCTTGAGTGTACAGGGTTTGATGGGGCCTGGTCACATATGGAGCACGTCTTGTGTGTACAGGGTTCGATGGGGCCTGGTCACATATGGAGCACGTCTTGAGTGTACAGGGTTCGATGGGGCCTGGTCACATATGGAGCACGTCTTGAGTGTACAGGGTTCGATGGGGCCTGGTCACATATGGAGCACGTCTTGAGTGTACAGGGTTCGATGGGGCCTGGTCACATATGGAGCACGTCTTGAGTGTACAGGGTTCGATGGGGCCTGGTCACATATGAAGCACGTCTTGAGTGTACAGGGTTCGATGGGGCCTGGTCACATATGGAGCACGTCTTGAGTGTACAGGGTTCGATGAGGCCTGGTCACATATGGAGCACGTCTTGAGTGTACAGGGTTCGATGAGGCCTGGTCACATATGGAGCACGTCTTGAGTGTACAGGGTTCGATGAGGCCTGGTCACATATGGAGCACGTCTTGAGTGTACAGGGTTCGATGGGGCCTGGTCACATATGGAGCACGTCTTGAGTGTACAGGGTTCGATGGGGCCTGGTCACATATGGAGCACGTCTTGAGTGTACAGGGTTCGATGGGGCCTGGTCACCTATGGAGCACGTCTTGAGTGTACAGGGTTCGATGGGGCCTGGTCACATATGGAGCACGTCTTGATTGTACAGGGTTCGATGGGGCCTGGTCACATATGGAGCACGTCTTGAGTGTACAGGGTTCGATGGGGCCTGGTCACATATGGAGCACGTCTTGAGTGTACAGGGTTCGATGGGGCCTGGTCACATATGAAGCACGTCTTGAGTGTACAGGGTTCGATGGGGCCTGGTCACATATGGAGCACGTCTTGAGTGTACAGGGTTCGATGAGGCCTGGTCACATATGGAGCACGTCTTGAGTGTACAGGGTTCGATGAGGCCTGGTCACATATGGAGCACGTCTTACAATTTACAATTTAGGCATTTAGCAGACGCTCTTAATCGAGAGCGACTTACATTAAGCAAGAACAAAAAGCATGGGAATACATCACATAAAGACATTTATCATGAAACATGCGTAAGCTAAGAAAGTAACAGTGGAATATCTATAATGAAACTATACATATAAGCTATACATCACGTCTTGAGTGTACAGGGTTCGATGAGGCCTGGTCACATATGGAGCACGTCTTGAGTGTACAGGGTTCGATGAGGCCTGGTCACATATGGAGCACGTCTTGAGTGTACAGGGTTCGATGAGGCCTGGTCACATATGGAGCACGTCTTGAGTGTACAGGGTTCGATGAGGCCTGGTCACATATGGAGCACGTCTTGAGTGTACAGGGTTCGATGGGGCCTGGTCACATATGGAGCACGTCTTGAGTGTACAGGGTTCGATGGGGCCTGGTCACATATGGAGCACGTCTTGAGTGTACAGGGTTCGATGAGGCCTGGTCACATATGGAGCACGTCTTGAGTGTACAGGGTTCGATGAGGCCTGGTCACATATGGAGCACGTCTTGAGTGTACAGGGTTCGATGGGGCCTGGTCACATATGGAGCACGTCTTGAGTGTACAGGGTTCGATGGGGCCTGGTCACATATGGAACACGTCTTGAGTGTACAGGGTTCGATGGGGCCTGGTCACATATGGAGCACGTCTTGAGTGTACAGGGTTCGATGGGGCCTGGTCACATATGGAGCACGTCTTGAGTGTACAGGGTTCGATGAGGCCTGGTCACATATGGAGCACGTCTTGAGTGTACAGGGTTCGATGGGGCCTGGTCACATATGGAGCACGTCTTGAGTGTACAGGGTTCGATGGGGCCTGGTCACATATGGAGCACGTCTTGAGTGTACAGGGTTCGATGGGGCCTGGTCACATATGGAGCACGTCTTGAGTGTACAGGGTTCGATGGGGCCTGGTCACATATGGAGCACGTCTTGAGTGTACAGGGTTCGATGGGGCCTGGTCACATATGGAGCACGTCTTGAGTGTACAGGGTTCGATGGGGCCTGGTCACATATGGAGCACGTCTTGAGTGTACAGGGTTCGATGAGGCCTGGTCACATATGGAGCACGTCTTGAGTGTACAGGGTTCGATGAGGCCTGGTCACATATGGAGCACGTCTTGAGTGTACAGGGTTCGATGAGGCCTGGTCACATATGGAGCACGTCTTGAGTGTACAGGGTTCGATGAGGCCTGGTAACATATGGAGCACGTCTTGAGTGTACAGGGTTCGATGAGGCCTGGTCACATATGGAGCACGTCTTGAGTGTACAGGGTTCGATGAGGCCTGGTCACATATGGAGCACGTCTTGAGTGTACAGGGTTCGATGGGGCCTGGTCACATATGGAGCACGTCTTGAGTGTACAGGGTTCGATGGGGCCTGGTCACATATGGAGCACGTCTTGAGTGTACAGGGTTCGATGGGGCCTGGTCACATATGGAGCACGTCTTGAGTGTACAGGGTTCGATGGGGCCTGGTCACATATGGAGCACGTCTTGAGTGTACAGGGTTCGATGGGGCCTGGTCACATATGGAGCACGTCTTGAGTGTACAGGGTTCGATGGGGCCTGGTCACATATGGAGCACGTCTTGAGAGTACAGGGTTCGATGGGGCCTGGTCACATATGGAGCACGTCTTGAGTGTACAGGGTTCGATGGGGCCTGGTCACATATGGAGCACGTCTTGAGTGTACAGGGTTCGATGGGGCCTGGTCACATGTGGAGCACGTCTTGAGTGTACAGGGTTCGATGGGGCCTGGTCACATATGGAGCACGTCTTGAGTGTACAGGGTTCGATGGGGCCTGGTCACATATGGAGCACGTCTTGAGTGTACAGGGTTCGATGGGGCCTGGTCACATATGGAGCACGTCTTGAGTGTACAGGGTTCGATGGGGCCTGGTCACATATGGAGCACGTCTTGAGTGTACAGGGTTCGATGAGGCCTGGTCACATATGGAGCACGTCTTGAGTGTACAGGGTTCGATGAGGCCTGGTCACATATGGAGCACGTCTTGAGTGTACAGGGTTCGATGGGGCCTGGTCACATATGGAGCACGTCTTGAGTGTACAGGGTTCGATGGGGCCTGGTCACATATGGAGCACGTCTTGAGTGTACAGGGTTCGATGGGGCCTGGTCACATATGGAGCACGTCTTGAGTGTACAGGGTTCGATGGGGCCTGGTCACATATGGAGCACGTCTTGAGTGTACAGGGTTCGATGGGGCCTGGTCACATATGGAGCACGTCTTGAGTGTACAGGGTTCGATGGGGCCTGGTCACATATGAAGCACGTCTTGAGTGTACAGGGTTCGATGGGGCCTGGTCACATATGGAGCACGTCTTGAGTGTACAGGGTTCGATGGGGCCTGGTCACATATGGAGCACGTCTTGAGTGTACAGGGTTCGACGGGGCCTGGTCACATATGGAGCACGTCTTGAGTGTACAGGGTTCGACGGGGCCTGGTCACATATGGAGCACGTCTTGAGTGTACAGGGTTCGACGGGGCCTGGTCACATATGGAGCACGTCTTGAGTGTACAGGGTTCGATGGGTCCTGGTCACATATGGAGCACGTCTTGAGTGTACAGGGTTCGATGGGGCCTGGTCACATATGGAGCACGTCTTGAGTGTACAGGGTTCGATGGGGCCTGGTCACATATGGAGCACGTCTTGAGTGTACAGGGTTCGATGGGGCCTGGTCACATATGGAGCACGTCTTGAGTGTACAGGGTTCGATGGGGCCTGGTCACATATGGAGCACGTCTTGAGTGTACAGGGTTCGATGAGGCCTGGTCACATATGGAGCACGTCTTGAGTGTACAGGGTTCGATGAGGCCTGGTCACATATGGAGCACGTCTTGAGTGTACAGGGTTCGATGGGGCCTGGTCACATATGGAGCACGTCTTGAGTGTACAGGGTTCGATGAGGCCTGGTCACATATGGAGCACGTCTTGAGTGTACAGGGTTCGATGAGGCCTGGTCACATATGGAGCACGTCTTGAGTGTACAGGGTTCGATGAGGCCTGGTCACATATGGAGCACGTCTTGAGTGTACAGGGTTTGATGGGGCCTGGTCACATATGGAGCACGTCTTGTGTGTACAGGGTTCGATGGGGCCTGGTCACATATGGAGCACGTCTTGAGTGTACAGGGTTCGATGGGGCCTGGTCACATATGGAGCACGTCTTGAGTGTACAGGGTTCGATGGGGCCTGGTCACATATGGAGCACGTCTTGAGTGTACAGGGTTCGATGGGGCCTGGTCACATATGGAGCACGTCTTGAGTGTACAGGGTTCGATGGGGCCTGGTCACATATGAAGCACGTCTTGAGTGTACAGGGTTCGATGGGGCCTGGTCACATATGGAGCACGTCTTGAGTGTACAGGGTTCGATGAGGCCTGGTCACATATGGAGCACGTCTTGAGTGTACAGGGTTCGATGAGGCCTGGTCACATATGGAGCACGTCTTGAGTGTACAGGGTTCGATGAGGCCTGGTCACATATGGAGCACGTCTTACAATTTACAATTTAGGCATTTAGCAGACGCTCTTAATCGAGAGCGACTTACATTAAGCAAGAACAAAAAGCATGGGAATACATCACATAAAGACATTTATCATGAAACATGCGTAAGCTAAGAAAGTAACAGTGGAATATCTATAATGAAACTATACATATAAGCTATACATCACGTCTTGAGTGTACAGGGTTCGATGAGGCCTGGTCACATATGGAGCACGTCTTGAGTGTACAGGGTTCGATGAGGCCTGGTCACATATGGAGCACGTCTTGAGTGTACAGGGTTCGATGAGGCCTGGTCACATATGGAGCACGTCTTGAGTGTAAAGGGTTCGATGGGGCCTGGTCACATATGGAGCACGTCTTGAGTGTACAGGGTTCGATGGGGCCTGGTCACATATGAAGCACGTCTTGAGTGTACAGGGTTCGATGGGGCCTGGTCACATATGGAGCACGTCTTCAGTGTACAGGGTTCGACGGGGCCTGGTCACATATGGAGCACGTCTTGAGTGTACAGGGTTCGACGAGGCCTGGTCACATATGGAGCACGTCTTGAGTGTACAGGGTTCGACGAGGCCTGGTCACATATGGAGCACGTCTTGAGTGTACAGGGTTCGACGAGGCCTGGTCACATATGGAGCACGTCTTGAGTGTACAGGGTTCGATGGGGCCTGGTCACATATGGAGCACGTCTTGAGTGTACAGGGTTCGATGGGGCCTGGTCACATATGGAGCACGTCTTGAGTGTACAGGGTTCGATGGGGCCTGGTCACATATGGAACACGTCTTGAGTGTACAGGGTTCGATGGGGCCTGGTCACATATGGAGCACATCTTGAGTGTACAGGGTTCGATGGGGCCTGGTCACATATGGAGCACGTTTTGAGTGTACAGGGTTCGATGGGGCCTGGTCACATATGGAGCACGTCTTGAGTGTACAGGGTTCGATGGGGCCTGGTCACATATGGAGCACGTCTTGAGTGTACAGGGTTCGATGGGGCCTGGTCACATATGGAGCACGTCTTGAGTGTACAGGGTTCGATGGGGCCTGGTCACATATGGAGCACGTCTTGAGTGTACAGGGTTCGATGGGGCCTGGTCACATATGGAGCACGTCTTGAGTGTACAGGGTTCGATGAGGCCTGGTCACATATGGAGCACGTCTTGAGTGTACAGGGTTCGATGAGGCCTGGTCACATATGGAGCACGTCTTGAGTGTACAGGGTTCGATGGGGCCTGGTCACATATGGAGCACGTCTTGAGTGTAAAGGGTTCGATGGGGCCTGGTCACATATGGAGCACGTCTTGAGTGTACAGGGTTCGATGGGGCCTGGTCACATATGGAGCACGTCTTGAGTGTACAGGGTTCGATGGGGCCTGGTCACATATGGAGCACGTCTTGAGTGTACAGGGTTCGATGGGGCCTGGTCACATATGGAGCACGTCTTGAGTGTACAGGGTTCGATGGGGCCTGGTCACATATGGAGCACGTCTTGAGTGTACAGGGTTCGATGGGGCCTGGTCACATATGAAGCACGTCTTGAGTGTACAGGGTTCGATGGGGCCTGGTCACATATGGAGCACGTCTTGAGTGTACAGGGTTCGATGAGGCCTGGTCACATATGGAGCACGTCTTGAGTGTACAGGGTTCGATGAGGCCTGGTCACATATGGAGCACGTCTTGAGTGTACAGGGTTTGATGAGGCCTGGTCACATATGGAGCACGTCTTACAATTTACAATTTACAATTTAGGCATTTAGCAGACGCTCTTAATCGAGAGCGACTTACATTAAGCAAGAACAAAAAGCATGGGAATACATCACATAAAGACATTTATCATGAAACATGCGTAAGCTAAGAAAGTAACAGTGGAATATCTATAATGAAACTATACATATAAGCTATACATCACGTCTTGAGTGTACAGGGTTCGATGAGGCCTGGTCACATATGGAGCACGTCTTGAGTGTACAGGGTTCGATGAGGCCTGGTCACATATGGAGCACGTCTTGAGTGTACAGGGTTCGATGAGGCCTGGTCACATATGGAGCACGTCTTGAGTGTACAGGGTTCGATGAGGCCTGGTCACATATGGAGCACGTCTTGAGTGTACAGGGTTCGATGGGGCCTGGTCACATATGGAGCACGTCTTGAGTGTACAGGGTTCGATGGGGCCTGGTCACATATGGAGCACGTCTTGAGTGTACAGGGTTCGATGAGGCCTGGTCACATATGGAGCACGTCTTGAGTGTACAGGGTTCGATGAGGCCTGGTCACATATGGAGCACGTCTTGAGTGTACAGGGTTCGATGGGGCCTGGTCACATATGGAGCACGTCTTGAGTGTACAGGGTTCGATGGGGCCTGGTCACATATGGAACACGTCTTGAGTGTACAGGGTTCGATGGGGCCTGGTCACATATGGAGCACGTCTTGAGTGTACAGGGTTCGATGGGGCCTGGTCACATATGGAGCACGTCTTGAGTGTACAGGGTTCGATGAGGCCTGGTCACATATGGAGCACGTCTTGAGTGTACAGGGTTCGATGGGGCCTGGTCACATATGGAGCACGTCTTGAGTGTACAGGGTTCGATGGGGCCTGGTCACATATGGAGCACGTCTTGAGTGTACAGGGTTCGACGGGGCCTGGTCACATATGGAGCACGTCTTGAGTGTACAGGGTTCGACGGGGCCTGGTCACATATGGAGCACGTCTTGAGTGTACAGGGTTCGACGGGGCCTGGTCACATATGGAGCACGTCTTGAGTGTACAGGGTTCGGCGGGGCCTGGTCACATATGGAGCACGTCTTGAGTGTACAGGGTTCGACGGGGCCTGGTCACATATGGAGCACGTCTTGAGTGTACAGGGTTCGACGGGGCCTGGTCACATATGGAGCACGTCTTGAGTGTACAGGGTTCGACGAGGCCTGGTCACATATGGAGCACGTCTTGAGTGTACAGGGTTCGACGGGGCCTGGTCACATATGGAGCACGTCTTGAGTGTACAGGGTTCGACGGGGCCTGGTCACATATGGAGCACGTCTTGAGTGTACAGGGTTCGACGGGGCCTGGTCACATATGGACCACGTCTTGAGTGTACAGGGTTCGATGGGGCCTGGTCACATATGGAGCACGTCTTGAGTGTACAGGGTTCGATGAGGCCTGGTCACATATGGAGCACGTCTTGAGTGTACAGGGTTCGATGAGGCCTGGTCACATATGGAGCACGTCTTGAGTGTACAGGGTTCGATGAGGCCTGGTCACATATGGAGCACGTCTTGAGTGTACAGGGTTCGATGAGGCCTGGTCACATATGGAGCACGTCTTGAGTGTACAGGGTTCGATGAGGCCTGGTCACATATGGAGCACGTCTTGAGTGTACAGGGTTCGATGGGGCCTGGTCACATATGGAGCACGTCTTGAGTGTACAGGGTTCGATGGGGCCTGGTCACATATGGAGCACGTCTTGAGTGTACAGGGTTCGATGGGGCCTGGTCACATATGGAGCACGTCTTGAGTGTACAGGGTTCGATGGGGCCTGGTCACATATGGAGCACGTCTTGAGAGTACAGGGTTCGATGGGGCCTGGTCACATATGGAGCACGTCTTGAGTGTACAGGGTTCGACGGGGCCTGGTCACATATGGAGCACGTCTTGAGTGTACAGGGTTCGATGGGGCCTGGTCACATATGGAGCACGTCTTGAGTGTACAGGGTTCGATGGGGCCTGGTCACATATGGAGCACGTCTTGAGTGTACAGGGTTCGATGGGGCCTGGTCACATATGGAGCACGTCTTGAGTGTACAGGGTTCGATGGGGCCTGGTCACATATGGAGCACGTCTTGAGTGTACAGGGTTAGATGAGGCCTGGTCACATATGGAGCACGTCTTGTGTACAGGGTTCGATGGGGCCTGGTCACATATGGAGCACGTCTTGAGTGTACAGGGTTCGATGGGGCCTGGTCACATATGGAGCACGTCTTGAGTGTACAGGGTTCGATGGGGCCTGGTCACATATGGAGCACGTCTTGAGTGTACAGGGTTCGATGGGGCCTGGTCACATATGGAGCACGTCTTGAGTGTACAGGGTTCGATGGGGCCTGGTCACATATGGAGCACGTCTTGAGTGTACAGGGTTCGATGGGGCCTGGTCACATATGGAGCACGTCTTGAGTGTACAGGGTTCGATGGGGCCTGGTCACATATGGAGCACGTCTTGAGTGTACAGGGTTCGATGAGGCCTGGTCACATATGGAGCACGTCTTGAGTGTACAGGGTTCGATGGGGCCTGGTCACATATGGAGCACGTCTTGAGTGTACAGGGTTCGATGGGGCCTGGTCACATATGGAACACGTCTTGAGTGTACAGGGTTCGATGGGGCCTGGTCACATATGGAACACGTCTTGAGTGTACAGGGTTCGATGGGGCCTGTTCACATATGGAGCACGTCTTGAGTGTACAGGGTTCGATGGGGCCTGGTCACATATGGAGCACGTCTTGAGTGTACAGGGTTCGATGAGGCCTGGTCACATATGGAGCACGTCTTGAGTGTACAGGGTTCGATGGGGCCTGGTCACATATGGAGCACGTCTTGAGTGTACAGGGTTCGATGGGGCCTGGTCACATATGGAGCACGTCTTGAGTGTACAGGGTTCGACGGGGCCTGGTCACATATGGAGCACGTCTTGAGTGTACAGGGTTCGACGGGGCCTGGTCACATATGGAGCACGTCTTGAGTGTACAGGGTTCGACGGGGCCTGGTCACATATGAAGCACGTCTTGAGTGTACAGGGTTCGACGGGGCCTGGTCACATATGGAGCACGTCTTGAGTGTACAGGGTTCGACGGGGCCTGGTCACATATGGAGCACGTCTTGAGTGTACAGGGTTCGACGAGGCCTGGTCACATATGGAGCACGTCTTGAGTGTACAGGGTTCGACGGGGCCTGGTCACATATGGAGCACGTCTTGAGTGTACAGGGTTCGACGGGGCCTGGTCACATATGGAGCACGTCTTGAGTGTACAGGGTTCGACGGGGCCTGGTCACATATGGAGCACGTCTTGAGTGTACAGGGTTCGATGGGGCCTGGTCACATATGGAGCACGTCTTGAGTGTACAGGGTTCGATGGGGCCTGGTCACATATGGAGCACGTCTTGAGTGTACAGGGTTCGATGGGGCCTGGTCACATATGGAGCACGTCTTGAGTGTACAGGGTTCGATGGGGCCTGGTCACATATGGAGCACGTCTTGAGTGTACAGGGTTCGATGGGGCCTGGTCACATATGGAGCACGTCTTGAGTGTACAGGGTTCGATGGGGCCTGGTCACATATGGAGCACGTCTTGAGTGTACAGGGTTCGATGGGGCCTGGTCACATATGGAGCACGTCTTGAGTGTACAGGGTTCGATGGGGCCTGGTCACATATGGAGCACGTCTTGAGTGTACAGGGTTCGATGGGGCCTGGTCACATATGGATTGATAGTCAAGGTGAATTTCCCATTTCAAGTTATCTACCACGTACGATCCGCCGAGATCTTTGGCAGTATTCATAAAACACAATGCAGAAGAAAAATAAGAAGTAAGAAGTGGACTTGTCTCGTCAAAGAGAAATGAGAGATAAAGAGAAAAATGGAGAGAGAGGGAGAGAGAGAGGCTACGCTCACGCAGCCAGCCAGCTCCGCCAGTCAGCCAGTGTAGAAAGTCAGGCTGCCAAGCCAGCGCACATCAGCCCTTGCAGTCAACCATTGCAGCCATACCAGCCTTGCTCAGTCAGCTCAGCCAGACCTCTCTCGAGGCCTGGCTCTCTGTCTGCCTGGCCCGGTCTGACCCGCCCTGCCTTGCAGCAACAGAACAAGCCGGAGTGGCAAGCCAGCCAGCTCAGAATAAGAGCTCAGCAAGCTAGCGCAGCTGGCCAGTCTGGGCTGGCTTGCTGAGCTAGCATTCTGAGCTGGCTGGCTTGTCAGCCCGGCTGGTTCTATTGCTGCAAGGCAGGGCGGGTCAGACCGGGCCAGGCAGACAGAGTGCCAGGCCTCGAGTGAGGCCTGGCTGAGCTGACTGAGAAAGGCTGGTATGGCTGCAATGGCTGACTGCAAGGGCTGATGTGCGCTGACTTTGCAGCCTGACTTTCTACACTGGCTGACTTGCGGAGCTGGCTGGCTGCGTGAGCGTAGCCTCTCTCTCTCCCTCTCTCTCCATGTCCAGGAGAGACAATCTCGCCTCTCACTATAGTCCACTACAATGCCATTCTAGCCTTAAAACCTACATTTATGTGTTATTCAACAATTACTTTAGCGCAAAATATAGGCTTCTCTATATATCTTCATTGCTATGATGGCCTGTTCATCGTGATAGCCATTAGCCCAATCATTCTGTTTAAAAAGAAAAAAGAAAATGTCCCGTTCATGATTCCTGACTAGCCTACAAACTACTCACTCAGACTATACTGTATCAGAAGTATACAACGTTCACTGTAAAATGCATTTGCACTATAGACAGACAATCTTACCGTGCTGAGTGCACTGTGCTCAATAAAACAACAGTTTACACGCTATTTTGTGCCGAAAACCATTATTACATGGGCTGAAAGTACTGCTTTGACGTTTGGAAGGGGGGCCCCTCTAGTGGACAGAACGTGCATCGTCAATCTGTGTATTATTATAGGCTAAATATGAGCTAAAATAAACAATGTAAATATTCGAATATTTTCGAAAATTACAAATAATTAAGCAATGAAATTCGAATTGGATTATAGAGGTGAACTGACAGCCCTAACACACACACACACACACAGAGACAAAATGTGTGTGCAAATGAGCCTGAGTCCGTGCGTGTGTGTTTTGGTCTGTGAGAGATGCACATCCATAATCACATCATTCAACACACAGCTTGAATCACATCCAGAATCACAGCATTCAACACAGCTTGAATCACATCCATAATCACAGCATTCAACACAGCTTGAATCACATCCATAATCACAGCATTCAACACACGCAGCTTGAATCACATCCATAATCACAGCATTCAACACACGCAGCTTGAATCGCATCCAGAATCACAGCATTCAACACAGCTTGAATCACATCCATAATCACAGCATTCAACACACGCAGCTTGAATCACATCCATAATCACAGCATTCAACACACGCAGCTTGAATCACATCCATAATCACAGCATTCAACACACGCAGCTTGAATCACATCCATAATCACAGCATTCAACACACGCAGCTTGAATCACATCCATAATCACAGCATTCAACACACGCAGCTTGAATCACATCCAGAATCACAGCATTCAACACACGCAGCTTGAATCACATCCATAATCACAGCATTCAACACACGCAGCTTGAATCACATCCATAATCACAGCATTCAACACACGCAGCTTGAATCACATCCATGATCACAGAATTCACATCCATGATCACAGCATTCAACACAAGCGGCACATAAAATGATAAACGAGCTCCGTACCCTGAGCTGTCTGACACCCACTGATGACAGTGGTGTCAGTGATGACCATCGGAGTTGGAACCGGAGACAACCAGGGGACTTCCAGACGAGATGGCAGGTGTTAAGTAAGGGCCGCGTGCGACAACCAGACAGCGAAGTCCGATCATCACACGCGCGGAAGGGGACCTTCCGGCATGCCTGAGGGAGTGTGTAGGGTCAGCCTAACTAGCCCATCTCCCAAAGGCAGGGTCACCCCTACACACCTGATCACATCTGAACCTCTCCCACCCTGTACCGCTGTCCTTCCAGGATACCAGCCATTATTTTCCTAAAAAAAGGAAAAAAAATACATAAAGGATTAAAAAACAAGTAAACTTCTTTCTTCTTTTTTTTTTGCTTTTTCTGTTTTTATATGCGTCTATGGAGTTAACGTTACTCTTAGTCTAATAGAACACTGCAGGTGTTTTAAGCATTATGTTGTACTTTAGCTATTGAAAAATAGCAGATCTACAACCTCGTAGCATGGCACAGAGTGCCACGCTACGAGCTTGTAGGTCTGCTATTTTTGAAAAATCCTAAAAATGTGGCGCAAATCTTTGAATATATATTCTTTCAGAGCCAAAGTTTTTAACTCAAATCTTTGCTTCTGGGGACTGGGGAGGTCCCTGGAACAACATGTTTTCAGATGGGGATCCACGACCAAATGCAGATAATTCTAGGGGTCCTTGACATGAAATAGTTTGAGAACCACTGATATAGAAACATTGGCACCCGACTAAGTATAATCATTCTTTAGAGAAAGCCAAGACAATTCAAAGAAATAGCCTAAACATACACACCCACAACACCAGAGGGAGTGCAACAAACCATGTACAACCCAGATTCGGCACAAACAAGGGACTAAATTAATTTCACTCCTATGCCAAAATGGGGAACGCCCTACCAACAGTCATTAAGACATGCAAATCACTTGACTCCTTCAAAAAAGGGCACCTATACGGACGGCTGCAATTCGAAACTGGCCCCCGTAAAATCTGAATCCCCCCCCCCCCCCTCACTGTACTGTATGTTTCTTTTCCCTTTTTACCTCCTTTATGATGATTTCCTGTTTTGACTTATATAGTTGTGTATATTCGTACGTCTCTAAATGTTTTGATGAATTGATGGATGCCCTGGGCCACTGGAGGGCCACAGGAGGTCCACTAGGGGCCACAGGAGGGCTACTGGAGGGCCAGCAGCACTAGTTTCCCTGGCTGGAGCGCCATATATGGAGCTCACCTTTCAGGAGTCTCCCGTCAACGAGGTGGATGCGTGCACGTGATCTCGCCCCCAGGCGTCTTATTGGTGGGTGGGGCTCCATTTTCGTCACCGCTAAACCCCTTATCCCCAAACTTTGCCTTTTTGCAAAACATTTTTGAATAGTTCAACTAGCCAATCTACAGAGACACGTTGTGAGCTTGTAGAACTGGCCATTTTAGCTGAGCAGCTAAAATTAACTGGCCATTTTAGCTGAGCTGATGTAGCTGAGCTTGTAGACTGGCCAAGCATGCACGTGCGTGCGTGCGTGCGTGCGTGCGTTGGCTCACCTGTTGTTGAACCGTTTGAAGGCCTTTCTTTCCTCCTCGTCCGGTGGACCTCGTTTCCCATCTTCCCGGGGGGCCCCGGGGCTCATGTTAGGCGTCTCGGCCGTAGGCCTTGTCCTCACAGAAGGCCTAAATGCACATCCAATCCCCCCCGCCAGGGCAGGGGGGACGGCGGACGACAATCTAGCACGCTCGGGGGATGGCCGGGAGCCCTCGTGACAGGAGGGTCCGGCTTCCCCTGATCGAGCACGCCACGGGCTCGATCTGCCCCCTAAGAGAGACGCCCCCGACGTAGCCGGGGGCGTCTGCCCAGAGGGGACGACAGCGTGCTCAGTCACCCCCGCTCCACTTCTTTTCCCCTGACGGGGACTCTCTGGTGGAGCAGGCATGGGGTTGTGAGGGTCCATACGGCCGAAGTTACAGTTCACCCCCGTGCGGTACTGACGACGGGCGAGGGCCGGAGCCCAGACGCCCGCCGGCCAAGCACAGCCCGGGCGGGCCGGAGCCCTAGATTGGTGGTATATTCCCCTCCCAACGGAGGAGCCTTTCTCGAATCGGGTTGCGAGCGTAAGGCGCCCCTGCAGAGCCCAAAGGGTTGCAGTGAACGTTAGGTCCCCGCACTGCCCTCTAAGAGGGTGCGCCACAAACGTTGCCTGCGATCCGAAGATCCTAGCAAACATGCGGACTTCATGCGGGTTGACACCGTGCTCTTCCCCCCGACCGAAACGAGGCGAACTGCCGATCGAACAAGGCGGACGCCCCCGCACCGACCCCCACGCAAGCACATGGGTCCCCCACCCGCCATGGCGGGCAGGCGGATCCATGGACGGCATGCCGGATCAAGCAACGAGAGCGCCCCTCGCATTCATCGACAACCCTTACGGGCAAAGTTCGGAAATACCACCAAGAGGAAGCAGAAAGCCCCGCTCCGCACCCAAAAGAGCACGGGTTGGGGAACTGCTTAAGGGGCCTTGAGCCCACGCGGGCAGGGCAAAGAGAGAATGCAGCACAGGCGGGCGAGGGCCGAAGCCTAAACAACCGACAGCCACATCCAACCAGGTAGGGCCGGAGCCCTGTAAGACCATTCTGCTTCCTAAAAGGACGGCAGTCACGATCACCGAGACAACTGATCAAGCAGGCAGCGTCCACCTGCAAGAGAGGACACATCATTGATTGATTGATTTATTAACAGTTTGCAGAATTACAGTACATTTCAAGTACAACTCAATACAAAAACTGTTAAGCAGTTAACAGTACATACAGATATACAAAAATGGGACCCAATGCCTCCCTGCCTGGCACTCAGCATCAAAGGGTTGGATCGGGGGGGTCAAATCTACTAATCAAATGATTCCCGAGCGCGGCACGGCTGCAGCTCACCGCTCCTTGGCTGCGGCTCACTGCTGCAAGAGATGGGTCAAATGCGGAGAACACATTTCACTGTGGTAACGTGTGTGACAAATCGTATGACTTTGACTTTTTCCGACCAATGTCATAATTTTGAGTCCGATGCCAGTCTCGGTTTTGTCCTAGACCCCCGATTACTGTAAAAAGTGCAACATTAGAGCAATCAATTTGAAAGAAATATTAAATTTGTTTGAGTAAAGATTGTTTTTGACAACATCTAACTAGAATAGCTGATACAGGCTCACAATTGTGAGCTGGAAGAACTGCTATCTTGGAAGCGTTTGAACATTTTCAGACCCGGAGAACGCTTTGTCCATTTTTTTTTACAGTCTATGCTTCCAACAGCAGAAACAACACTATTCACAGACACACTGTAGATCAATCCCAGAGCCACCCCCACTGGGGGTCATACCTATGTTCCCTCAGCCCTATGTTCCCTCAGAAGGAGCATTGGTCCGAGGTGCGCTGGGGGTCGGGAGAGGGTGGGTGGTTAGGTTTAGGTGTCTGCCCCGGGGGAGGTTAGGGTTAGGGTGAGGGTTTGAGGTAGGTTGTCGATCGGACCGTCGGCATATTGACGCGGACCCGAGGGAACATAGGGCTGAGGGAACATAGGTACGGTCCCAAACACTGCATCGGCCCCAATATGACAGAGGTCCTGCTGCTTGAATCACTTTCAGATACACTGCATAGCAGTGTTGTTTTCCTCGACTACTTTTTTTCACTGACAAAAACGAATGGAAACTAAATGAAAATTAAGCTACGATGACTAAAACTAAGACTAAATATACTGACTATTTCGTCGACAAATATAAACTAGACTAAAATGTTAGGAAGGGATTAGTGATAAGGGACAAGAGATAATATACAAGTAATTTTACACGTTGGTTGCATGCTGAAAATAGCCGATCTACAAGCTCACAGCGCGTCGGCTATTTTCAGCAAATGTAAAAACACTTGACGGCATCAAGGCCCGTCAAAACTAGACTAACACTAAGACATTCCAGGTGACTAAAATATGACAAAAACTAAATGAAGTTTCAGTCCAAAGACTATGACTAAACTAAAATAGAAATTTGCTGCCAAAAACAACACTGCTGCATAGATCAGTGGGTTCTCAAACCCTTTTTGGATCTGGTCAGCCCTCTAAATAACGTCTTCTATTCCACGGCACCCCAGAATTATATTGTTACTTTATAGAACCTTACATTTACGTCATGTAAGGTGTATTCATGCGCTACGTAAATATGTAAACATTTTACCTAAATATACAGCCTGTCACGAGGAAAACTGGAGACTGGAGAGAATATCCGTTTCCATTATTAGGACAGACGGAACTATGCAGGGAGTTCAAACTACTTCCCTCTGGGTAGACGGCACAAAGTCTTTTAATTCCTTCATACTGTCTTCAAATGCAGTGACATTTATTAGGGAAATAGCAACGTTTCGGCCTATGCGGCCTTCATCAGGCTGTCTTTTTGAACACAAATGAGAAAGCATCCTTTTTGTAGGCTGTCTGGCCTAAAGGTAAGCCTATCAGAACAAACGAAATGACATGACATCACTCAACTTAAGGTGACAGGTACTCATGTGGTTAAATGAGAACAAAAAGCATTCTGGATCTTCACACTCCAAACATTGGCACCTAGAGGCCTTAACCCATTCTGACCTGAGATCAGATTCATACGAGGTTTCCACTGGACACACAACTGGTCTGATGAACCCATTCTGACATGAGATCAGATTCATACGAGGTTTCCACTGGGACACACACTGGTCTGATTAACCCATTCTGACCTGAGATCAGATTCTAAAAAAATGTCAGTCGTTCTTCGATTTTTCAAAAATAGCAGACCTACAAGCTCGTATCGCGCCACTCGGTGGCGCGATATGAGCTTGTAGATCTGCTATTTTTCAATAGCTAAAGCATAACATGATGCCAACACCAAAATGGGTGCCCGGTCAGAATGGGTTAATGATGAACTTTTATTAAATGTCATGCTGTGATCCTTGATTTTATCCTTTAGTTTGCTCCATATAGTTTTTAACTTATTGTATTGTTGATGATTTGATTTTGCACCTGGTTTTAACCTCTTGTAAACTGTTCCCTTTTCTCTTTCACAGGGACAGTTTTTCATGAGGTTTCAACCTGCAATATGTTTGCTTGATCATGATGTTTGTATACTATATTTAACAATATTACCATTTGTATACCGTCATGATTAATTTGGATTATAATGATTTTTTCTTATTACTTTTCATGGGTGTATTGAGCTCTTTATATGACTTTTTTTGTTCTCATTTAACCACATGAGTACCTGTCACCTTAAGTTGAGTGATGTCATGTCATTTCGTTTGTTCTGATAGGCTTACCTTTAGGCCAGACAGCCTACAAAAAGGATGCTTTCTCATTTGTGTTCAAAAAGACAGCCTGATGAAGGCCGCATAGGCCGAAACGTTGCTATTTCCCTAATAAATGTCACTGCATTTGAAGACAGTGTGCGGTTGTTTTTTCCTTTTTCAATTTTGGGACACCGTACCCTCTCCTACGCACCTGTCGTTTGTAGGTGTGCAAAAGCTTTGCTTTTCATTAATTCCTTCATACCAAATGCCATTAAGGCACTAAATGATACCATTTCTCGCTAGATATGTTTGTTTTTCCAATGTATTTGCCACTGTTGTCCTGCACTTTTTTTGCCATGAAAAAATAATTGTGTTAAGTGTTGTTGCCGTTGTTGTAACCGTTTGTTTTTTACTGTTGAGACCGAAAACGAATTCCCACACGTGGACAATAAATTAAACTAACTAACTAACTAACATCCCACTCGGTGGCGCGCTATGAGCTTGTAGATCTGCTATTTTTTTTTAATCGAAGAACGACTGACAGAAACATAGCTTTTTCAGAAAACTGTCAGGATGTAGAAGACATTTATAGAATCTGATCTCAGGTCAGAATGGGTTAAGGCACCCACTATCCTGGCATAGAACACAAGCTGCAGCAGCAAACAATAATAATAAAAAAACAAGGTTCCTACTTTGAGCCGTCTTCATGAGTGAGTCTCACTTCTTCGGACTGGAACCCAGACAGAGAGATGTGGACGGTTCTTGCTGTCGACTCGCTCCATATGAGGGCCGGGAGAGAAGCCATACGCCTTGAGTATCTGAAAGAAAGAAGTTCATCATAATTTATGTAACATTACAATGAATGTAGGACCCCTGGGGGTCCCCAGAACCCACTTTGAGAAGGATTGGACCCATGTCATAATTTTGTCTCGATTTTGCAGAGTCCTAGACCCCCGATTACTGTAAAAAGTGCAACATTAGCTATAATCAATTTGAAAGAAATCTTAAAATTTGTTTGAGAAAAGATTGTTTTTGACAACATCTAACTAGAATAGCCGATACAGGCTCACAATTGTGAGCTGGAAGAACTGCTATCTTGGAAGTGTTTGAACATATGGACGCAAGTTGAAAGTGGTGCTAAAAACCAACTTTGAACTAAAGACATCAAACCTGTGAGCTACTTAATGCACTTTGTGTCATTTTAATAACACAATGTACCCTGAATTTACCGGGCAGTCATTTCTTCTACTATGGCATTTCCGGGTTTTACCCGCGCCGATCTGGCTGGATTCATTTTATTTAATGATTAAAATAGTGCATTTTAGAGAGAAACTGGGGACCTGAGACGCTTCCCAGCTACGAGAATAGACTTTTACCTTAAGGTCTAGCAGGCTTTATTTCGGTGAGTGGTTACGTCGTTTTGTTTATTTGCTGGTATTAGAAAAACAGCGCACGGGAGTGGAAATATGACCAGAGGGCTGTGGAAGGTACTTCCACAAGGCGTCAGAGAGAGACACTCGCTGTAAGCATTGGACCAGGGCTATGAGCTACTATAGGCTGCCTGCTTCACTGGGGCTTAATGTTGTGTCAGCATGGCATACATCACAACCAAAACACAGCTCAATGCAACAATATGATTCACTTCACAACATCACACAAAAAAGGCCAACCCCACCCCTAGCCGCAGTTTGCAACTCTAGATCCCATTATAAAAAAAATCTAGAGTTGCAAATTGTTGTCATCTGGACACCTCGATGTAAAAAAATGCCTATTTTGTTCAAAATGGTAAAAAATCAAATAGTTGGAAAATGTAAAGTAAAGTAGCCTATATACATGCGTGATATTAAGGTCTAACATTTCTACAATTCCTACAAAACCTGTATATTCGGTCATTTTGGGGCATAAACAAGAATAAAAGGCTAAGATTAATAGTCTGATAATTATGTACCCTGCATGTTCACATACACTTTACATTAATTATAATTTTCCAAATTTCATTTTTTTTTTTTACATTTTGGATAACAGATGCAGTGGTTTAAAGCAGTGCCAAAGACCTTTTTGTCAAACAATATAAAAAAAAACCCCAGAAAATAGCTTGTCTACAAGTATCAATGGATCAGAGTAAAAATAAATATGCATTTTGGCACACTAGAAAGAAACGCCAGTCCTCGAGATGAAATATTGAGCACCACTGATACAGAAAACTGTCAGGATTTTGAAGACATTTTTTTAAATTTCGACACCAGGCCTAAATGGTAAAAACAGTGAAAATGCTCTGGCATAAAGACCACACTTTTTTGTCTTGCGAGCTACTTTCAAAACGACGAGCTCACCAAGATCTACCCACCAAAAAACAGTATTATCCCATTGCTGATATATTTTTAAATGTACCTAGCGGCGCACTTGAGGAATAGATGGGAGGAGGGGAGGAAATGGAACTGGTAGGGTTTTAAAAAATATATACAGTATAACTGTATAATGCTACTGACATCTGCAGCGCAACACACTTGAAAACAAAGACTTTCATTGCATTGTGGGTTTGAGCTGACAGGCACTTTATGTCAATCAATCAAGTCACCTTAATTCAAGTGGCAGGTGCAAAAATACATTTATATATTTTAATTATATATATTTTTAGGGGCTTGTCATGTGGTCTACCTGCACAGCCTTTGTGATCTACTGGTAGATCACGATCTACCTTTTGGGCACCCCTGGCACTCTGGACCAATCATAAAGCAGCCTCATGTTTTGCTTTAGCTATTGAAAAATAGCAGATCTACAAGCTCATAGCGTGCCACCGAGTGGCAGGCTACGAGCTTGTAGGTCTGCTATTTTTGAAAAAAATCTAAGAACGACTGACATTTTTAGAATCTGATCTCAGGTCAGAATGGGTTAATCAGACAAGTGTGTGTCCAGTGGAAACCTCGTATGAATCTGATCTCAGGTCAGAATGGGTTAAATTGACATAAAATGGAAATTCATCTTTGGCACACCGGCAGTCAGTTACAACAATAAAACATTACAAAAAATACACAGGTGCATTAAAATACTATATAAAATGCATTCACATTAACACAGCAACAGTGATCATGAGCAGTGGGGATTAGACTATTTTTTTTTAAATGTCCACAGCAGTTGGCACTAGTGCACAGACATTTGGCCATTTGGCTATTCTGAGTGGCCAAAGAGCATTGATCACGCCTCCAGGTCTTTAGTTTACTCAAGTTAGGGAATAAGACCTGGTCCTTAAGACACGCAAAATACAGCCATATATGACTAAAACTAAAATCTAAATCTGCTGCCAAAAACAACACTGCTTGTTAGCCTGTAGTAGTCATTTTAGAACGTACCATATCCACTTCAGAGATGCTGTCCGAACTCTCCACCTGGACGTCCACTCCTACGGGAATAGCTGGACCTAGAAAGAAGAAAAAGAAAGAAGTTGTGTTTTATTTCATTGTTCATTGTTCAGGCATAAATATACTTAATTAATGTCATAGCCTAAGTCACTGTATTTATGGACATATAAAGGTTATAAACTCAACGTGTTAATGTTGTTATATGCACGAGCTGGCCTCGTGGCGCAGTTACACATTCGCTCGCTGTTGCTGTTGTTCTCCATTCTTCTCAGTGCTTTATGTTAATATGGAGAAAACATATCAAATTAAAAGTTATAATTTTAATAACTCACGTCTGCGGTGTGTGTGTTTCCCCGCTGCATTTCCCCCTCTTCTTTTCTCTTCTCTTCTCTGCTCCTCCTGCAACATCAAACAAATAAACAACTTCACCGAAGGAAAGACGAAAACATCAGAGCTGCAAACCTCTGTGTTTATTAGCCGCGAAAAAAATAGGGGGGCGGGGTGAAATAGGCCTAATTACAAACCACGACCACCTTGCCATGAAAGTAATGTAATAGTTATTATAAATGTTTGTATTTTGTTCTATCCCTCCCAAAGTACACTATTGCGAAGTACTTCACTATATTAATTCATGAACCATGTATGTAATGTACATTAATAAAGTGTTGCCATGTGGTCCGTATAGGCTACTCTGTAGCCTACGCTGATACAATGTCACGGTTCACTTTGTGGAACAATTATGTCGTAGGCTACATGGCTAGCCAAAAATATAGGTTCTTGAAAATGTAAAACCCCCAAAAGGGTTACCGACCGTCCTAGGAGTTGGGCTTAAGGTGTTCAATAGGCCACAGAACATTAAAAAAATAAAAGTTCTTTTTAATACCTCACGTCTTTATCTCCTCCACGGTGTGTGTTTGTAAAAAAAAAAACTACTGCAATAATGTCATAAGTCTCTTCATTTAATTGACATATAAAAACATGTCAACTTGTTAAAACTTATCGAGTGCATGGTGTGTCACTGGTGTGTGTTTTGTTGCGCAGTCTCAATTAAATGTGGCTCTTCGTTGAGTGCTTTATGTTTATGAGAAAACATTTAAAATTAATAACTAATTAATAATTAATAATGTAATAACTCACCTTATCTCCTCCTATATCGCACGGTGTGTGTTTCCCCCCTTCAATCTTCTTTTCTCTTCTCCCGGCTTCATGCGACCAGCATGAAACAGGTACACTTGATGAATGAAAGAAAGCGGTCACAGTGCAGTCGCGCGAGACGAAAATATCAGAGCTACAAGACTACATGCGCAGCACATACAACGTTGCGAGGGCTTGTATGTCTGTGCCTTTTAGGCGCGCGGCCTTAAAACCTCGCGAGCTTTAATATTGTTGCGTATGTGGTCAGGTTAACTGACACACATCAATCAAGGATATTCAATGCAGCTGTGCAGGACCTAAGCGCACCTATAGCACAAGGCAGAGTGGTCTGCCACATAAAGTAGTCCCTGGATTCGAAGCAATACACTACAACTATCTTTGTAAATAAAAAAGGGAAAAAAACGATGTATTTAATAGAATAATTATTTTAAGTCTTTCAGAAAATGCTTTTCTATTTGTGTTTGTTTTATTGTGTAGACCTATATGGTCTACATTTATCATAGGCCTACATTTATTTCTATGCAATATTTAGGTCTAATTATAATATTCATAACAAAAGCTTGCAGGCTTGCAGCTAAAGTTTAAAGCTCAATCTTTTCTGATGTAGCCTAAAAGTTATTATAAATATTTGTTTTTGTTTTTTCTATCCCTCCCAAGATTCAAGATTCAAGACTTTATTGCCAGTGACAAGGCCCCACAAGGGTCCATTTGGTTCCTAACTATCATTTAGCTGGTCCCCCTTGAAAGGGAGGGAGGGAGGCTGTCATTACAAGCCATTATCATAGAGAAGAAATCTTTCCCACTTCAGTGGAACTGGTCTGTTGAGCTGTTGTTCATTCATCATCATGGAACTGGTCTATTGATCTGTTTTGTTCATTCATCATCATGGAACTGGTCTATGTATTGATCATGTATTTTGTAAGTTTGGGTCCCATGATATAGAGACCAAACGTCAGGATGTGTTTTATTTTTTTGTGATATACACGCCCTGTAGTATAGCAGCTATACGGTTAATTAGGATATTAGTTTTTACTTCACTGTTGTGTTCCTTTTATTTTGTAGTATTGTTCCTAGCAGTTTCCTGGTGGCTGCCCTATAGTTACTGTTGCCTGCGTTGTCTCGCCTCCCTGTGATTATTATCAGTTATCTCCACCTGTGTCTGGTTATCCCTGTGTCTCTTAAAAGCCCAGTTCTTTGTGTTCTGTGTTTGCCACTTCTCTGATGTCCTGCTGCAGCTCTGTTCTGTTCTCCGGGTGTCCAGCATTCTCCTGCAAGGTTTTGTTCTCCTATGTGGGGGGATAAAATCTTTGTCGTTTCCAATTCCTGCCGTGGCTCAGACATATATATTTTTTAATTATATATGTGTGAATGCTGGTGTGTCCATGGCATTCTCCTGCAGAGTTTTATTCTCCTATGTGGGGGGGATAAAATCTTTGTTTGCAATTCCTGCCATGGCTCAGACATGTATATATTTTTTAAATTTATATTATTTCACAATTTAATATTTAGAAAATCTCTTTGCAAGGAAGTCCTGTCCTGTACAGTATATGTGTGCAGACAGTGAGTTGTCCAAACAGCCCTTCATTACTTTTTTTTTTTTTTTTTTAAACAGCAATGCTGTTAAAATGAGCCTGTAGCTGTTTTGGGTCCTTATACACTCCTGTCTCACAGACTGAGAGCTGTTTGCTCTCAAACTCAGTGTTGCCACAGAAAGTAAACTAAACCAATCCAAGCCTTCTGTGCCTACATGCAGTGTAAGAAGTGCTGTTTGTCGGCTTTCAAACATTTCAATGACAAACCCACTGATGCGCCCTGCAGTCAATGGGTGTAGGCTTACGCAGGCATGAAGAATTTCAATGTCCACAAGTTGCATTCATTTTGCTTTGCTTTTACTGGAAATAAAGTCCATGATACAAACGTTTACTCGTTCTTCTGTGCTACTGGTAAAAACCATGTATCCATGTACAGTAGGTGCATGAATTCTCTTCCCACACCTGTCCATAATTAAAGCCTAGGCCTGGGCGGCGTGGCCGTTTGTGCCCAAAACAATAAACCAATTATCCAATAATGATATGATATGATATAGTACTTTATTGTCAGTTCACACTGAAATTTGTCTTGCGACACAGCAGCCAAGTATGCAGAAACACATATACAAACACAAAGAACAAGACAATTTACATACATAAAGACATGAGCAATATCCACCGCTTTGATTATCCTGTGGCTACTACATCTCCTGATTAAGCCTCAAGGTCGACTGGTAGACAAAGGACCTCTTTTAGTCTGACCTTATTGTATGCTGGTACACCATATCTCCTTCCTGAAGGTAGCAACCTATATTCTCCATACAACACATGCTTAGTATTAGAGGTGATATTCCTTGCTAACCTTAGGATGCTGTTATCATATGTGGATGTATAAAGTTTCTGAAGTTGTTGTCCAACAATCTTTGAACAAATATTCAGTTGTTGCAGCAGTTGTGACTTTAGGGCTGCAGACAGACATCCATACCAGGTGGTACTACAGTACTGAAGAACACTCATAATAACAGAAGTGAAAAACAAAAGGACGGATTCTCCTTTTGTGTGTTCTTCAGTACTGTAATCAACAGAATATTCTCAAAACTAGGCTAAGGCTAAATAATAACAGAAAGAATAATACAAAACACAGTAAAATGGCTTCTACATGCAGTATACAAAACATGGAAACGTTGCTTGCGTAATTGCAGCAATTATTATTTTTATTTTCTTTAGTAACCGTCTCTGCCCTCACTCAATGGTCTGTTCTCCTGCAATTCTCTGAAACCAGGAAATATCCCAGTGGCAAACATGCCTGCCGTTGTTTTTTGCTATCTTCTAGTATGGAACATTTGTCTTTTTAGCAAACATTTCAAGAAATCACTACACAGATTCGCACAATTGAAAATCTCTCACTTTATATTTAATGTCTGATTTGCACAAAAATCCTTCTGCACGCCTACAATGGACAGGTGCATCGGATAACTGGAGCTGATAAGCAGAGAAGCACACTGTCTTCACTTGAGTTTAGATTTTATTGAGCAACGTTTGGGTCGTCAGACCTTCATCAGACAGATGTCTGAAGTCTCGGTGCGGGAGGCGGTACAATGGGAAGTCAAGGAAGTGAGGTGGTGAAGTGAAATGAAGCTATAGTTTGCAGTGTGTCTAAAGGCTTTTATTATTTAAAGTTTTAAACATCATGGTGAAAAAAAAGGTGGAACAACACAAATCAAAATGCACTTTAAGAATGATACAAAGTGTCATAACAACAAGCATCAAATCACTCCTGATTAACTGATGTCCTCACACGTCTCAACATTTGGCATTGACAATGAATAATAATAATAATAATATAACTTTATTTGTATAGCACCTTTCATGACATGAAATGCAGCTCAAAGTGCTTTACAGAAAAATGGAGAATAAAAGAAAAGCAAGGCAACAACATTAAGAACAAGCAGTAATGCAATACAGTGAGGACATGAATAACAAAAATAAAAAATAAAAGATCAATTAAAGCAATGTTGTAGAAGTGGGTCTTGAGCTGAGCTTTAAAAATTTCTACAGAGGCTGCCTGACGAAGGTGCAGTGGGAGCTTGTTCCATGCCGACGGCCCGTAGAAGCAAAATGCTGCTTCCCCGTATTTTTTAGTTGCCATTTTTTTTGGCAGAGCGAGCAGGCCAGCAGTGGAAGACCTTAGGGCGGTTTGGGACATATTTAGGCAGGCAGTCATGTAGGTAGGAAGGTGCGAGACCATTGAGAGCTTTATAGACAAGGAAAATAATTTTAAAATCAATCCTAAAAACAACCGGAAGCCAGTGCAGTGATGCCAAAACTGGAGTAATATGTTCTCTCATCTTAGTTCTAGTTAAAACTCTGGCTGCTGCATTTTGGACAAGTTGTAATCTGTCAGTTGTTTTCTTAGGCAGTCCTGAAAAAAGTGCATTGCAGTAGTCAAGCCGAGAAAAAACAAAGGCGTGGATTAGCGTTTTTGCATCGTCCAAGGACAAATAGGCTCTGATTCGTGCAATATTTCTAAGGTGAAAAAAGGCAATCTTGGTAACATGATTAATGTGTGAATTAAAATTCCATTCAGAATCAATAATAACGCCCAGGTTCTTTACTGTACTGTTACTTTCTACAGTCAGGTTACCAAGTCTGCTTATTATTGATTCTTTCTGCTCACTAGAACCGATTATGAGAACTTCTGTCTTATCCTCATTTAGCTGGAGAAATTAGGTCATATGTGAGGTACCCATATCGTCCCACCCCTAGTTGATGAGAGCATTAACAACTTGAACAAATATGCAATTGATTTGTGATTAATCAGATTAGCCCATTCAGGACGGGAACCCCTTTTGGTGTTTTAAGCATTATGTTATACTTTAGCTGTTGACAAATAGCAGATCTACAAGCTCATAGCACGGCACACGAAAAATCATGAAAATGTGGCACAAAGCTTTGAATATATATTCTTTCAGAGCGAACGTTGGTGATATAAATCTTTGCTTCTGGGTGGTCTCTGGAACAACATATTTTCAGATGGGGGTCAGCGGCCAATTACATACAGTAATTTTTGGGGTACTTGACATGAAATAGTTATATACTGTATACTGGAACATTGTTTTTTCAGAAAACTGTCTGATTTAGAAGCTTTTTTTAATCGGCCTCAGGTATAAATGGGTTAAATATCAATTGACAGCCCTAGTATTCCATACTCACACGTCAGAAATTTTCAGTAGCACCGAAGAGCCGACTTTTGTGCTCACACAAGTATATGGCATATGCACAGAACACACAAGTATACACAAGCAGCACACACACACATACACAGTGGAAAGGCCCTGATTGCCACAGGTGTTTTGGGTGCTGATCACTCAGCTATTTGACTCTGAAGTTAACTGATCAAAGACTAGTTCCTTAACAGGCTGTATGGCCTTATTGGTCAAAATAGTAATTTAAGCTTGCACACTGCAATCAGAGCCAGTGATTCCAGCTTGATGTGCCACAGAGCTTCTTTTCAGTTCAGTTTGGCCAACAGTAAAGACCTATGCAGTGTGTGTCATTCTTGATATACCATACCATACTGTCACTGTCACTGGTGTCTATTGACACCTCATTGTACCGCCTATCTGGCTAGCTATAGGTGCTATAGCTATGACGGAGCAGATCAGAGGCAGGGACGTAGCCCGCAAAGCCAACCGCACATCGGGAGGCGGTACAATAAACGGTAAATAAACAAGAAGAAATCAAAGCGACATTTTTAATCAAACATGGATTAAAAATACTTAACGGCTTCCGCGACACAGGAGATTTTATCAGAGGTATGTAAGGTACTTATAGTTCGCATATTCGTAAGCAAACACAATAAAAAACGTGGTAATACCGCGCCGATCGACTAAAGGATTAGTTTGTTTATATCCGCGTTCCAACAATCGCATTGGAAAATCTTAGCATGGCCAGGAACCCTATATAAAGCGACAATCAAATTTCATAAAAGCTTTATGTAGGGTTCCGAGAGGGGCTAAGGTGAGACATGACCTCTTTGACACAAGCTGAATATGTCTCAATAGAAGTGCAGGGAGACCAAATATTAAAATTGTCTTAACCTACTCATAAAATAAAAGTTACATAGTTCAGTTTTAATGTAATTTAAATGTAATTAATACGTGCGTGCGACGCACGCGCACGCACACGCACACGCACACGCACACGCACACGCACACACACTGTACTTAAGTAATGTACTTCTTTCCACCACTGGTTTCTACTGACGTGCTGTGCCATCTGGAACCATATTTGACTTTATAATTGGCATCCTGTGGTTCCTTCTGCCATAGTGGCTGGTAGCAGTGTGGATTTCATGACTAAATCAACTAGATTTAGTCGACTAAAGTCATAAACTAAAACTAGACTAACACTAAAACATTCCAGGTGACTAAAATGTGACTAAAACTACATGAAAACTATTCAAGAGACTTATGACTAAAACTCATTTAAATTTGCTGTCACAAGTCACATCAACACTGGCTGGTAGGCTATGCCTCAACGTCCATCCAAATTGTTTTTGGAAAAGAATGAGGACTCCTGGAGGATGGAATTAAGAGACTAAATAATCAAAAATAAATGAAAACAGTAAATGATAAAACAAGCCCCCTCACGTATTGGAAGGAAAATATCAGTCACCAGAAAAACTACCTGGGTGTTAAAAAAGAATGCAACGCCGCCATCCTGTGGAATATTACAGTAATATACTGGTGTAACAGGAAGCACAGTGCTGCTGTGCCGTGACGTCAGTTTGTTATGCACAGCAGCTGATCAGCAGTGTTGCCATGTCTGCCTATTATAAGCGACGTTGGGTTTTTTGGGGCTGTGTGTGGGTCAATGTATTTTTTGTGCTATACTAAATGCATATTAATTGTTTACCCTCCCAAAAAAATAACTTTTATTCCCTACCGATTATTTATTTCAACTGTTTTATTATATTTCGACCATTGCTTTAGCAATGTAAGCGTAAGTTTTCTAATGCCAATAATAAAGCTCCCTTTTTTAAGATTTGTTTTTGGCCTTTATTGATAGTATCAAGAGAAGATGGACAGGAAAGAGGGAGAGAGAGAATTAAGGGGGAGAGACATGCAGCAAAGGTCGTCATGACGGGACTCGAAAGCCCCTTACGACTCCCGTTGATTGAAATATCCCGTTTGATTGATTGAAATATTTATTAACAGTTTGCAGAATTACTAATGATCATGAAGTCAATGGTCGGAATGACGATGCGTCGGAATGCCGCTCTGTTCCCATCATGGTTGGGGAATCCATTTTTGCATATTATGGAAACCATCGTTAATAAAAAAAATCTAAATATATATTTTTAATATTGTTTAAACAAATCTGCCTACCGATGATGTCACTGGTGGACCGGTTTCTGAACTGCCCACAGCCAGAAAATAATTGTGGTATTTTTTTATCATGAACATTAGTGAGGAGTCGAGGACCAATAGATAAAGTTGAAAAGTGGTGCTTTAATAATTGTTTTCTGTTTTCATAGAGTTGCTGGTTTCCTTCTCACACAACAGCAGAACCTGGCAACAGCCCTCACTCCGCACAGAGCAGAGAGCAGGCCTAGGTGAGGTTGGAATGGAATGGAAGCCATCATGAAGATCTAATAACAACAACCAACCACCTCATCCTCACCTCTCTGACTCTATCGACAACGCAACAACCCGGACCACCATCAAAACAACACGAACCAGGACTTTGTTATAAGCTTATTGTCTTCCATCCAGTGCAGACAACAGGCCCTGCAGTCTGGGCTGCCTGCGAGGTGTTTTCTCCCACACGAATCGAGGCCCACTAAAGGCCCATATGCAGTGTGTGTATCTGTGTGTGTTTGCCTGCTAAAAAGCTAATTGTTTTCGAAGCAGGAGGGGACCAACAGACAGACAGACTTTCATGTTGTTGTTGATGGAGAATGGAGATGAACATGTCCCTGATGTGATCGCCGCCTCCTCGGACACAAGATGAAGCGTTATTAGACTTCAATCGTCGGAGGAGCTTATAACGTCGGTTATAAGTTCACACAGTGTTCTGTACTATCTAACTGTGTGCTGGTGTTGTTCGCTCCACACAACGCAGAGGAGGACGAGTCGTTTGGAAGGTAACGAATCGTTTTCATTTCAAGGATGTTGAAATTTATACGGGCTTATATTCGTGACCACAAAGCTTGAAATGTAATTTAGATGCTATGCTGCTATTCGGACAGATGCTAGGTTCATTGTTTACTTGGCTAAATGTAGTTTCAATGTACAGATTTTTTTTTTACACTATTGTTTTTAGACTGATTCATTGGTCAATGTACAGGTTACAATGTACGGAAATATAGAGATCATTTTTTGACAATTAGCATATTGTTTAGTCTGATGTTAGGTTAATTGTTTACACTCTGGTGAAGAGCTTCTGCTAAACGACTACTAACATTGTTCATTGTATACATTATTTATTAGACCAGTCTCAAACCTTTTCATGTCAGAAAGAGCCCCAAATTAATGTTAATATATGGCATAATTTGGCTATAGACCCCCCTCATCTGAAACTATATGTTTTGCCAGTTACACCCCAGGCCCCAGTCAGACGAGATTTGTGTTGTTAAAATGTTTAAAACAAAATGTTCCAGAATGTTCACATACTGGGAGAACACTTTTCAGGGATATTGCGTTGAATTAAAGTTCAGTTGACCAGATGGGCACCTAAGCACCGTGTAGTGCCACATCTTAGCAGAACTCTGAGAGAGACTATAGTGCTGTGTGATTCTCATTTTCTCATTTTGTTGTCTTTAGTCTGTCGTTTGCTGAATATTCAAAATGTGGCTTTAAACAGACGACACCAAAGTGCTCGACTTAAACCTCCCTTGAAGACAGCCAACCAGTGCTGCACCATTCATGCTCAAATTCAGAAATTAGATTGCATTGATGTCTGAATCTGTATAGTATGGATCGCAATCTTTTTTCGATTAATCGTGCAGCACTAAATAGACTTAATAGAGAGAAATGATGGGTAGAATACTAGAATAATGTATTTATTGTTTTGTTATGTTAACCCATTGAGACCTGAGACCAGATTCTACAATATGTATTTGGCCGCCGACCCCATCATTATGTTGTTCAGGGATCCCCAGAAGCAAAGATTTGACTGTGAAAGAATAAGATAATTCAAAGATGTGCACACTTTTTCATGATTTTTCAAAAAATAGCAGATCTATCTACAAGCTTGCACTATGAGCTTGTATACCTGCTATTTTTCAATAGCTAAAGTACGAAATAATGGTTAATGTGGTTAAACGCTAAAGCGACACAGATGTGTTCCAGGACGGGAACCCCTTTTGGTGTTTTAGGCATTATGTTATACTGTAGTGATTGAAAAATAGCAGATCTGCTATTCTTTTTTAGTCGCAAAAATCTTTGAATATATATTCTTTCAGAGCGAACGTTTTTAACTCAAATCTTTGCTTCTGGGGGGGTCCCTGGAACAACATATTTTCAAATGGGGGTCGCCGGCCAATTACATATAATCTTGGGGGTTCCTTGACATGAAAATGTTTGAGAACGACTGACATAGAAACATGGGGTTTTTCAGAAAACTGTCAGGATTCAGAAGACATTTGTAGAAAATCGTTCCCTGGTCTAAATGGGTTAACTAAGCCTTGGTGTTCTTGTCTCGGTACTACAGACCGATGACATCCAGCCACGACATCTGACCGAGACCAGCGTGAATCGGAGTAATCGTCACCCCCCTACAGGCCGCCGCCGCCGCGGGCACATCGGAGAACGGAGACGAGAACATGTGGCTCAAGCTGTTCTTCCTGCTGCTCTACTTCCTGGTCCTGTTCGTGCTGGCGCGCTTCTTCGAGGCGGTCGTCTGGTACGAGGAGAGATGGGATATTTGCAACACGGTTTAGCTATTAACAAAAGCCGTGATTTATTAAAACCTCACAAGTAATTAATGGTAGAGGCTCCGTATAATCGTGACCAAAAAAAAAAACGTCTCATCGGGTTTGATTTAAGTCTTAGTCCTTTTGAATGACACACCATTTAGTCTTAGTCATATTTAGTCTTCTGAAATTGTTTAGTCTTAATCTTAGTCAACAAAATGAACACTGTTTGCACACACGAAGTCCTGCAGCCGACACAAGATGTTTAAACATGTATTTACTTCCAAAGAGATGTACCATCTATAATTTGGCTACTGTATTATTTGTGTTTTAAAAGGCAGCAACTGTTGAGAAAAAAAAGACATTTTGTGGGAAAAAACATATTAAAACCTACCGTAATGTACAAATGCTCACTTTATTTTATGCATCCATAGTTTTGTGGAATAAAATGTGTGCAGAATAACGGTGAAACCGTGACTACGTACGTCTCTCTCTGGAACAGGTACGAGACGGGCCTGTTTGCCACGCAGCTGGTGGACCCGGTCACGCTGAGCTTCAAGAAGCTGCGGACCATCCTGGAGTGCCGCGGCCTGGGCTACTCTGGCCTGGCCGAGAAGAGAGACGTCAGCGAGCTGGTGGAGAAGTCAGGCAAGTAGACCCCGGATCTTAACCCATTCTGACCTGAGATCAGATTCATACGAGGTTTCCACTGGACACACACTGGTCTGATGAACCCATTCTGACCTGAGATCAGATTCTAAAAATGTCAGTCGTTCTTCGAATTCTTCAAAAATAGCAGACCTACAAGCTCGTATCGCGCCACTCGGTGGCGCGATATGAGCTTGTAGATCTGCTATTTTTCAATAGGTAAAGCATAACATGATGCTAACACCAAAATGGGTGCCCGGTCAGAATGGGTTAAAGAAACTGCCAACTGGTTAATATGTGTAACGCCATTTAAAAGTGCCATTTTTTTGTTTATCTTGGCAGTGCTGGTTGGCAAGTATCAATACACTTTTAGACCGACATGTTTGCGCCAGCATGGGCGATTTAGATTTATTTCTTGATCGCCTCTTAATTGTTTAAATATGACGTCATGGGCCCAGGCGGTGGCGTAACCGTCTGGGCACCTGACTGGTAATCCAGTCGCAGTGTGCCGCGGGTTCGACTCCCGAGCCCGACACGGCCTTTACTGCATGTCTTCCCCCATCTCTCTCCCGTTTCCTGTCAGCCTACTGTCTGTCCCTTCAAAAAACCAATAAAAGGCGTAAGCCACAAAAAAAAAATCTTTAAAATATGACGTCACGGGCCGCTATGCTTGATAAATCTTATTGATAAAGGGTACTCAATAAGCTTGTTATCGGATTTGTTCGGGTATCGGGTATCAAGCTTCATCCCTACTAAAAAAAACTCAGCCTGATGGCCTAAACATCTAACATCCCCCCCCCAGCCATAGGGATATCCCTTTCGGCTTAGTGGTTAAAATGTAGGGGGCGGCAATGGATCAGGGGTAGTGTGGCCGGTAGAACGGCCGCATGGGAATTTTCACGTCTGCCCTGGCTTTTGTGTGCCCCCCAGGCAGTTTCTAAGTTGCTTTGTTCATCAGAAACCTCCCCCTAACTATCTAAACTAGGGTTGGGACAGTTCAACGGTTTACCGTTTAAGAGCCCTGTGCAGATGTCTCGCATACCATTCATGCCAGTGTCAACATCACAGGTCATAGAATCCTCTCTTAGCGTTAAATAGTTTCCCCCCCCAGGCACTAAAGTCCTGTGTCTATGACTATTATAGATTAGTAGATTACCTTGTTATCCAGGTGTATTTTTGGACTCTATACGTTTTTGTTGCGCACATTTTCGTGGTTCACACAAATTCTCCCTGGTCACTTGCAATGCACGTGCTCTGCATGTGTATATGCGCGTGTGATGTCGTATAGCAGCTGGTTTCTTTCTTTCGCGGTCGTCTTTCCTCTAAAATTCCCACGAGCTGTTTTGAGAATGCATCCATCTACCTGAAAAGCAGGTTTCCTGACTGTTTGGATGATGGAGGCTTTTTTTTCACGCGTCGGGCACAGCAGAAGCACCCAAAACAACCCTGTGTGCCAGAAGGATATAATGATTAAAATAAGGAAGAGATTTTCCATTTCATACTAAACAAGCAAGCTTGTGGCTTTTTGTTCTGAGCAACTTGTGCGCAACCTGTTCAGCTGATATGCCACTCCCCCGGGACACAAACCTACACAAATACATTACGACTTGATCGTCAGAAGTAGGTACTACTTAATAATGAAAATAGTCAGTCTACATACAGTCTACGAGCTCTCAAGGCAAACGTGACACATTGTGAGCTTGTAGATCAGCTATTTTCCGCTGTTTGAAGTACGTCAAAGCAAAGCATGTAAGGTTTGAGTGGTTAACGGGATGTATTGGAAATATAGAAAGGTCAGTGCTGCTTCAAGCACATCCCAAGTGCCAAGGACAAACTTACAAATGTTTGGGTCACACAAGAAGCTTATCTAGCCTGTGGGCTGACTTTATTTATATGTTATGACCTGTAATAGTCTATGCTATATCTATGACAAGTTGACAACAGAGTTACTATAAACCGGATCTGTAGGCACTTTGTAAACAAACTACAATGCAGGGTTAGTGGGTCACACTGACATGGAAATGGCCCTGGGTTCAAATAACCTCTTCTCTTCTCTTCTCTTCTCTTCTCTTCTCTTCTCTTCTCTTCTCTTCTCTTCTCTTCTCTTCTCTTCTCTTCTCTTCTCTTCTCATCCAACACTCTTCTAGGGACTGCAACTTTTACTTTATCAATTAATTGAATAATCGAGAAGTGTACAACTGTACATATACTGTGCCCATTTTAATGTCAACAAATTGAATAACCACTTAAGTGTTGTTTTATACGTTGTCGTTGCACAGCAGTGTCCGTCATGCCAACCAAACTTGTGAAAATAGCAGATCAGCGATGAGACTGGTAGTAGTAGATGAGTGTTGTGAACTGGTAGTTTCATTCTTCTTTGTTGCTTCGTGTTCTGAAAAACCTTTCACCTATAATGACATGCCCACAATACGGATTGATTACCATATTAATGGGTTACTTTTATTAAACTTCCTCACTCTCCTCTCTCTACACTTGTTTCACGTGTGCCAGCCTTTTTTTCTAGAACCTCTGGCTTCCAGGCTGACCACTGATCCTTTCCTCTCTCGTGTAGGTTGGTTTCTGTCCTGTGCTTTGCGTTGTCATCGTCTTTCGTTTGGGGAGAATGAATGAATTCAGTCTGGGATGCTGGCGGCTGTGTGACACTGTGTGTCTGTGTTCATTCATTGCATTGTTGTAGCGTTCCCTCGACACCGCACTCCTAGTGTACGCCAGGTTCAGCCTACTATCACCTAAAACATACAGCACAAAAAAAAAAAAAAATGCACAAACTACACATTCTTTACAAACGTAAAAATAAAATCCTGTACAAACGTCTCTAATCCAACCACAGGTCACCTTGGACGTGTACACACGTCTTAGAGCTTTTTTTTATTGATATCAAACAAAACATTTAAATTCAGATTATAATTTATTTGGCCTCTCCTTCGTCACCATACACCAAACTTCGCCGTTCACTTCCTTGTTTACGGCTCAGAAAGAATGCCTCGTATCTCCTAATCTAGAGAACTATCCATGGTTTAGACCATAATTCTGTCTTCATTTCTGACTTCAGCATGCCTCTCGTTTGGAATATTAATGCTTCTAGAGAGACTTTAGCATGCATGAGGTAACAATGGAACATTATGCCTACCGGTTTTGGTGGGGAACGGAAGTGGGGGACCTTTCAGAGTGAAATCCTAGCACTCGATTAAAGGACTCTCAGCAGGATCTAAAAATACTTGTCCATGCATTCATCTTCAGTAGACTTGACTACTGTAATGGTGTCTCTTTACAGGTCTCCCGAATCAGACGACTCAGTTGATTCATTATTCCTTAATCCTTACTAATACGAAGAAAGTGGAGCATATCATCACTCCAGTTCTTAAATCCTTAAGCTCCCTGTGTGTCAAATAATTGATTTCAAAAGAACAATTTTGAATGTTCTTTTGGAAATCTTCTATAGTGTCCCTGGCAAAAACCTTTTCAAATGGCGGGCGGGTGTCCGCGGGGAAAATACATATCAATTTGGGGGTCCTTGACATGAAAAGGGTTGAGAGGAACTTCTGTACACGGCACATTCTTACCATGCCAAAGATTGCAGAAAACGTTTGACACTCGCAGTCGGATCATTATGTATGCATGATAATGGCACAAACTGTCTCACTTGTTCTTGCACTCTTGCAATAGCAAGACTGTAGAATGAGATACAGTAAACTGGCAAATGAACGCCATACTTCATAACAACATACTACAGCGTCACACTCTGAGCTTCTAATTTAGCAGCACATAAAGAGTTTTAGACTTGGTAATATGTCTTTCTCAGTATGGGTATCAGTTTTGACTTGCATGCACCAGAAGCGTTGATACCACAGTAGGTGGGGGCCTCTCTGGCCCCACCTAAGTCCAAAGTCTACAAGCACTACCTGCTAGATAGCCCGATTGATTGAATACTTTTATTAGTCACAAGTGTAAACAGCATGAGGTTGTTTAAGGTTAACAACACAATCCATCCCAGCCCTCCAGGGGAAATCATGGCGCCAGTGCCAGAAAAATGTGTGAAAAACCAAAGAAGAAGGGCCCCCTGACTAACCAGGACGTGTAGCCCCCGCCATAGCCGTTGTTGTAGGAGGAACAGCATCGCCCGGCATCATTAGCTTAGCTTGTTTTCAAGTTTTATAAGGTCCTAAACATCCTAGATTGTCTCATTTTGAGCAGTAAAGGGACAAATAAGTGTGCGCGCGGCCGCGTGCATGTCGGATCCGTATGTAGGCTGTCTAACGTGAGTAAAACATTTAAAAAATATGTTTAGTTACTGGATTAAATTACATTAATCAAAGACGAGTTTCCTCGTTCTGAGAAAGGCGGGTTGTGGAGAGAAAAACGAGGTCCCGCATTCTTGGCAAAGATTGTGTTAAATGGATGACACAGAAAGGTCCTGGGGACATTGTGGTCCTAGAGGCCGTTTGATCACAGAACCACAAAGCACTGGTGCCAGTGACACTCAACGCATCACGTCGCCACGCCATTGTGAGCTTGTGGAAAGTGTAGTATAAAATGATGGTTTATGTGCTTAAATGCTAAAGTGTGTTTCTACAAGAGAGCTGATGAAGTGGTTTGAAGTCATATATTGTGTTGTTTCTACAAGAGAGCTGATGCAGGGAGAGCTCTACTCGGCCATAAAGAGAGAGAAGTGGTTTGAAGTCATGTTGTGTTGTTGTTTCTACAGGAGAGCTGATGCAGGGAGAGCTCTACTCGGCCTTACAGAGAGAGAAGTGTTTTAAGTCATGTTGTGTTGTTGTTTCTACAGGAGAGCTGATGCAGGGAGAGCTGTACTCGCCCTAACAGAGAGAGAAGTGGTACTTTTAAGTCATGTTGTGTTGTTGTTTCTACAGGAGAGCTGATGCAGGGAGAGCTCTACTCGGCCATAAAGAGGGAGAAGGAGCAGTCGGAGGCCGGGGGAGATGCGGGCAGCAGCACCTCCTTCAGTGGAGAGATGCACTTCTATGAGCTGGTGGAGGACACCAAGGACGGAATCTGGCTGGTGCAGGTAGTTAGTTACTTTATTGACACAAATGTATAAAACATTGGGTCCAAACAATAATAAAAAGCCCATGAATCAAAAACTTTAAAATGGTACAATACATTAAAATATACAATACACAATACAGAATCCCTTTACAACAGGAGCTTTCTATTGCTCCACAAGTGACAGGCAGGCATGTAGCATAATTATGCAAAGTCTCTCTGTTAGTGCCCACAAAGAGTGAGCTCAAATCAATACCCTCATGTCCTATATTTCTCTCTGATGTCTTGTGTGAGAGGACAAACCAGTATGTGCTGTTCGTTTTGTATACCAGTCTCACATTGGCAAAACCGCACATCATATTCATAATGACCATGATGATGCCAAAACATGGATATATATATATCAGTGCTGTTGTTGTGCAGAAACCTTAACCCATTCTGACCGGGAACCCGTTTTGGTGTTAGCATCATGTTATGCTTTATCTATTGAAAAATAGCAGATCTACAAGCTCATAGCGCGCCACCGAGTGGCGCGCTACGAGCTTGTAGGTCTGCTATTTTTGAAAAATCGAAGAACGACTGACATTTTTTAGAATCTGATCTCAGGTCAGAATGGGTTCATCAGACCAGTGTGTGTCCAGTGGAAACCTCGTACGAATCTGATCTCAGGTCAGAATGGGTTAAATTCGCACCCCACTCCCGATGATCCTACCCGTCCTAATCTAGTTGAATCCCCCTGCTGTAGGTGATAGCCCAGGACCGAGGTCCGTTGCTCAGTAAGTCCAACTGGGGGAAGATGGTGCAGAAGGTGTCTCAGTTTGGGATCCGGACGGGAACCTTCAACTGTTCCCACGACTACAGGTGAGAAAACCGTTCATGGTCCTTTAGTCCCTGCTGCCCACGTTTTAAATTGGGGGTCGTTTTCTGTCACTGTGTATCGGCCAGACTGATATATTGGTTTCAGTCTGTGTTCGTTTTTTTAGTGAGTGTTATAAATTTATTGAAAATATCAGACCTACAAGCTCTGCTATTTTCAAAGAATCTGATTTTCTTTTAAAGGTGGAATGTTTTATTAAACGTTTTAACAACACAAATCTTGTATGGGGTCTCCCTGGCACAAAATATCTCCAGGGGTCAAACAAAAAATGTGTTTTGGGGGGTCCTTGACATGAAAATGTTTGAGAACCACTGGTTTAAACAATATTAGGAAGCAAGACCAAGTAGACAAATGCTGTACACTTTAGAAACTAACCTAAATGAACGCGACCCGCAACTACCGATATTTATTTGTGACTTTAGAGAAAAACGAGCCAAAAGTCGCTTATAATAAGCAGACATGGCAACCACTGGTTCGGGCCCTACTTTTTTAGATGCACCTTTTTGTTTACACACACGATATTAGTCACTTTCTCCCTCCTCCACAATACCATGTGAACAATAGATGTGGGCCATGGTGTACAGTCACGTACGTGCACACACGGCACACTAGTTAATGTTTCCCTCTGGGACACTGACTGGTGTCTTTTTACCGTAAAGAATGTAACACACCTGCATGTGCTAAGCTAATTGTCATATTATGGCCCCATTTCCTGTTGTCTGACAATGGCTGCAACACTCGTGACCTAAAGTGCAGTTGCGTTCATGCAACGTTTGTCTGTGAATGACATTGACATGACATTAATAGGCTGTAATGTAATATCTTCATCAAGTTGGAGTTTATAATCGGTCGGTGTCAAAGTAGTGCTCCGGTCATAAATGTAAACCATTGGTTGATGGCCATCAATTGCAATGATGATGATGAAAACAACGGGAGGTTTTATTTTTATTTTTAGTGCCAGTGGGCCACTTTCCTTTTCAGAGCATGCTTATTTTAACCCATTCTGACCTGAGATCAGATTCTAACTCTGGGGGATCCCTGTGGGCTTCCCCCAGAGTTAGTGTCGAAGTGTCCTTGAGCAAGACTCTGAGTCTGAACCCCTAATTGCTGACCGATGTGCAAGTTGGTGCCTCGCATGGTTTCCTCTGCCATCGGTGTATGAATGTGTGTGTGTGTGTGTGTGAATGGGTGAATGTAGTGCACGCGCTTTGGATTAAAACCGCTATATAAATACACCATTTACCATTTATTCCATCAGGTCGTGTGCCAAGCGTGGCTGGCAGCGCTCCACCCTCATCATGTCCGTTCCACAGACGTCAGCCTCCAAGGTAGGAACGGGGAGGGGAAAGTAATTTTATGTAATTGATTTATGTAATGTAATTATTATTTAACATTTTCTGTTCCTCACACAAACATGCCATCTCATTGTACAATAAATGTTTGATTAAGGCATATGTCATTGCATTTTGTATCTATCTGTAATATCATAATCATAAGCATAGTTCGATTTCTGATCAAATCGTCTCTGTCGGGTGGAAACCTCACGTGTCCAAAACTGTAACGCCGCATTTCCAGCTTGTGGATCTGCTACGTTTGATGCTTTTGCGTGACACTGAAGTGTGATCAAGTAGGACGTTAATTTCCCCAAAAAGGTTTCTAATATGGCGAGTCATCTAGCCACTATATTACGTCTATGGTCTATATACCACTGGTGTCTGGCACAAGCCCCACGCACCACTCTTATTTTGGCTTTTCTTCTGACTGCTGGTTTCATCTCTCTGCTATAATTGACAGCTGTCATCCTGGAGAGAACCTTTGATGGGGACCAGCCCGTACCGCCATACGGACATCAGACGTTTTAAATTACCCCTCATCTTTCAATTCTTCAAACTACTTTAACCCATTCTGACCTGAGATCAGATTCTAAAAATGTCTTCTACATCCTGACAGTTTTCTGAAAAAGCTATGTTTCTATGTCAGTCGTTCTTCGATTTTGCAAAAAGTAGGCTACGAGCTTGTATGTCGGTGACATGCAGCAAAGGCCGTCAGGATCGGGAGTCGAACCCGCGGCACACTGCCAGACTGGATTTACCAGCCAAGGTGCCTGGACCGCTGAGCCACGGCCCAGGCCCCGATCACCGATTTTAAAAGTTCCTTCCCACTCCGCCCCGACCAATCAGGGCAAGGTGATGCTGAAGGAGTACGACGGGCGGCGCATCGAGACGGAGCACATCTTCCGCTGGATGACGTCTCACGTGTCCCAGCGAATCAAGACGCTGCGCCGCGCCGAGCAGCTGGCGGAGGAGTGGCGGCCCGACCCCGCCCACCCCGTCAAGATGTTCCTGTTCGCCCGGCTGCCGCAGCCGCCCGCCTTCTTCTCCTCGCTGTCCGTCAAGTTCACGGGCCGCATCGAGTTCATCTTCGTGGACGTGCGCGGCTGGGACGTCAACAACCACAGCGGGCTGGCGGAGATCGGCGTGACGCAGGACCCCGCCTACATCCTCAAGATGCCCGAGGGCATCTACCGCTACGGCAACAGGTAGGGGAGAGAGAGAGAGGGGTGCACATACACACACACACACACACACACACACACACAGTAACGTCCAGTCCCTGACACCCTGCATCCACGTCACCCTCCTCACTTTAGGTCTTAACTATTACTCAGAGTATCATTTTAACACCATAGACAGAGCACCACCACCGTAGAACACATTGATAATGTTCCCTGCTGTGGTTGACACAGCACAGTGTGAACGGTAAATCTATGCAACACGTTCTCATCTTGTAGATCTGCTATTTCCACCATTGTTTTTTTAAATGTATTAGCATTTTTTGAACGTGGAAAAAATTAATGTGATTGTCTCAAATCATTGTGATTAAGTAATAATTGTGACGGGCCTAATACGCCATTTAATAGGAGCTTCGTGTCTTTCATGGTGACACGGAGGCAGAACCAGTTTGACCAAACACACTTTCACTCACAGTGATCCCTTGTTGGGGAGTCAACAGGAATAGCATGGACAAATAAAACCTTGTAAGGTTTCTAAATGCTATCTTAACCCATTCTGAACGGGAACCCGTTTTGGTGTCAGCATCATGTCATGCTTTAGCTATTGAAAAATAGCAGATCTACAAGCTCATAGCGCGCCACCGAGTGGCGCGCTACGAGCTTGTAGGTCTGCTATTTTAGAAAAATCGAAGAACGACTGACATTTTTTAAAATCTGATCTCGGGTCAGAATGGGTTCATCAGACCAGTGTGTGTCCAGTGGAAACCTCGTATGAATCTGATCTCAGGTCAGAATGGGTTAATGCACACAACACCAACACATTTGAAACTGACATGATACATACAGGTGAGAGTGAGACTAGGTGACACATGAGGATCAGCTGTTTACTGACTCCGCATGGGGGGAGTGGTACAGTACGGCCATTACATTCCTGGAAAAAAGTTTGAAAGTAATTAAATGTTTTGGCAAATATTTGGATAAACGTTGTTTTTAGATATTGATCTTGTTCATAAAAACAAAACAAAAGTGTAATTTTGTGTATATGCAACATATGTTCAAATGTAGGACTAATTTATACTGGATGTGTAAAGAATAGATCTACCAGTTGACGACACAATGCACTGTGATTGTGAAGCTTGTGGAGCCGACATTATTTTTGTCATGCGACACCTTTGCTCAAGTCTGTCTTGTGGCTTCGTATGGTCGCTACAGGCCTGGAAACGGGGTGAAATACTTTGGCAAAGTGTGTGGGAGGGAACGCCGTTTTAATATGACAAGGAACAGGTGAGACTAAAGGCCTATTCTTACTCCAGCGTTTGGTGATGAGGTGACCACCTTTTCGGTGTATGAATAGGCCTTAAGGTGACATGAGTGTCAGCTGTTCACCGACTGGCCAGTCAGGATGGGGGTGTTTGTTTGTGACAGTACTGTCATGTGTGTGTGAACCAAACAGTCGTAAATAGAATGAAAGAACAGCTGACAAAGCGGTAACGCGACGCCACAGTGACGTGATGCTGTGAACTTTCTTGCCACCACAGTTTGACTGCATAAAGAATTTAGGTTTTGAGTAGAAGCATAAGCATCATTTTATAGTTATATCTCATAATGTCTACATCGCGGCAAAGAAAGAAACAAAACATATACTTCAATTACAATATCGGTGGATCTCAAACTGTTTTAATTTCAAGGACCACCATAAATAACTCTCCTATAACCTGCATGGGGACCCCCTATACTAGGAATCGTTAAAGGGAACTGTCAAGGAATCATTTAAAATCCTAAAGGATCCTAAAGAATCCCCCCCCCCCCCCCGGTCACCCGGGGCGCCTGATGAAGGGGAAAGAAACTGGTCGGAATAACGTGTTCCTTCCACGTGCCACGTCCGGCCCACGTGAAACTCTCCCCTGTCAGGTGAAAAGAAGAAGCTTGGACTCCTCATGTATAGAAGGAAGCATGAGGTCAGTCCGCTGCCCCCCTCAGGTTGGTGGTGGAAGTGTAGCGCCCAGGATTACATTATTAGATCATTGACACTGGTTGAAAAAAATTGAATGAAAAATCGTGGGTTAATGATTTAGATTTAAAAAAAAAGAAAGTAGTGCAAAACAATATGAATTAGTATGAATTAGTCACCTCTAATATTGATCAGAATGATACCACTGTGTGTGTGTGTGTGTGTGTGTGTGTGTGTGTGTGCGCGCTGTGCGTGTGTGTTGCAGCACCGGGGAGTTCCTGTCTCTGGCGGCCATGGACACGTTTCTGCGCTCGGTGCAGCCGGAGGTCAACGACCTGTTTGTCCTCAGTCTGCTGCTGGTCAACCTGCTGGCCTGGATGGACCTCTTCATCACACAGGTCTGACCCCTGACCCTCACACAGCTCTGTGACCCCTCTGACCCTCACACGGCTCTGTGACCGCTATAGCTGTATACATCCTCCTCGTTGTCCTCTGTCCCCTCACCTCAATGGGCTCTGTGCACACACACGCCATTTTGGAAAGAACTTGGGGCCCCTTCTCTCTACTTCCTTCACGGGTGTTACCACTGATACTAAATGAAGGCTCTGTTCCGTTAATGGTCAAACGGAGTCAGGGTGCTGCTGTTGTGCATGTCGGCTCTACGCTGGGAACACTCTGACTCTGCTACACCTAGTGGGGCTCAAAGTGTCTTTGAGAGTGGGTTCCAAATGGCCCTGTACGGGTGTGTACACTCTCAGAGTTATGGGGGTCCTTCACTAAATGAAACGGAGCCTTAACCCATTCTGACCTGAGATCAGATTCATACGAGGTTTCCACTGGACACACACTGGTCTGATTAACCCATTCTGACCTGAGATCAGATTCTAAAAATGTCAGTCGTTCTTCGATTTTTCAAAAATAGCAGACCTACAAGCTCGTAGCGCGCCACTCGGTGGCGCGCTATGAGCTTGTAGATCTGCTATTTTTCAATAGCTAAAGCATAACATGATGCTAACACCAAAACGGGTTCCCGGTCAGAATGGGTTAATTAGTATCATTGGTAACACCTGTGAAGGAAGTAGGGAAGCAGCCCAGAAGCAAGGACTGTCTAAAGAGGACGAGACGCGAAGACCGTGCGGGCGACGCCATGTTGCTCCATGGAAGGAAAGAAAGAAACATGTGCAGTTGAGACCAAGGAAGCTGAACGAGGAAGTGTTGGCTGCATAAAGCCCCACTGCGCATGTTTGTTTCTTTCCTTCCATGGAGCAACATGGCGTCGCCCTTACGGTCTTCGCGTCTCGTCCTCTTTAGACAGTCCTTGCCCGGAAGTAGGAAGAGTTTTCTGCTGTCCTCAATGGCCGTGCAGAGCGAAACACCCGGGCAGATCTATTCAATTTGGCCAATTTTCAACCGGTTGCAGATCGGCTATTTACACCGGGTTAAAAGGTGGTTAAAGGGGAAAATCACAACAGATATTCATTGGATTGCTAGTGCTGTTTTGTCGTTATAAAATAATGTGTAATAACATAAGGTGCGTACTGTATCTAATGTGTTGTTGTTTTCTGCATGTATTGGTTGTTTGTCAGGGAGCGACGGTGAAGCGCTTCGTGGTGTTGATCCGAACACTTGGAACGTACAACTCCTTGCTGCTGGTGTCCTGGCTGCCAGTGCTGGTAAGTACATTATGTTGGGTTTCTCTTCAGAAATAAACCATGTAGGAAGGTTCCTGTGATACATCTAACCTGACCGCTCTCAGGATCTGTCTGAAAAACGTTGGTCTACATACAAGATTCGCTACACCACTAAGATACCTGTCAAAATACTTCACAACACAACAATCACAACACCAGAGGGTAGTTCAACAAACCACGTGCAACCTAGATTCGGCTCAAACAAGGGGTTTAATTCATTTCGCTCCTATATGCCTCTAAAATGTGAAACGCACTTCCAACAGCCGTTACGGAATGTGAATCCCTAGAATCCTTCAAAACCGCTCTCAAAGAGCACTTACGGCAAGTTACGGATGGCTTCATTTCGAAACTGGCCCCTGTAATAGAGTAAAAGTCCCCCCCACCCTCTATTTTTCTATACTGTACACGATTTTCAATCAATCCAGTCCACTGTCCTCTCCACCAGGCCCTTCTCCAGCTGCCCTACCTGGACTCCCTGTACTAAATTAACTCTAGTTCCACCACTGTCTTCTCCACCAGGCCCTGCTCCAGCTGCCCCACCTGGACTCTGTACTAAATTAACACTAGTTCCACCACTGTCCTCTCCACCAGGCCCTGCTCCAGCTGCCCCACCTGGACTCTGTACTAAATTAACTCTAGTTCCACCACTGTCCTCTCCACCAGGCCCTGCTCCAGCTGCCCCACCTGGACTCTGTACTAAATTAACTCTAGTTCCACCACTGTCCTGTCCATCAGGCCCTGCTCCAGCTGCCCCACCTGGACTCTGTACTAACTTAACTCTAGTTCCACCACTGTTCTCTCCACCAGGCCCTGCTCCAGCTGCCCTACCTGGACTCCCTGTACGGCTACAGCCTGAAGCTGCTGCGCTACGCAGACACCACGTCTCTGGCCAGCGTGGTGCGAGCCGACTGGACCTTCTACTCCACCCACCCCGCCCTCTTCCTCTCCACCTACCTGGCCCACGGCCTGCTGGTCGACTACTTCGAGAAGAAGAGGCGCTGCGCCGCCAGGTACGGAGTATTATGATTAACCCATTCTGACCTGAGATCAGATTCATACGAGGTTTCCACTGGACACACACTGGTCTGATGAACCCATTCTGACCTGAGATCAGATTCTAAAAAATGTCAGTCGTTCTTCGATTTTTCAAAAATAGCAGACCTACAAGCTCGTAGCGCGCCACTCGGTGGCGCGCTATGAGCTTGTAGATCTGCTATTTTTCAATAGCTAAAGCATAACATGATGCTAACACCAAAATGGGTTCCCGGTCAGAATGGGTTAAGAAAGAATTTTCTCGCCAAACAAATAAACAAGTGGATTAAAATAACAGGGAGGCGATTAGTGCAGAGGAGTTCCAGTAGAACTAAAAGACGAGTCATTCTATGCTCTGACAATAGCAGCTCAGCATGCAACCCAGTGTCAAATCAGGCATTACGACGCCACCCAGGCCCAACTAAGTGAACTGTAGATTTTAGTCGACTAAAATCGTATGCTATTTAGTCAAATAAAACTAGACTAAAACATGTAGTGGTCAGACTAGCAATAGAGTCCACGTTCAATCTTCCAGCCATTGGCCAAAACATTTTTTTTTTTTTTTTAAAGATATCTTTTTTGCGGCTTACGCCTTTTATTGGTTTTTTGAAGGGACAGACAGTAGGCTGACAGCAAACGGGAGAGAGATGGGGGGGATGACATGCAGTAAAGGCTGTGTCGGGCACACTGCGACTGGATTACCAGTCGGGTGCCCAGACGGTTACGCCACCGCCTGGGCCTAGCCAAAACATTATTGTGATATAACTGAGCTACAGCTGTGTAACTTCCCTTCTTCACTGTTACTCATTTTGACTGGCAGCTCTTTGAACTGTTACTGTATCTCACTAGCTCTCACAATTTACCCGATCTGTTGAAACTAATTAACTTATACCATTAAAGTGGTATAAAAGTCAATCAGATATTTAGGGCTATATCTTGCCACCCCTTAACCCTTATCCCTAAACTAATTTGCCATTTTTTACTATTTAAAAAAACCTTAAAATAAAATCAAAATGGCAAATGTGTTTTGGGATAAGGGTGGCGCAAGATGAAGCCCATAGTATAATATTGCTTTGTGACTAAACATTGTCCCCCACACACAAAGGAACAGTTTAGACGTATTATAATAATTTTGGAAATATTCTAATTTTCCCCTTAACGCACAAGATCGGTATCGGCCAATCGGTATCGGGCGATTCGAGAAAACTAATTGGTGATGGGTGGTCTGTGTGTGAATGCAATGCACGCTGCCTTGGATAAAGGCGCTACTATATAAATGCACCGTTACCATGTCCTCCCTGTAGGGTGGAGGAGGAGAGCGCCACCAACCTGGAGTGGCTGAGCAGCCTGTGGGACTGGTACGCCTCCTACCTGATGCACCCCGTGGCCGCCTCGCTGCAGCCTGAAGGGGGCGCCAACAACGACCAGTCCGACTGGGGCGGCGGCGACGACGACGACCCCAACTTCCTGCTGGAGCGCCTGGCCTTCCCCGACCTCTGGCTGCGCCCCCTGGTGGACGTGGAGTACATGAAGGCGCTGCCCACCTGGCGCTTCCGAGCCGTGGGGGGAGGCGGCGAGGAGGCGGAGTCGGGGGACAGCAGCGGGACGGATAAGAGGGACGACGATGTCGTCGTGGACAGTGCGGACAGCGATGGTTCCCTCGTGGACCGCGGCGGTCGCCTCGCGCAACAACCCGCCGCCGATAATATTCAGACGAGCGAAGAACGTGACGATCCGTCGCCGAGCCAGAGCGTCGGTTCTTTGGTCAGCGACGATGACGAGGACCGTCCCGTCTCCTCCTCCTCCGAAGCCTGCCGTCGCCACGGGAACGGAACGCCGCAGCGCGAGGAGGAGGGACCCGTATCGTCGTGTGACCACGATCACCACCACCCGCCCTCCTCCGCTGCCCCTGATTGGTCGGCTTGGCCGGCGGCCGTGCTGCACTGCTCGGAGTGCGTGGTCTGCCTGGAGAACTTTGGTAGCGAGGAGCTGCTGATGGCGCTGCCGTGCGGCCACGCCTTCCACCAGCAGTGCATCGTGGTGTGGCTGGAGAACGGACGCCACTGCTGCCCCGTGTGCCGCTGGCCCAGCTACAAGAAGAAACGCAGCCCCCCCCCAGCCCCCCCCAACCAAAACACTACGGACCGGGACTGACCACACAGCCCCCACTCAGAGTGCTGTTTGTCTGTCTGTCTGTCCCCCGCTTAACCACCTCGACTCCTCTGTCCTTGTCTCCTCTGTCCTTGTCTCCTCTGTCCTTGTCTCCTCTCTCCTTTGACGTCTGTCCTCCCCTCTCCTGCGGTCTCTTTGTCGTCTGACCGTGCACTTTTGATGACGTCGAGAGGTTTGATCTGTGTCGATCCCTAGCCGAGGCTCCTGCAGCGTTAGACATGTTGAGAATATCCTGAAATCAACTAGGGCTGTAACTACCCTTTGTTGTCTCAGTGACACTCCTATTGATTATTCTTACCATATATTTATTTATTAATGTGTCAACATTAAACAATTGTATACTGTAATTAAGTAATTGACAACCCCTGTTTAATGCTTTGTTGGACAACAGTGTAACACAGAATAGCATGTCTACATGCTCACAGATGGGCTATTTTCGCAATTTTCCCCAGTAAATATTGATTATTTTCTATTAAAATCGATTGATTAAAAAATAAATAAATACATAATCGATTCGTTTGATTAACCCTTAAAGGAAGCTCCTCTATTAGTGATCTATAAGATCCACAGATTCTCCGTGAAATCACAAAAGTCCTCGATCAACGACAAAAGCCATGTTTCTTTTCCTCGTCTTCTGTTGTTGTAACAACTGAACTCCCTCTCTGGAACTCTGTTCATTTTACTTAGTGCATCTCTCCATCTCTGAGCTCCTCTGTAAACGTTTTCAAGGAAAAAAACTGAATCCTTCTGCCCCAGTTCTCTTGAATTGAATGTCTCCGTTCCCCAAACCGATGTCTCTGTTCCCTGTCTCTCCGTGACCCCGTGGGCGTTTTTGTTGCAGCGTGTCTTCATGAGGGGAGAAAACGTTCATCTTCTGGGCCGTACTAAAAGGATTGTTAGCATTGTTTACGACAGAATGTTACTGTGGGCTGCCTGGCTTGTTAACGCTTGTTGTGCTTGACCCCACCCCCTCCTCCTCCTCCTCCTCCCTTGGAAGTGTGTATTGAGTTTAGCGAAGACAGCTAGCAAGTTTTCATTTTTTTTGTCATAAGAAGAAGAAAATGTGCAAATGTGAAACATTTTTCCCCCCGACACTTGGTGAGGACAATGATATCTCTTGGAACTTTGGGACACCAGTGGGAGAGGACAAGAGTAAGATAAATATTTATTTCCTTCCTGAAACGTCAACGTAAGGAGGCGCGAGGATGAAGAAAAACACTACACTACAGGTGGAAAGAAAGCTATTATCGTCCTGCTACATCATCATTATCACGAAAGGAAGGAAAAAAAAGGCAAGACTCTGACATGGTCAATGGAAGAGTTCTGCCGGTACAAGTACTGAGACCGGTCGGTTGCAGGTGATTTGTCAAAATAAAGGAACCTCCTCATTTGCACGAGGCATACATTTGAAAGCATCTTTAAAGCGGAGGCTTTTCCCTTTTTTTCTGCCGTTTGGTCAAAAATAAATAACACTATGATTTAATTATAAAGAAATAATACTATGATTTAATTATAAAGAAATAACACTATGATTTTCCAGCATGCTGTCTTGTTTGGCCCTGCTGTTGAATGCGGTCTCATTGTCTGTGAAGTGCTTCTCAACCGTGGTAATTATAAGGACCCCCAGAGCTCTTAAGAGTATGGAACGGGTCCATTTGGTTCTAGTTTTAGTTAAAATACCTGTAAGGGCCTATTTGTGGTTGCTGGACCCCCACATTGAGAGCCACTGACCTATGATAAGACAACGGGGGTACATGTGGCGGTGGAACAAAATGTTCCACTTTGGAAACATTACAAAATCCAACCTGAATAATGAGCTAAATTCCGCCAGGTCAGACAAATCCTCTTCTGTTTTCGGCAGGTAAGGAACGATCATACTGGTCTTTCCTGCACGACGAGAAGCCTATTGTCTTCCCTGACCCAGAATCACAACAAACCCGCTGTGTACAATTGCATGGCATCACTCTCGCTGCTCATGGCCTGCGGTGGTTCCATTATACTGTACATGTCAGGTACCTGTATTTTGTTGTTACTGTACTTACATGTAGTTCAGTAAAAGTTCAGTAAGGCCTAACTTCTATCGTTCATAATGAAGACATTCTGAAACAAAAGATATATATATATTTCATGTCATGTATTTTTTTTCCCCTGTCAAATGCAGCTATTTGACTTATTGGTTGAGAGAGCCACAAAGTGCTAATATGTGATGTCATATTGAATTATTGTTCCCCAAGACGAGAGACTAAAGTTTTGAGTTTGGACCCTGAACTGTAAAATGGAAACAAAACCAACTCTGATCATGTGCTTCTTTGTGTGTCGCCCGAACTTGACTAATTCTAGACTCAGGAAGTAAAAGTCATAACAAGGTTTCCGTAGGTGAACCTGCGGAAGGATCATTACCGTCGGTCACAGCGGCCTGCGAGGACCGTGGCGAACCGTGTGCGATTCAAACCTTCATTTATTTATTCTCGAAAGACCACTCGTCGTATGAATGAAGTCAAGATGTGGAGCGCGTGTGTGTGTCGCCAGCAAATGTCACAAACCACATCTGTGACCTTTAAATCAAGTGAGGTGCACGTGGTTTGTGAGATTTGCGTGTCGCTTCGATTGATTACTTTTATCACTTTGATTACCACTTTTTTTAGAATACTGAATTGTAAACGGCATGTGGGGACTTGTTTCCATTGTGGAGCTATGTATTCAATTCATCAACATAGGATAAAAGAATTACACAAATACATGTCATCAACACATACAATTACAAACACTGTCAGCCCTATCCCATACCTCTTATGCAGGCACGTACACACAGACGTCAAAGGGGGCTTCAACCCCTGCCCCTTTTCCCGTCTGTAAAACAACTGCCCTCTCCAGACCATGAATGCAGCAAATACTATGGTGAAAGAAATGCAAATGCCCTCCTCTCCTTTCCATGCCATACCCAAGAATAGTTTTTTTCCCGAACTCTCCTGATCTTGAATGCAGCATTTTGCACTGAAAGAATTTGTTTAGAAATCCATGTCATCGCCACATCTCCAGTAGCCAATGAGTGGGAAAATAGCAGATCTACAAAAAAAACTGCAAAAGTAGGCTAAGGATATTTTTTCATTTATTTTAAGATTGGGGCATTGGTCGAACTATTGCAATATTATGTTCAGAAGCATCTTCCATAAAATCTTAATAGTCTCGGAAATGTCATATGAAAGCAAAGGTTAAAGACTCAATCTGTGATTTATTCACATGGTTGGCAGTATGAAGAACAGTGTTGGGGGGGGGGCCTCCTTTCATAATGTTTCACAAATTGCAGGTTAGGACTTGGCCATAGAAACATTTGCAGGCGTACTTTGCTCATACTTGATACTTCCATAGAGCGTTTCAGAAAGTATTTATAGCCTCGAACAAAGCAAACTCGGATGGTGACAACTCATGACGATAAAAATTTTTTATAATGAGCCGAATAAATTATTACAAGATAAAAAAGAGCAGGGTACAACACTTGTTGTTCGGCCCAAACAAATTGTGTTTATTGTCATGATTTGTCAGGAGCCGAGTTGGCTTTGTCCGAGGCTTACAGCCTACAGGTCATTAAATTAAAATAAATACTGAAACGTCTATGGGAAAAATTAATTGTACATTCTCTTCAGATGAGCATGACTTGGCTGTTGGTGCTGTGCTTCCCTCATCCTCAGCTTGTTTAGTTCCAGGTAGCAGGCCTACTCAAAGCTTTCAAATAGTTTAGAGTATAATGTGCAATATTTGCCTCGGAGGTGATGATGTGGAGTAGAAGTAAAAGTACTGAAAAGTAAAAAAAATTAAAACCTCAACATTATTCTAAACCTACCGTACTTCATGAGTGAATGTACGATAAAACCTATACATACATTATATCTTGCATTAACATGTATCTCCTACTGTCCACATTGCACTCATCACATGTATACTACCGGTCTTTCGTCTTTGTACATCCTTTAAAAGGGGGGGTTAACACCAAAATCAGTGTTAAGCACTTTAAGCCCATGCACATCGGCTATTTGAAATGAGCCAATCTTCAACCTCCCAATTAATCTGCAACGTGGTTTATAGACTCCCTGGTACAAACACCTAATACATATTAATGTTTTGGTACTGTACCTGGCATGAAAAACCTTTAGGAGCACTATTTAATGGAATCCAGGTTAGGTAGTGGTACAGTATATGATTAGAAATTAGATAGATATGCATTAGGCCACAATTTGACACAATCTTTTAATCTCTGGGACCTGAATCTAACAATATACAATCCAGCTGACAATGTACAAATAGACCCTTATGATTCCATTTGTACACTTCAGAGTTGTAGACATGTGTTAACCCATTCTGAACGGGAACCCATTTTGGTGTTTAGCATCACGTTATGCTTTAGCTATTGAAAAATAGCAGATCTACAAGCTCATAGCGCGCCACCGAGTGGCGCGCTACGAGCTTGTAGGTCTGCTATTTTTGAAAAATCAAAGAACGACTGACATTTTCAGAATCTGATCTCAGGTCAGAATGGGTTAATCAGACCAGTGTGTGTCCAGTGGAAACCTCGTATATGAATCTGATCTCAGGTCAGAATGGGTTAAGGCTCCATTTGGATCATATCAATCAATTGTTTAGCTATATCCTCCCGCAATTGTCCCCATGTGGGCCATGTTCATATCTTATCAACGTTTTGTGGAAAATGTTAGGAAGATATACTGTGGCATTCTGAATTTCCGTAAGTTTTTATTCACCAGACATGTGGCTACAGAACCTCAGCATTGCCTCCTGCTCTTCCAAACTCATGGGCACTGGGCAGCACCTGCTATGAGCTTATAGCGCCATCTACTGGGGAAATGCAAAACACAAGATGGAAAGTCATGTAACCAACCATTCCTTACATTATTATTATTATGTCAGTAATATGCAATGACACAATATAGATACAACTTTTGAAATGTCACAGCATCTCCGTAGCTTTATTTATGACAATAGGTGTTTGAATCTAATTGTTCAGCCCATTCCCTGGCGTCCTCTGTGTCGAGGACAGGTACTGGAGAAGTCCTGTGGTAACATCACATCCAATCATGCAAATAAATAAAAGCAGAGTTTTTGAACATCAACTTAATGTTGAGTCAGTATTGTTTTTGTCGATAACACATTATGGAGTTCAAGTAGCTATTGGGGTCTTGTTCTATCTTGAGTGAGTGGACTTTGTTAGGGTGAATTGATCTTTTAGACCAGGGGTTGGCTGTTGACCCCCGAAAATGCTTTGGCCATGTCTCGCAAACCCCCGCCTCGCCGCCCTCCCCACCACCAATACAAATTGACCGCTACAATAGCCTTAATAATAGAGACAATACATCATAAATAAATGCTGAAACCAGATAGGCCTATAATCATTAAGTAAAGTTTGTGTACTATGCGAACTCTAAATTTCCATTTTCATGTGCAATTTTTTTTAGCTTTTAGACAATATTAGTGATGTAATTGACTTGAATTGTAAATTCTCTACAACACTGGCACAAATGCTAATGCTATTCCATGCATACATCATAGATCCATGGAAATATATACATATTGAGTTGGTGTGGAAGAAAAAAAACTGATTCATCTTGCGAAAGTAGCAGGGGTTCTAAATGTCTGTAACTCTGAGTGTACGAATGGAACCAAATGGACCCTTACAGCCAGGTCTGTTACTCTTACTCTTAGTGTACTGTAACTAACTCTGAGATTGTACCACCAGCATTTGTACATTCAGTTCTATGAACACTGAGGATTTGACTAAATGCAGCGGCAGCAGCATCATGGACAGCCTGACTCACTACTTACTTGTGGAAAGAATTTGAGGAGCCAGCCACTCCCTTCAAGCTGCAGATGCTGACAGTGACAACCACTGTCTGGCTTACATGGAAAAGACTCACAGTCCCATTTATCCCAAGTTAATTTGTAGCAGATCAGCTTTTAACGTTGTGTGTGCGTGTGTGTGTGTGTGTGTGTGTGTGTGTGTGTGTGTGTGTGTGTGTGTGTGTGTGTGTGTGTGTGTGTGTGTAGTCTGGTGTAGCCCGGCCGTGAGTGACAAAATGTGTCCTTTTGCCTGCCTATTCATACTCCAGTTTTAGGTTATGAGGTGACCACCTTTTCGGTGGTCATGCACCTCAGAGTCATCACCGAAAACTGGAGGACGTACCCTGAAACTGACCTTACTATACTTCCTTGGCCTGGCTAACAGAAGTTGTTGCTGATTGGTCCTGCAGACAGACAGTAGATCTGTGATTTCGACAAAGAGGTTCGGTGTAGAGGGGAAAAAGTCAAAGTCGTTACGATTTGTCACATGCACGTCACCGCAGTGAAATTTGTCTTGGAGCGGTGAGCTGCAGCCGTGCCGTGCTCGGGAATCCTTTGATTTAATAAAAATAGCAGATATTGCAAGTATACAGACTGAGCCAACAGCCACGTTTACTAGTTCAAGGCTTAACCTTACATTTCTGAAAATACACATTAACACAAACACATTACACATAAAAAGATGTGTCTAGACATCCATTTCTAGGCAACAGACATTTTTTTTAAATTATTATTATCTCCACACAATTTACAATTAATTTTAGATGGTTCTCAAGGGCCCCTTTTCCAGATCCCTAAAATACTTTTAGGGATCTGGAAAAGCTTAGGGCCAAAAATACTTCTTCAATCTTGCCCTGAAGTGGGAACCAACCAAAGTGGGCGTGTCACTATTCAGGTTGGAAAAGGAAGATGATGTGATATAATAAACCATCATAAAAATAACGGGACCAGTTCTAGAAGACTAGAACCAAAGTAATTACGGTGGAAAAGGGGCCAAAGTAGTGGGGTTCTGATGAATTGAAAATGGTGGACCCAGCTGTTATACAAGTGTAGCCTATGCTTTATCAGTGTGTCCACAGTAACAGTCTTTGTATTGAGTTGTGCTTTCATGTGAAATGTAATGTAGTAAATGTAGGCCTACCCATTATGCAAACTGTTAATAAATACTTCAGTCAATGAATCCGTCCAGTGGGGATTATTGAACCACTGTATGGTTTATTTGACCTTTTGTCATAGGGAGGGTGTTTGTGTGCGTGTGCGGCTGCGCGTGCGTACACACCTCCTCTCGGTGGCTGTCATTTAGTGTTATCAGTGTGTGTGTGTTGGTGTGTGTGTGAGAGAGAGACTCTGAATAAGAGGTGACACTAGCTTTTAGAATGATTTACTGATCCCAATCCGCATCGAATAAAACAACAATAATCCTCTAAAAAAAACACCAAAGCAACGATGCTGCGTGTGTGTCTGAAAGGGGCGAACTCTGCAGCACGGGTAAGCTAACCGACATGGCTTCTATAATGGTCTGGTAGCATGCTAACAGAGCAGTCTAATGTAAGCAGCAGACCGTGTAGCCTGCTAGCAGGCTAACAGTGCAGTCTGTCTATCAGGCGACCAGCAGTAGCCCCGTTAGCATGCTAACTGTGGCTGTCATTTATCATTGTTATGTATTCGCAGCACCCGATTGGCCACAATGGGGGTTGGTTATATAGCTGCACTGGTCGGCTAGCTAGCCTGTTAGCATGCTAACAGGCTAGTTGTCATTTTGTTTTACCCCGTTCGCCTCAGTGGCTGCACTGCTCTGCTAGCATGCTAACAGGCTAGTTGTCATTCAATGACCCACAGCAGCACAGGCTTGCACAACAGGGGCCTCGGGGGGTTTTGCTTTAAACTTATAAGCAGCAGCTAAACTGCATCTGAGAGCTTGGTTGTGTTAACGTGATGCCTCACACCTGGACACTTTGGTGTGCATTTAAAGAGGAGAATGACATTGTTAGCTATAGCCACTATTTGGCTAAAATACACACACAGATATGGAGGAGGGAGGGTGCAAAGAAAACCCACCACACACACATGCTTGTGGAAAAGAGGCGTTGTTCCCATCCAATCAAAAGGCAAAGATTTATAGATTGACATGTATAAAAGCAAATCAAGTGTGTGTGGAGAGCATAGGCGGGTCTGAGTGTCTTGGTCATTGCTGGTGCTGTCCAAAGACAGTAAAAGACAAACTTTAATAACTGCTGACAGTCTTATACCTGACAAGACGAGAGAGAGATCAGACAGTCAGTGGCTGGGTTGGTTCTCAAGTGGCTGGAGCGTACACAGCCTGGGTTCTGAGAAGACATTAGAGAGAAAGGAGTTATGATTATGGCTAATAAAGAGCGTGTGACCTGACCTTGCCGGCCACTGTGATTCAGAATGTACCACGTCTATGTGGACTTGTGTTTGAGTGGTGTTAATACTCCTGTTAGCAGCCAGGGGAACAGCATGCCACATGTTGTAGGCTATACATGTCATTGTGTCAAAGTGTGGATAGGACAGGCTACATGCCTTGTTGTACATTGTGTACATTTGAGTGTTATGCTTGATGCGTTGCTGTAATTCGATGCAGCGGTTTCCTCAAACGTTCTTCATTCCATGGACCCTCAGTTCTGTATAATGCAAGACCACGGACCCCCTTAACTGTCCATGTGTACACTGTCAGAGTTACTGCCCCATAAGAGTCCCATGATCCCATCCCTGAGTCCGTTTTAGTTCCTAATTATCTGTTATGTTGCTGGGGACCCCCTGAAAGGAACCACCTGAAGGACCCTTGGGGGTCCCCCACCTCAAGGAACACTTCATTAATGATATGTGATTGGCAGTAGTCACAGACTATAGTTCTGCCTTTTCCTCACAATTTGTAGATTGTGTCCATTTATGTAAAGGTTGCAGGGAGAGGCTTATATAATACCGCAATCTATTTAATATTTCGTTAAACCATCGTATATTAAACGTGGTCTTAACAGCGACATTATATTCACATTCCACATGAGGCAAAGCACCAGCCACAACGCACGTTGCATTGCAAAATCTGAGATTGGATTTGAAACTTTATAATGTTCATTTTCTTTTTTTGATTAATAACCCAAACATGCAAGTTATGATTCTGTGCAATATGCTTGAAAATGTTTCACTTCCTCCAAACAAACAGACGAGGCCTGAATCAGAATCGGCTTTATTGTCACCTCACGGTTTCAAGTAAAAAAGTGGGTGAAATAGTTTTTGTGCATAATTCCCATTGTGTTTTTTTTTCCAAGAAAGGGAAGAAGAGAGGGGGGGAGTTAAAGGCAGGAAAAAAAGAAAGTTTGAGCGTTTTTACCACAAAAAGTACAAGTAAAGGGTTTCAGATATGATCCCCTCCTCCCCAAGGGGAGCCCGGATCAACCCAGGTTGGAAAAGACTTGGGTGGATCTGCATGCATGCTTTATTGTCATCAATACTCATTCCTTTCTCTTGTTCCCCCTCTCTCTCTCTGTCTACACATCTCTCGCTCTGACCTTGTCCTCGTCTCTTGTTCTCTCTCTGTCTCTTGTCTCCGTGTCTCTGTCTCTCTTGTCTCTGTGTGTCTCTGTACCTCTCACTCTCTCTCTCTCCCTCTCTGTCTCTCTCTCTCTCTCTCGTCTCCCTGCAGAAGTGTGGTAAAGGACCCTCTCATCCTCTGCAGCAGTGTCGACGATACACGGCAGGGGAGTCTGGGTAAGGTCCCTCTGTACCGTCGGCCCCTACCAACTACCAAGTGGTAGTTGATAGATAGATAGATAGATAGAGTCTGGGTAAGGTCCCTCTGTACCGTCGGCCCCTACCAACTACCAAGTGGTAGTTGATAGATAGATAGATAGATAGATAGAGTCTGGGTAAGGTCCCTCTGTACTGTCGGCCTCTACCAACTACCAAGTGGTAGTTGATAGATAGATAGATAGATAGAGTCTGGGTAAGGTCCCTCTGTACCGTCGGCCTCTACCAACTACCAAGTGGTAGTTGATAGATAGATAGATAGATAGATAGAGTCTGGGTAAGGTCCCTCTGTACTGTCGGCCTCTACCAACTACCAAGTGGTAGTTGATAGATAGATAGATAGATAGAGTCTGGGTAAGGTCCCTCTGTACCGTCGGCCTCTACCAACTACCAACTGGTAGTTGATAGATAGATAGATACAGATAGAGTCGGCCTCTACCAACTACCAAGTGCACACAGCTGACACACGCATGCCATGCACGCACACAGGGCTGTCAGTCGTCATTCTGACTTCTGAACAAGGCGGTCGCATCTCCTTTCTCTCTCTCTCTCCCTCCCTCTCTGTCAATACCCCCACCCCAACTCTGCCTTCCCCCCCAATGCCCCCTATCCTTCTTTTTCCTCTCTCTTCTTTGTTTTTCTGATGTAAGGAGAAGTTAGTGGCGGCGCGACCCATGTTGCTGCGGCCCGTGCACTCAGCACATCGCAATTTCGTTGTACTTCATTGAACAATGACAATAAACTTGATTCTGATTCCGATTACGGCATTTTACTTTTCTTTGTCCCTTGAAATTATTGGGATTAACGATTTAATAGCGTTTGATTATAAGATGGTAATTGTTGGTGTGACATGTGACCTGCTGAGCGGGCATATATCTGAGTGGAGCACGGAGCGGGAGCGCTCGATGCGTAAATGAAGGTGAGCGCTGAGCAAGCGTAGAGCGGCGTGGGGGGTCGAATCGACACGAGCGAATGAGAGCGGAACTAAAGCCGTCCAGAGCGAAGAGCGGATTTATCGGCCGCTCCGCTCCGCTCACATGCTCTGACACACACACACACACACACACACACACACACACACGCACACAATAAACCTCTTAAAACCCTCTTGGAAAACAAGTGAAACATGCGTTTGTTTATGTTATGATTTTTCTGGATCATGGACATTTGGGAACGTCAGGCAATTAAAGCTATAGATCAGCAATTTCCAATGTGTGCTGTGAGGTTATTATTGCCAAGTGGGCCCAAAGTAATTGACACAATTGTGTGTGTCTGTGTCGCATTCCTGAATTGTTGGTTCAAGAATGTGACAAAAAAATGTAATGGCTCCATGATTTCATTTTGGTGAGTAATTGATGGAAGATAAGTCATGTTTTGGGCCAACTACTCCCTGAGACCTGATACCAGATTCTACAAATCAGTCTTCTAAATCATGACAGTTTTCTTAAAATCCTTTGATTCTAAATCAGTGGTTCTCAAACTATTTCATGTATTTGGCCCCCATCTGAAAATTAAATATGTTGTTCCAGGGACCCCACAGAAGCAAATATTTGAGTCAAAACGCTGTGAAAGAATTCATTCAAAGATTTGCACACATTTCTTTATGATTTTAAAATAGCAGATCTACAAGCTCATATGAGCTTGTACTGTAGATCTGCTATTTTTCAACAGCTAAAGTTTAAAAATAAAGGTTAAAGTGGTTAAAAGGTGACCCAGATGTCTAAATGGGTTAAAAGGGAACAGTCATGCCTGACAGACATTGAGTGAATTAAATCAAATGCCATCCTGTTTCCACCAGAGATAAACAGACCATCACTTGGTCCTGCTGGTCTTGTCAGTCGAGTTCAGTGGAAACACCATTAAGGCTCAATAATTCATACCATTTCCTGTTCCCTTCTTTGCTGTGTCATTCTTTCTGCAAACTTTAAAATGAAGTCGGCTCTGTGCACTGGCCATCACTCAGTCACTGGCCTACTGTATTTTTCCTTGCCATGTAATGCTTTTCTGCCTCCCAAAGAGATTTAATTAAAAATGTAATTGTTTCCAATCGGATTCTGTACGGTAGAGCTAATGTTAATGAAATATAACTTACTGTATAATGATGAAATGATGCCTCCTTTCGATGGGAGACCTTGTGGTCTCCTGATTTTCCAGGCTAGTTTAGAAAGAAATCAGTTATTTACCCCTTTTAACACCATCTTCTTTCTCCATCTTGGTCCCCCTCCTCTCCTCTCCTCTCCTCTCCTCTCTTCCCTGTGTCTAACCTGAATCTCCTCTCCTCTCCTCTCCTCTCCTCTCCTCTCCTCTCCTCTCCTCTCCTCTCCTCTCCTCTCCTCTCCTCTCCTCTCCTCTCCTCTCCTCTCCTCTCCTCTCTTCCCTGTGTCTAACCTGAATCTCCTCTCCTCTCCTCTCCTCTCCTCTCCTCTCCTCTCCTCTCCTCTCCTCTCCTCTCCTCTCCTCCCCTCCAGGGGCTCAGCCGGTAAGATAGCAGCGGCGGCCGTGGTCACGCTAGGCGGTGGCGTCGGCGGGACGGTGCTCTACGCCAACTGGGACCCCAAGTTCCGCACGTCGGTGGAGCAGAATGTGCCGTACTCCGCCAGCCTGTTTGGCATGGCGCTGGGGCCCATTCCAGCTACCGTCGCACCCGTCAAAAAACAGGTCAGTGTGAACGACGATGCAGCACTTTGCACTATTAGGACAGCTTAGCATAGCATTGATGGGTCAAGAACCCCACCTTTGAGAAAGGTTAAAGGTGTTTATTGAATGAAAAGAAAGGACGAGGGGGAGAACAAGGGGCGTATGTTCCGCGAGGGTTGCTGAGCCAGGAGTGTTTGGCGAGGTGATTTGGGCGTAGGGCGGGGTAAAGGTGTAGTTCTCCTCCTGACCTGAACATCTGTTGTCTCAACTCCATGTTAACTCCACTTTTCGTGCTTCTCCCTCTGTCGTTGGTGTGCAGGTATTTAATCACAAGTCAAGAGCCTATTGCATATGAACTTCACTTCTGTTGCTGTAGTGTTTGAGGATAGGTCTTTTCTATTCTATTGTGATTATTATACACAAAAAAGCAAAACAATTAAATTGAGGAAAGCATGGTAACTGGTGCATTTTAGCATCTTTGTCATTTTACTTAAATGACAGTGTAAGAAGAACTAGTGATTTAGAAGGCCTTGGGTCTTAAATTGAACGGCTTACGGGCGACACTATGCCTGCTTATCTACATGGTTCAAGTGGTTAAACTGGACGACGTTGTTGTTGTTTCCAAGTTGGAGCTGTCCCAGCTGCCCTCTCTGATGTTTGACGAGAAGAAGAAGAAGAAGGAGGAGAGCCCCGCCCCCGAGACGAGTCCCACAACACAGACCCTAGAACGTAAGAGAGAGAGAGAGAGAGAGAGAGAGAGGAGGGGATTTACTAAACTGTTATCGTCTTGGAAGATCGGCTACTTTCGGTGCCCGACACCTGCTCACAAATGAGTGTAACTCCGGCTTACCTGTTATTGTCTTTGTTCCATCTTTGAACATCTCTGAATGTTACGATGTTAGTCTGGAACTACAGTACACCTCCCTGGAAGCCGAGAAAGGAAGCTGTGTGTCATCTGTTTGTCACGAAAACATGTTTTTGGAATTCTCATTTTCCGCTAAGCAGCACCAAGCTACAGTACATAATGCTTTGACTAATTGTATTTACACTAGTTTTCAGAGCTTCCTTTTGCACAAGAATGAAAGTACAGTAGGCCAGGTGTGTGGGCCAGGGTTAGGGTTCATTCAAATCTGCGTCTTTAATGTTCACCGTGTTGCTTTCCACTGCAGCAGCACCAGAGGTCACAGAGGGTAAGACTGAAGTGTAGCTTTTAGTTTTTACTGTAGCGTCTATATATGGTGTAGACTTCACCACAGCTTTTAGTTTCACTGTAGAGTCTATATATGGTGTAGACTTCACCACAGCTTTTAGTTTGACTGTAGCGTCTATATATGGTGTAGAATGGTGCCGTGTTGGTGTAGAACAGTGTTTCCCAAACAGTGGGTCGGGATCCATTTGTGGGTCGAGGGCCAATTTGTAAGGGTCACGACTCGAGTAAACATCCCATTTCCTTTTCCTATGACGTCGAAATTTAAAAAGAATGTCTTCTAAATCATGACAAATGAGTGTAACTCCGGCTTACCTGTTATTGTCTTTGTTCCATCTTTAATTGGTTTTTTTAATGTTCACTGTGTTGATTTCCCCTGCAGCAGCCCCAGAGGCCCCTGAGGGTAAGACTGTAGTCAGTGTAGCTTTTAGTTTTACTGTAGACTGTAGTCTCTCGTAGCCAGAACGACTATTGCACAATCTCTGAATGTTACGACGTTAGTCTGGAACTACAGTACACCTCCCTGGAAGCCGAGAAAGGAAGCTGTGTCATCTGTTTGTCACGAAAAACATGTTTTTTGAATTCTCATTTTCCACTAAGCAGCACCAAGCTACAGTACATAATGCTTTGACTAATTGTATTTACACTAGTTTTCAGAGCTTCCCTTTGCACAAGAATGACACCACTTTAGAATGGTTACAGTAGTGTGGTTACAGTAGTGTGGGCCAGGGTTAGGGTTCATTCAAATCTGCGTCTTTAATGATCACTGTGTTGATTTCCCCTGCAGCAGCACCAGAGGTCACAGAGGGTAAGACTGAAGTGTAGCTTTTAGTTTTTACTGTAGCGTCTATATATGGTGTAGACTTCACCACAGCTTTTAGTTTCACTGTAGCGTCTATATATGGTGTAGACTTCACCACAGCTTTTAGTTTTTACTGTAGCGTCTATATATGGTGTAGAATGGTGCCGTGTTGGTGTAGAACAGTGTTTCCCAAACAGTGGGTCGGGATCCATTTGTGGGTCGAGGGCCAATTTGTAAGGGTCACGACTCGAGTGAACATCCCATTTCCTTTTCCTATGACGTCGAAAAAAAAAAAAGTCTTCTAAATCATGACAGTTTTCTGAAATAGCTATGTTTCTATGTCAGTGGTGCTCAATATTTCATGTCAAGGAACCCCAAAGATTATATGTAATTGGCCACCAACCCCCATCTGAAAATATGTTATTCCAGGAACCCCTCAGAAGCAAAGATTTGAGTTAAAAACGTTTGCTCTGAAAGAATGTACATTCAAAGATTTGCGCCACATTTTCAAGATTTTTCAAAAATAGCAAATCTACAACCTTGTAGCGCGGCACTTGGTACCGCACTATGAGGTTGTAGATCTGCTATTTTCAATAGCTTAAGTATAACATAATGCTCAAAACACCAAAAAGGGTTCCCCTCCTGAATTGGTTAACCCTCTAGCACCCAGAGTTGCTTTTTAGCTACAATTTTATTTTAATTAATTACTAAATTATTATTATTTTTTTCTGTTCTTTTTTCACCTAAATGTCATCAGTGATGTTCATTGCAATGCCAATTCAATGCCATTAGTCATGATATTTGCATATAAATACCCCCCACAGAGGCTGAAATTCACACAAATAAAAAATGTTTGGACTCTGTGCAATTTTGAACATTTTTTAACCTAAAACTTTTGACCTTTACCCTAATAAAAGTAGGTAAAATAATTGTAATATATGTTTTTTTGTGATCATTAGAATGTCTAGAACATGTTTTATTCATTATTGTGAAAGATATCCCCCAAATGTAAATTATTAATTTATTATTTTATTATATAATTATTATAATTTTTTCATCAAACTTTATGTTTTTATTTTTTTTAACATCTTTTTTAGTGTCAGTGCTAGTAGTACAAAGTAGTAGTAAGGTTGAAATCTATTTTTTGCAAGTAGAAATTAATGCGGGTGTTAGAGGGTTAAACAAAAAAAAAACAATTAACTTATTTTTTAATAAAGACATTTTAAATAATTGTATACATTTTAAAAACACATCTAAGACATTCCATGAAATACAAGTTAAAATAAGTAGTGAAAATCGCCGATCGACAATCTCGTGGTGCGAGGCGTTTTCACTAGTTTGGGTCCCGGACAAAATGTATGTGTAGTGTCTCTTGTGGGTATCGATCGGAAAAGTTTGGGAATCACTGGTGTAGACGGTAGCTCAATGCCAGTGATTCTCTATGACATGTACAGGGCATCTGCCCGGTGGGCTGCCCATTGAATGAGCCAGCCATGCCGGCTGTTTTTCAGTATAAAAGTGGTGGTATTAGGGGGGCTTGTTTGTGTGTGCCTCGACAAAGCGGGGCGGTAGACCGGGTATAGTATCTTCTATCTGTTTGCCAGTTGTGGCGGGCCGGTCTGGGCCAAATGTCAGGGCCGAAGTTTTGACCCAGTCCAGCCCTGATTGGTTTCAACACCGAAATCACAGGTTTATGTCAACCAATCAAAGAGCTGATCTAATCTACATGCTCTCAACGCATCAAATCGCATGCTTGGAAGATCGGCTACTTTCAGTGCCCGACACCTGCTCACAAATGAGTGTAACTCCGGCTTACCTGTTATTGTCTTTGTTCCATCTTTAATTGGTTTTTTTAATGTTCACTGTGTTGATTTCCCCTGCAGCAGCCCCAGAGGCCCCTGAGGGTAAGACTGTAGTCAGTGTAGCTTTTAGTTTTACTGTAGACTGTAGTCTCTCGTAGCCAGAACGACTATTGCACAATCTCTGAATGTTACGATGTTAGTCTGGAACTACAGTACACCTCCCTGGAAGCCGAGAAAGGAAGCTGTTTGTCATCTGTTTGTCACGAAAACATGTTTTTTGAATTCTCATTTTCCGCTAAGCAGCACCAAGCTACAGTACATAATGCTTTGACTAATTGTATTTACACTAGTTTTCAGAGCTTCCCTTTGCACAAGAATGACACCACTTTAGAATGGTTACAGTAGTGTGGTTACAGTAGTGTGGTTACAGTAGTGTGGGCCAGGGTTAGGGTTCATTCGTAATGTTCACCGTGTTGATTTCCCCTGCAGCAGCACCAGAGGTCACAGAGGGTAAGACTGTAGTGTAGCTTTTAGTTTTGACTGTAGTGTCTATATAAAAAAGAATCCCCCGCAGAAATCCCCATCTGAAAACGTCTGGACGATGTTAGGAGCTCAATAAAATTAGAGTCACTGACTCTAATGGCTCCACTGACTCCAGAGCACTGACTCTAATGGCGGGATGACATTGGTTATTATTCTAGGTGTGGTCAGACACAATGCACGTATGTCTGCAGTGCAAACATTCCCAAGGCTGATAAGACCCCGTTGCCTCCATTCTTCTGTGGTGTATGAATGGAAAGAAAGCAGCTCGCTCTGTCTTATCAGCTGCAGACGTGGCTGTGCTTCCAACAATGTCTGCTTCACTAATAGCGTTGGAATCCTTTAGGATTTAATGATTCCCGTTCCCTTAACGACTCCCTTCCAGGTCTGAGTTATGGTGGTCCTTGAAATAAAACAAAAGAAATGTTTGATAACCACTGCTAGCACACATGAAGTCCACATACTGTACCAGCGCTGACAGTGTGACAACAATCCTTTTTCCTAAAAATAATTGAGATTGACGACGGATTTAATTGTGTCTGTTTTTGGCTTCGTAATCAAAAATTGCAAAGGGATGAATAACTGAAATATGCAAAGAAAAATATGAATTATGAATACTTGCCGGCTATAAAAAGCGATAGACGGCAATTTCTGCTTTTTATATATATATTTGAAAATGTGTTTTTCAACATGGAAATGTTATTTGATGATTATGCAAAACAATTGCGTTTATGTAAATATTGTGACAGGCCTAATCCAAACCTAATCGATTCTGGCTCCTTTGGTTCCTCTGGATCCCAAACCTATTATTCACTGTACTGTACTGTACTGTGATGTATTTACATGAACTGTGTTGTATTCAATAGGATACATTATTGATGGCTTGAGTGGTTTCATTTTTGAGTAAAGCACGCACACACAGTGAATAACGCTGAGTGACCAAATTATGCATTTTGGGTCTTGTTGGAAGTGTGAGACTCCGATGCTGCCACCAGCATTTTGTTTTGAGACACTGTCACCGAACCGAATCTGAGCTGTTTTTTAAAGTAATGTTCTTCTGATATTGGATATTGAGTCCAAAGTCAAATATTGATGTTAGAAGACAGTCAAGACACAGAAACAAATCGTTTATTTAGAAAGCTTGACATGTTTCAACATCTGTGTCTGTCAAAGCCTTATTACTTAACCCATTTAGGCCTGACGTTGAAATTTAAAAAGAAAAAAGTCTTCTGAAAGAATATATGTTCAAAGATTTTTGCCACATTTTCACGACTTTTCAAAAATAGCAGACCTATAACCTCATAGCGCGCCACCGAGTGTGCTTGTAGATCTGCTATTTTTCAATAGCTAAAGTATAACATAATAACACCAAAAGGTGTTCCCACCCGAGAATGGGTTTTAATAGTATTTACTCCGACTTTTCACTTTGTTAGTCTCTCTGGATAAGAGCGTCTGCTAACATGCCTAAATTGTGACATGCCCAGAATCGACACATGGTTAAATGTGACGGTTGGGGTCTCAGTAAAAGGTGGCGTTATGGAAGGCGTAACTGTCAACTGTGTCTCCTCCAGAGCCCTCCAGAAAGACTCTGTCCCGTCTCTTCAGAGAACATGACCTAGATATGACGACTATGCAGACAAATCCTTGGTCATTTAATTTGTTCTAATGTTTCCGTTGCTTGTTTTTGTTTTCTTGACCAAAATGTTGTAATTTAAATAACATATGCTTTGTTCATCGTTTACCTGGTATCCTATAGATTCAATGTACAGGTTAAGTTAGTGTATATATTGTTTAGACTGATGCTAAGGTTCTTGGTTTTACCTGTGATCCTAGTTTACTACACTGTGTCTCTCTGCATTTGATGTTATGTCCTTATAGCTTATTGTACGTCGCTCTGTGTAAGTCTCACAAATTGTACATTGTAATTGTAGAGTCGTCGCTCGAGGCGTCTTTCGTCATCTCTGGGTTGAGCGAGGTCCCTTGTGTTCCCGCGCCACACGACACCGAAATCACCTCCACGCCACCTGCAGGTGACCCCCCCCCCCTCCCTCCGATCCGCCTAACATGCATGTCTGCAGGTGCATGTCTGTCTGCTGCGTGTTGTTCATTCCACTAAAACGGGCTTCATCGTGCATGTGTCTTTGGTTGTGGTGGTTGTCGTCACGGGTGCAGGCATGTGTTTCCGACATACCAAGACTGCGACAGTCATTAGTCCGACCCCCGACCCAAACGGTACTAACCTAACCCTAAACAGTACTAACCTAACCCTAACCAGTACTAACCTAACCCTAACCCTAAACAGTACTAACCTAACCCTAAACAGTACTAACCTAACCCTAAACGGTACTAACCTAACCCTAACCGCACACAGAGTGCTACATGTGCATGTGGCCCTGCTCTGCGGCGACACGGGGCCCTTGGGTTCCAAGACAAATAAAGAAACCTCAAAACCTTGTGACGGTGTTGTCGGACTAATGACTGTCAGATTTTTCGGATGGTTTGTCAAGACGTGCATGTGTGTGTTTGGTTGTGGTGGTTTGTCACGTGCATGTATATATGGGACTAACTTCCACTTTGTTCTCTTGGTGTGCCGACTGTACTGATGGTTGTTGTGTGTACTTGCTTACTGTAAATCGCTCTGGATTAAGAGCGGTATTGTCTTCTTGCTAAAGCTGCACTCCATAACCTTTTTATAGTTCTGTTATTTAAGAAAATTAAATAGCAGGCTACAATGCTACCGCAGTGCTTCTCAACCATGGCCCATGAGTAAACATGTTAAGTGGTCCTTAATATTTGGAAAAAAACTAATTATGTAATAATAATAATAATAGCAAAGTGAGTTTAATGTTGTTTAATGCAATCAGATAGGACTGTCCTGCTTGGATGTAGTTTTTTGCCACTCAGTAAGCTGCCGCATAGCCTCGATACCAGGCTTTCATTTTTGTTGGTGCAAAAATTGAAAGCCTGGAGGAACGCATTGGCCGCTCTGGTCTAAAAGTGGGAGTCAACCCTTCCGGGTGGGCGTCGCTCCAAATGATGTGACGTAGCGATGCACTAGGGGGGTAGAGGAGGGGCCGGGGGTGACGGACAGATCGATGAGATCCAATCAGGGCGTGCGCAAATCTCAGCCGCGACCCGCCCCTCTAGACCAGAAACCTAACACGTTAGCTCAGGCTAGCTGCCGCATAACTTCCGGGGGATGTCATGTCACGTGCATAGTGCATACCCTCTCTATTGATTGATCATTTCAATTAAACATGTGTTTGCGGCCCACCCATCTGAACACTTATGGGTGGGCCACAAATGCCAGTGGGCCCTGATACAGGGAAGGTCGAGAAGCACTGTACTAGAAGTGTGTCTGTCTGCTGCTGAGACCTTTGGATCCTATGGTCAGGTAGGACACCTACTGGTTGTCAAGAGGTATTACATGAAGCTCAATGCACTTTGACTCAGCAGTTAGAAATGATGGCACTGTCATCAGGGGTAGGACATAACACTTAAAGATTGCAACTATGTGTATGTTTGCTTGAAACTAATTCACTCTACTGTCTTTTCTTTGCATCCATTTTTATCAATTGTATCATTGATGTCGAGCAGAAACCTGAGTACGGTTGCTTTTTCACGGTCTAAATTCAAACATGGCAGATCTACAATCTCAAAACGCATTGAGCGTGTACAGTAGATGTTTGCTCCTTTTGTGTGACGGTGTAGAATGACAACGTATAGGACATTAATTCATCAAAACACATAGAAAGTACATAAAATATGGAGATAACAAGGTTTCTGCCCGACAGAAAAGTTGCATAATGGTAAAATTGTGGTGTTATGGCATGATTAAGTCTTGTCTTTTTTTCCTGGTTTTATTGATACTTTCAACAATAGCAAAAATAGTCGATCTACAAGACATGTGAGTGGTGGTAACTAAATAAGTAACTATTACTTAAGTACAAAAATAAATGGTCAAAATAGCCACTTACAGATCAGCTTGTTTTTACATTTTCACACAACATTCAGTACGTCAGGTCTGGCAGGTTGAAAGAAGTTAAACCCTCCAGTCTTAATGAAACGGACTTCGGTTACAACATCCGTGCTTTCTTTCCCGGCTACACAACATAGGGCTGTATTTTGCGCGTCTTAAGTACCAGGTCTTATTCCCTAACTTGAGTAAACTAAAGACCTGGAGGCATGATCAATGCTCTTTGGCCACTCAGAATAGCCAAATGGCATTGATCACGCCTCCAGGTCTTTAGTTTACTCAAGTTATAGGGAATAAGACCTGGTACTTAAGACACGCAAAATACAGCCCCAAGTCTCTCGTTGTAGAGCTTGTAGATCGGCTATTGTCGCTGAACGTTCTCCCCTACGATAGGCATGCTGCTGAGCTTCAAGCGCTGAAGTAAGTGTGTGTGTGTGTGTGTGTGTGTGTTGTGTGTGTGTGTGTTCCAGTTCCAGTTCCAGAGGAGTGCCATCACCACGAGGCCCCAGCGGAGCCTCTGGTCCTTGAAGCCCCGCCCCCACCGGCGGGGGAGGAGCCTCTGAAGGAGCGTCCCGTGGAGGAGGTGTCGGCCAGACTGGCTCAGCAAGACCTGGCGGAGCAGGACAGCCTGACAGGTAGGGGGCGCTCCTCCAGCTTCATGGTGCTTTTATCCTAACGTGTACCAGTAGGACGGTGGGATGTTTAACCCATTTAGAACTGATTCTACATAATGTCTTCTAAATCATGACAGTTGTCTGAAAAATCAGTGGTTCTCAAACTATTCCCCAAAAATTATGTTATGTATTTGGCCGCCGACCCCCATCTGAAAATAGCGTCATACACACCTACCATCAGCTCCCAGTAGTTGCCGCAGCCGAGCCGTGCTACCGGGATCGAACCCATGACCTTTTTGGTCCAAAGGCAAGAGCTCTATCAAACCGAGCTAATTGGACACGACTCATCCCTATAGCATCCCTTCGCCCTAAAATAGCAGATCTACCAAGCTAAACATGTAGCTGGGGTGAGGAGTAGGTCGTCCTCCCGGTGGGGGCTCCTCACTGGCAGGTGAGTCAGTAGGATACAACACTTTAAATGTATATAGGGTTAAACTGATTTATTTGTGTGTGTGTGTGTGTGTGTGTGTGTGTGTGTGTGTGTGTGTGTGTGTGTGTGTGTGTGTGTGTGTGTGTGTGTGTGTGTGTGTGTGTGTGTGTGTGTGTGTGTGTGTGTGTGTGTGTGTGTGTGTGTGTGTGTGTGTGTGTGTGTGTGTGTGTGTGTGTGTGTGTGTGTGTGTGTGTGTGTGTGTGTGTGTGTGTGTGTGTGTGTGTGTGTGTGTGTGTGTGTGTGTGTGTGTGTGTGTGTGTGTGTGTGTGTGTGTGTGTGTGTGTGTGTGTGTGTGTGTGTGTGTGTGTGTGTGTGTGTGTGTGTGTGTGTGTGTGTGTGTGTGTGTGTGTGTGTGTGTGTGGTGTCCAGCGCTGTCTGCCAGTCTTGAGGACAAACTTGCCGCGTCGGCCAAAGCTGCTCTGCACGCCATCGGAGCTCAGGAGGCCGCCCTGCTGGCCATCGCCGTGCACACATCCAAACTGAAGGAGGCCATGGAAGCAGAGGTATTGTACCACGTTGTTACACACATCCAAACTGAAGGAGGCCATGGAAGCAGAGGTATTGTACCACGTTGTTACAGGCCATGGAAGCAGAGGTATTGTTGTAACACGTCGTTACACACATCCAAACTGAACGATGTCCTCCTGTAACTATTTTTGAGATGCTCAATGTCTTCAGCTACTGTACTAGGGCTGTGTGCACTAGTGATATGATTAACGTCTTCAGCTCCTGTACTAGGGCTGTGTGCACTAGTGATATGATTAACGTCTTAAGCTCCTGTACTAGGGCTGTGTGTACTAGTGATATGATTAACGTCTTAAGCTCCTGTACTTGGGCTGTGTGCACTAGTGATATGATTAACGTCTTAAGCTCCTGTACTAGGGCTGTGTGCACTAGTGATATTATTAATGTCTTCAGCCCCTGTACTAGGGCTGTGTTCACTAGTGATATGATTAACGTTTTCAGCCCCTGTACTAGGGCTGTGTGCACTAGTGCTATTATTAACGTCTTCAGCCCCTGTACTAGGGCTCTGTGCACTAGTGATATTATTAATGTCTTCAGCCCCTGTACTAGGGCTGTGTTCACTAGTGATATGATTAACGTCTTCAGCTCCTGTACTAGGGCTGTGTTCACTAGTGATATGATTAACGTCTTCAGCTCCTGTACTAGGGCTGTGTGCACTAGTGATATTATTAACGTCTTCAGCTCCTGTACTAGGGCTGTGTGCACTAGTGATATTATTAACGTCTTCAGCTCCTGTACTAGGGCTGTGTGCACTAGTGATATTATTAACATCTTCAGCTCCTGTACTAGGGCTGTGTGCACTAGTGATATGATTAACGTCTTCAGCTCCTGTACTAGGGCTGTGTGCACTAGTGATATTATTAACGTCTTCAGCTCCTGTACTAGGGCTGTGTGCACTAGTGATATGATTAACGTCTTCAGCTCCTGTACTAGGGCTGTGTGCACTAGTGATATGATTAACGTCTTCAGCTCCTGTACTAGGGCTGTGTGTACTAGTGTTATTATTAACGTCTTCAGCTCCTGTACTAGGGCTGTGTGCACTAGTGATATTATTAACGTCTTCAGCTCCTGTACTAGGGCTGTGTGCACTAGTGATATTAACGTCTTCAGCTCCTGTACTAGGGCTGTGTGCACTAGTGATATTATTAACGTCTTCAGCCCCTGCTAGCTTGGGCTGTGTGCGGCAGTGATGTTATTTATAGCTTGCCATGTCAGCGGTGTGTGTTCATGCCATGTTGCCTCACTCGAAATAACCACATGCCTGTGGACTCTGTCACAGTTAGAAGTCACACAACGTCACCAAAGCATTCTCAACCTTTAGAATTTCCAAGGACACCAAACCCCCTTTTTAACTCTGTATTTTATCTATACTGTAAAATCATTCCTTTAACTTCCGTCATACAGTCTGGAGAACGGAAGAGCAGAAGTGAAGCCTCCTCCCCACTTCCGTTTCGTCTACACAGTGCGTTTTGTCTTTACAATCGCAAAAATCTATCCTAATATAAATCGAAATCATCTAAGCTAAGGCTGCACGATTATGAAAGTATGACCGATATCCGATCCCCGATTATTTGCAGGGTCATATTCTGCCGATACCGATTCTGACCAATTCCGATATTATACAGAGGACCACAATGGAAACAAGCCCAAAAGCCTGTTAATAAAGTATTCAATTAATCAATAAATAGCATAACACAAGTGTCTGTTTTCACAACTGAATGACTACTGAATGAGATGAGTACACAAATTAAATGTAGATTCATTTTAAATTATATTAAATTTTTTTCTGTTGAAAACCGATTAAGTAATCTGTATTATTTTTGAATAAAAAAATAAGGTCTAAATATATTTAAAAATATATTTTTGTGAACGGAAATGACAAACCGATTACTCGGAATTTGGGGATGTGTAGTTCCAGATAGCAGATATAGTGACATAAAACACATCCTCATTCAATGGACTTTATTCAATAGCTAAACTCCTACAATCTTACACAGTTGTACTTGGAAGTTGGAACGTTAGGACGTGTGGCTGGACTTGCCATTAACGATGTTGATGATGATGTAATTTGTCCTCAGAGCCCTCCTGACCAGAAGTCGGCTCAGTGGAAGGATCTGGAAGCAGCACTGAACGATAGAAGTCACTCTGTGGACGAGGCTGGAGCTGCTCTGCTCAAAGCCAAGTGAGAGACGCACACACACACACACACACACACACCTTGTTGTGAGCTTGTAGATCTGCTATTTTGTTCGCCCCCAAAGTAGGGACACTATAACGTTGAAGTGGTTAAAACTAACAATTTTATTTGGCTAAATCTACAATTGATCATGTCGACGACAATGCATTTTGGCGGGCCTTGATGGCATCGTGATGCCTGATTTTTACACTTGGTTGCATGCTGAAAATAGCCGATCTACAAGCTCACAACACGTTGCAGCGCGACATGCTGTGAGCGTGTAGATCTGCTATTTTCAGAGTGCAACCGAGCATAAAATGACTTGTCTTTATAGTTCCACTGGAGACCCTTCGGTCAGTGATCGACCAGGGCAAGGCCTCCAAGGTGCTTTAGGGTCTAATGTCATGTCTACCCCACAGGGAGGCTCTGGAGACCCTTCGGTCAGTGATCGACCAGGGCAAGGCCTCCAAGGTGGACGCCGTCCGGCCTCTGGTGCTGGCGGCCGAGGAGAACCTCCACAGCATGGTGGTGGACCTGGACCACGTGGTCACCAAGGTGCAGTCGGCCCAGTCGGAGGCCAAGATCGTCTCCCAGTACAGTGACCTGGTCAACGAGGCCAAGCAGCAGTTCCAGAAGGAGCTCAGCAGCATCACACCGGAGGTCCAGGCCAACTGGAAAGGACTCAGTGAGAACGCACGCACGCACGCACGCACGCACGCACGCACGCACGCACGCACGCACGCACGCACGCACACACACACACACACACACGCATGCACACACGCATGCACACACGCACACACACGCACACGTGCGTGTGTGTGTGTGTGCGTGCGCTCTCAAGAGTTAAATTCTTGTTAAACATCTGCATTACTTAATTTACAAGATGTCTATTATCTAATAATAGTTAAATCAAATATTCTTTAGTTTTGGCTAAATGTGGCTAAATGTCATCAAATGGTGCTCCGTGGCTCAAATGCAGAATAAATAATGGACCTTGATATGAAAAAGGTTGAAAACCGCTGGTGTAAACAATATACCGTCAAAATAATAATCTGTGCATAGAAACTATAGGACGGCAGGTAAAACATGAACCTAGAATCAGTCTAAAAAAATATAACCTTCTTATCTAATTCTTTAACGTTGCGGGCAAGAACAAAAACCAAAATGTCCTCCCCGCCTCCTCCCCTCCCCCTCCTCCTCCTCCTCCCCCTCCCCCTCCTCCCCCCCCCCCTCCCCCTCCTCCTCCTCCCTGGCAGCAGGCAAGCTGACGCCGGACGACCTGAACTCGCTGATCGCCCACGCCCACCGCCGCATCGACCAGCTGAACCGGGAGATGGCGGAGCAGCGCGTGCGTGCTCAGATCCACATGGAGACGGCCCTGGAGCAGCAGAGGCTGGAGGACCAGAAGATGCTGGAGCAGGCCGTGGGCACGGCCCTGGAGCACAGCCGCGAGGAGGCCCGGCTGGAGCAGGAGAGGAAGGTATATATATGTACCACATGCCTGGGACTGGGAGGACTGGGAGGACTGGGAGGGAGGGGTAGCTAACCCTGGAGCACAGCCGCGAGAAGGCCAGGCTGGAGCAGGAGAGGAAGGTATATATATGGACCACATGCCTGGGACTGGGAGGACTGGGAGGACTGGGAGGACTGGGAGGACTGGGAGGGAGGGGTAGCTAACCCTGACGCTGGACGCAGGAGAGGAAGGTATACCACATGCACAGATTCAAGTTCTCAGTCACCACCACTAGTACTGCACGATTCTTGCTCAAAATGTGAATCTCGATTATTATTATTTTCTCCACACGATTCTCATTTTGTCCATACATATTTATTGTCTTTAGTCTGTTGTTGCCGACGATACTGCGTTCAAAATGTGGCACCTGGAGCCAACTACTGTGGCTTTAAACAGACGACATCAAACTCAACGTCTCTCTCTTGTAGCAAAAGAAAACATAAGAGTAACTAAAATGTATTGCACAGCCAGCTAGTGCTGCACGATTCTTGCTCAAATTTAGAAATGAGATCGCATAGGTGTCTGAATCTAGATCGCGATCTTTTTTCGATTTATATGGTGCAGCACTAGCCTCATTATATTACATCATATTTCATAAGCAAAGCTAAACGCCTTTAACTTCTTCAAATGGTTGGCTGTATGTAGAACAGTGAGAAGTAGAACATACATTTAGACAGATAATATGTAAATTATGTAATTTTGCATAGCGTGCTAGAAATTGCATAGCTCAATAAGAGTTTAGTCTGATTTGCCTCTGTCTAATTCTCTCTCTCTCTCTCTCTCTCTTTCCCTCCCTGTGTCTCTCTCTCTCTCTCTCTTTATCTCTCTCTCTCTCCCTCCCTGTGTCTCTCTCTCTCCGTCTCTAGCTGGTAGAGTTGAGGGAGGTGATGGAAGCAGAGATGAGGACCCAGCTCAGGCGTCAGGCTGCAGCTCACACCGACCACCTCAGAGACGTCCTCAAAGTCCAGGAGCAGGAGCTGAGAGCTGAGGCTGAGGAGGTGTGTGTGTGTGTGTGTGTGACTGTGTGTGTGTGTGTGTGTGTGTGTGTGTGTGTGTGTCCCTTTTTGTCAGACTGTCTTGTCTCATCTGTCCGACTGTGTCTAAGTTGGTGACAAGCCATGTCTCTGTACGTGTTAACGGCTGACCTGGGCTCTGTGTTTAGGTGCTGAGCGGTAAGCTGTTGGAACAGGAGACAGTGTACCGCCGGCTGACCCAGGAACAGCTAGACAACTTCACCCTGGACATGAACGCAGCCTACGCCAGGCTGAAGGGCATGGAGGAGGCCATCGACAGTAAGAACCAATCATCCTCCTCAGTGTTTTTCAGTTCACTAACCCTAACTAGGGATGGAGCTCGATAACTGATACTCGATTACCCATTATCAATAAGCCTTGGGCTCATCAAGCCTGTTATGGAGCATAGCGGACCATGACCTCATGTTCATGTTCATGTGTGTTTCCCGCAGGTCACGTGATCGCTGAGGAGGAGGCCCGCAAGGCCCACATGCTGTGGCTGTCCGTGGAGGGCCTGAACTTTGCCCTGAGGACGTCGGGCGCCGACACCCCCACCGAGCCTCTGGACGGGGCGGCGGCGGCCGTGCGCGACAGCTGCGCCGCGGACGAGTTCGCGGCGGCGCTGGCCGGCGCGCTGCCCGAAGAGGCGGTGCGCCGCGGCGTCTACAGCGAGGCCTCGCTGCGCGCGCGCTTCTACGCGCTGCGCGCGCTGACGCGCCGCGTGGCCCTCATCGACGAGACGCACAACTCCCTGTTCCAGTACTTCCTGTCCTACCTGCAGGTACAGTAGGCCCGTCACCATCGTTACTTCCTGTCCTACCTGCAGGTACAGTAGGCCGTCACCATCGTTACGTAGTACGTTTAGTTTAGTTTCAGGTAACCGCAATTATTTTTTGCATAATGGTCAATATCGTTTCCATGTTGGAAAATGTTCATGCATTTCCAAACATTTTCTTGTAGATCGGGTATTTCCGCTATTTTTGGAAAATGTTCTTTCCTATTGCTGTTTTCGCTATTTAAGTGTAGCAGTATCTTTGTATATTTAGGTTATTAGTCATATCTGCCCTGTGCAATTTTTGTTTATGAATCCTAAAAGGGAAACAGAAATTACATTCATGTTCCAATGTTCAATGCCAAAAGCACATTTCATTTAATTGATTTATTTGTGGCAAACATAATTGTGATTTATGATATTATCGCGATAATCAAAATGTGATTAAAACTACAAATTGTGTGTGTGTGTGGCCGGGGTGTTAGCCAAACATAGCTGATCTACAAGCTCACAACGGTAGATCTGCTATTTTTGGCAAATCAAGTTGTGCAGAGTGAAATGAGAGCGAACCAAATGTGATCATTACAGGTTTGTTTTATCAAGTACAGAGGGTTTAAATGGTACTGAATCTGCAGCCCCTAATGAACGACAGAACACAATCTCACAATAAATTGAAATCTCCACGATACTGTGTTTTTGTTATCACGATAAACGATAATTTACAAAAGAGCGACTTACAGTAAGCAAGAGCAACACACGGTAATACATCAAATACATAAAAAAAATGTCATCAAGAATCATAAAGAAGCTAAGAACCTAGCAGCAGAACATTTCTACATACAATGCTATCTAAATGACATAAATGTAGCCTTTGCATACGCCTGTAAGGTCGGCGAGGCTAGTGCAAGGGCTACGGGGCTAAGATGGAGTCTGAAGAGGTGGGTTTTAAGACCATGGCGGAAGATTGGGAGTGAGTCTGCAGTTCTGATTGTTCTGATAGTTCACTCCATAGTTCTGATTGTTCTGATAGTTCACTCCATAGTTCTGATTGTTCTGATAGTTCACTCCATAGTTCTGATTGTTCTGATAGTTCACTCCATAGTTCTGATTGTTCTGATAGTTCACTCTATAGTTCTGATTGTTCTGATAGTTCACTCCATAGTTCTGATTGTTCTGATAGTTCACTCTATAGTTCTGATTGTTCTGATAGTTCACTCCATAGTTCTGATTGTTCTGATAGTTCACTCTATAGTTCTGATTGTTCTGATAGTTCACTCTATAGTTCTGATTGTTCTGATAGTTCACTCTATAGTTCTGATTGTTCTGATAGTTCACTCTATAGTTCTGATTGTTCTGATAGTTCACTCTATAGTTCTGATTGTTCTGATAGTTCACTCTATAGTTCTGATTGTTCTGATAGTTCACTCTATAGTTCTGATTGTTCTGATAGTTCACTCTATAGTTCTGATTGTTCTGATAGTTCACTCCATAGTTCTGATTGTTCTGATAGTTCACTCTATAGTTCTGATTGTTCTGATAGTTCACTCTATAGTTCTGATTGTTCTGATAGTTCACTCCATAGTTCTGATTGTTCTGATAGTTCACTCCATAGTTTTGGAGCCAGAAGGGAGAAGATAAGTTAAGATAATAACGAGCGTCCCCCTCCCCACCCTACAGGCGGCGCTGCTGTTTGAGGAGTTGGAGCTGCCGCCCCCGGCCCAGCTGACCGGCGAGGACCTGGACCCCTTCAAGATCCTGTCGTACGCCACCTACTCCCTGGAGCGAGGAGACCTGGAGCTGGCCGCCAAGCTGGTGAACCAGCTGAGAGGGGAGGCCAGGCGAGTAGTCGGGGACTGGCTGGCCGAGGCCCGTCTCACCCTGGAGACCAGGCAGGTGGTGGGCCTGCTGTCAGCCTACGCCAACGCTGTGGGCCTGGGGACCACTCAGGCGCCGTAGACAGGCGGTGGGTGGGCCTGGGGACCACTCAGGCGCCGTAGACAGGCGGTGGGTGGGCCTGGGGACCACTCAGGCGCCGTAGAGTCGACACCACAGGCAGGAGCTGCTCTTTATAGAACCTGTTAACCTTTTACCCCAATTACCCTCCTTCTATTCCCCCTTAAAGCAGTGGTTCTTTATTTAACCCATTCTGACCTGAGATCAGATTCATACGAGGTTTCCACGGGACACACACTGGTCTGATTAACCCATTCTGACCTGAGATCAGATTCTAAAAATGTCAGTCGTTCTTCGAATTTTTCAAAAATAGCAGACCTACAAGCTCGTATCGCGCCACTCGGTGGCGCGCTATGAGCTTGTAGATCTGCTATTTTTCAATAGCTAAAGCATAACATAGTGCTAACACCAAAATGGGTGCCCGGTCAGAATGGGTTAAAGCAGTGGTTCTTTATTTAATGTCTTACGGCCCCGTAAGAGTGTACAAAGGGAAACCAGTAACTAAGAGCGTACAAATAAAACCGAACGGATCCTCACAGGTCCGTAACTCTCCGAGTTACAGACCTCTAAGGGTCCTTTTGGGAACCCCTTCGGGACCCACTTTGAGAGTCACTGCTTTAAAGCAAAAAGAACACTTTTGGTAGAGTTTTATTTCGTTTTTTGTGGTTGTGTAGTTTACCTTGTCATGACGTAACGCCAAAATATTGGTGACTCTCGTTTCCCGCTTTTTAGCATTACTACTTTTAGTATATCAGTGGAGCAACTATTGGAAGATATCTCGCACAATAGTTGGACTTTCGTCATGGCACAGGTAAGGTAACCACTAACCACACAACCCAAAGTAACCACCTAAAACCCATACGTACCGGTACCGGTAGTTGTATGATCAAATTGGGGAAATAGCCAATCTTTATGCCGACTGCTATTACGGCATGCATGGAAATGAGGACGGCAGGGTTCAATGTGGTTAAATCACACCCCCTTCTACCTGCTCTGCTCTCCCCATCTCTCCCTTCTTTCATTCTGCCCCCAACCCTCCCTCTGCTCTCCCCATCTCTCCCCTCTTTCATTCTGCCCCCAACCCTCCTCCCTCTGCTCTCCCCTGTTTCATTCTGCCCCCAACCCTCCCTTTGGTTGACCCTCCTCCCTACAGTATGTCCCAGGAAGGGAGCTGGCCTCTGGGCCACTGGCATTACAACATACAGTAGACTTAGGCTGCTGTAGATGCACTGTTTCTGTCGCCACTATCGGACAACCAAGAGAGCGTCGACTGTACACATTTAACGCAGTGGTTTGCAAATGTTTTAAATTGAATTTCAAGTGAACCTTGAACCATATGACTTTCAGACCTCCCCATAACTCCACTTCCATTCATACACTTGTCAGTAGTTGCATTATGTCGCCCATTTGTACACTATATCAGAGTTACAGACCTATAAGGGTCCGTTGATTGTTTTGGATGCTAATCTAGTCGTTTCCCCGTCGTCACCCTCCACGGAACGGACGCCACCTTGAGAACCACGGCGTTAACCCATCCGCCACCGTGTCACACTCACACGGCCAACAGGGCATGAACTGTTGTCACCGAACCCCTTTAAACTAGCGAGGTTAGTCCGTCCTCACTCACGCTCTCGTAACGGCACGGAGAAAGGAAACGTGTACTACAGCTCCACGACGTTACGCCACATATCATCCACTTGTTCCTTGTTGCAATGCACCCACAGGTTGTCCATTCTCAGATTTGTGTAATTTATGTTAAATATTATTGTTATGTACCGGGGTGCACCACCACCACCACCACCAGAGCTGTGTTTGTTTCAAAGCACTAAAGAATCCACTTTGGGGAGTAGAGTTGTACCCTGACATGTCGGACACTAGAACCTCTCTCTCTCTCTCTGTCTCTCTCTCTCTCTCTCTCTCTCTCTCTCTCTCTCTCTCTCCTATCCTGCCCTATCCCTCTCTCTCTCAGCCTCACTCAATTCAAGGCTCACACACATTTTATCTTCACACTTTCATTGGATTTCATTGGATTTCTTTTTTTGGCGTCATTAATGAGCCAGAGGTTTTGTGGGGGGAAAGAAAACGTTAAAATTGATGCTATTATAAATTAATAATTGTCCGTTTATGTCATGCGATGACTCATTCCTGTCAATATTGGATGTGTAACAAAATAAATCGTAGACGACAAGACAAGATGTTTGTGTTTTTGTTATTTCTCAACTTTCTCGACTGTGGTGACTTTTCTTAACCGATTTAACCAACCAAGTCACTTAACCAGGATTAAACCATTGTGATTTTAAAAAATGTGTTTTCTGGGTGCTCGGGTGGCGCAGTGGGAAAAGTCGCTGCCCACCACCGCGAAGGCTGTGGGTTCGAATTCACCGCGGTTTGCTAGTATCAATATTTCTATATTTTAGAGTGGATTGGATTATTGTCTGTGATTTTTGATATTGTACTATTGTGATATGGTATAAGTGTTCTATAAAACAAACATATCGTATCGGGAGCCCAACTCTCTGCAGGCGCCAGCGCTGTGTGTGTGAGTTGTGACCCAAGGACTGTACTATTTGAGGTACCTTTCACTTAATATACATTAACCCATTAAACCCTTTATATATATTTGTTTTATCCAACTACAATTATATGGCAGTTTTAGTTAGACATTGTACATGACTTAGAGTAGGCCTATTAATACAAAACGTTGTACAGTACAATGTTTTAGTGGGTAGTGTGACTATTTAGTAAGACCTATTTTATACTGGTCTTTAGCTGTTCGAATTGAGTCTGTAGCTCTCTGTGTGGATTACTCAAGTTGAAATTTGAATACATTCCTGCACCATGGGCATGCGTGAACACAAGCCTTTTACTTGTAACATGGTATTTTTATATTCCGCTTTAAAAAATAAAGCAATCTCATCTCAGATTATCAGTACGAGTGACTTCTTCCACCACTGACTGACTGCATACTCTTGAGTTTCTCAGTTCATTTTTTGCCTCAAGACGTTGAATTACAAATTCAGCAACCCGCCACAAGGTGCCGCCGTTTCTCCACGACGGCAAAAAAAAATATCAAAGCCAAGGCTTTCCCTAATTAGGCAGCGGTGAGCCAGATGTGAGCATCAGGTCAGGATCAGACAGACACACTCCCCTTTTCACGCCTCCTCTCTTCCCTCTTCTCCTCCACTTCTCTCTTCTTCCACTCTTTCACCAGACGACGGTCTGTGTGTGTGTGTGTGTGTGTGTGTGTGTGTGTAGTCAGTCAGAGCAAAATAGTTCGCCTCCTCACACCACGACAAAAGAACAACTTTAAAAGGATGGACTGGACGCCGCACACACGCAGTGGGTGACGGAGGTGGGGGAAAAGCCAGTTAGTACGTGGTGAAAACAACTCACCAACTATCTTATGCCTGTTATTATTGTTTGGTTCCGTCTGATGTTCGGGTCGTGCGTTTGTGTGCTTTAATATGACCCGGTCGGTCGTATCGATAATGGACTTATAAATAAATGACGATGTGGGATTATATGATGACCTGACGTCTCTCCAATAAGACTTAATTGGCTTCCAATTTAAGTCTGTGTTGTGTTGATTTCCTGGGAATAGAAGAAGTCCACGGTATATTATATACAGTCACGTGAGTATAATAGCCTGTACTGCTAATTCACTGAACCATTTGATGTGTGTGTGTGTGTGTGTGTGTGTGCGTGTGTGTGTGCGTGGGGGGTTATAATTGGAGGAGGATGTGGGATGGATAGACCACCAACAAGGCGTATATTTTTAACTATAGGCTACATCTATTTTTAACATAATTGTTTGAATAACACATCATGGCTACTCGTGTCATTCATTTATCCTATAGTGATAGCTTACATAATTAAGGTAGACAACTCAAGTAGTGTCCTTTCCAGCTGCTTATATTTGTGTGCTTGCTTGTTTGTTGTTTTTTTCATAATACAATCCAATAAGTAAAGCTTTGAACAATTGTACTGCACTACTGTAGTGGAGTTTGTAGAGGTTTTAAGTGGAAATACTCAAAGCATGTACCTCCAAGTCTACAGCAGTGGGTCTCAAACCTTTTCCATGTCAAGGACCACCAAATCCACATTTATTAGCTCGCGGACCCCCATTTGAAGATATATGACGGGGACCCCTCCATAATGATTTTTATTACGGTTCCAGCATTGATTCTCAATAATTTTAATTTCAAGGACCTCAGTTCATGCATTAGGCTACGGACCCCCGTTTAATGGCATTCCTATCTCAGGGACCCCCAATTTATATTGTAAACAATGTTAATTTAACTCTATTGTTTTTTAAATATATGTTTTCAACAGTTTAGACTTTAGTACAGTTTGAACATACCATATTTATTTTTTTCTCCCTCACCTCAACCCATCCCTCCCCCCACAGTTATCGTCATCATTAAACAATATAAAAAAATAACAATTGGTTAATTTAACTCTTGAGAGTGTATAAAATTTGTACACTTGGTTACGGACCCATACAAGTCCATTTGGTTCCTAACTGTCATTTAGCTGCATGGGGACCCCCTGGAACTCCCTCAAAGACCCCTGAAAGACTCCCTTAAAGGCCACTTTGAGACTACAGGCTACAGCACTTAGCTGAATGTATACTGAGTTACTTTCCAATGCTGAATGTAAGGGTCCCTTATCCCAGATCTTAACCCATTCTGACCTGAGATCAGATTCATACGAGGTTTCCACTGGACACACACTGGTCTGATGAACCCATTCTGACCTGAGATCAGATTCTAAAAATGTCAGTCGTTCTTCGAATTTTTCAAAAATAGCAGACCTACAAGCTCGTATCGCGCCACTCGGTGGCGCGATATGAGCTTGTAGATCTGCTATTTTTCAATAGGTAAAGCATAACATGATGCTAACACCAAAATGGGTGCCCGGTCAGAATGGGTTAACAGCGGAATTATTGCCTCTTGACAATTTACAGTACAGTACAGTACAGTACAGTACAGTAGACCACTTGTGTGCATGCAGTTACCTCTCGTCACATTAGGTAGGCTAGTTAGCATTGGCAACATAGCTGTAATCTCTGGAGGTGTTTTTTTTTTAGTGGGGATTTGTTTAGCTATACTATAGGATACACTGCTTTCTCAGATTTGTGAGTATGATCAACATTTTTCTCAGTCAGTCAGCAGCTCTTAGTGTGTGATTATTGCAGGATCGGGGTTGCATTAGATAGATGAATACGGGGCGTTGGTGGCTCAGGGGTCGAGTGGCTGGATGGTATAACCGCAAGGTTGCCTGTTCGAACCCGGGCTCCCCCAGAGTTAGTGTCGAAGTGTCCTTGAGCAAGACACTGAACACCAAATTGCTGGTTGGTGCCTTGCATGGTTTCCGCCGCCATCGGTGTATGAATGTGTGAATGTGAATGGGTGAATTGATGCAAAATCTATGTAAAGCGCCTTGGATAAAAGCGCTATATACTGTACATTTACCATTTATGAAAATATGTATTTTAATTCATATAATCTCCATGTTTAAAGTATGTATATACATTGTGTCTTATTTCAGCTCCTTGCCCTGCAGTGTGTGAAGAAGATGGGGCCGGTGGAAGTGTGCTTTACTTGGAGCTCAATGATGCTGCTGCTGCTTACCTCAGTGAAAGCCAGAGGTAAGGCACACTGTGTGTGTGTGTGTGTGTGTGTGTGTGTGTGTGTGTGCGCGACTGCGCGTGCGTGCACACGTCGGGGGAAAGACTATAATCCCACCCTCTCGTTCTCCTGTGTAATTAGGCTGGGGGGTGGTCTACTCTAAATCTGTTTTTGAACCCAGGACTCAGGCTGGATAAAATGTAGTCCGTGACCCGTTGTGAGCTTAAAGAAGGCCAGTTTTTAGAGGCGTTGTTCACGTTGTTGCCGGGCAGAAAGGAGGTGCTCTGATCGAGCGGCCACAGATTTAACTCCAGAAGACTCGATCGGGAAATTTACCCAATTTGAAGAAACCGATCTTGTAAAAAAAAAAAAAAGGCACACACAATTCCAAGGGAGTATATGCCAATCCAATGTACAATATTATATGGCTTTGCATCTTTGTGACAGGCCTCAACATTCTCCCCTTCCTCCCCACACACACAGCAACAGTTTTGACATTGTGGGTTTGGACATTTTCTCCTTAGATCGTTATTTGGCCAATCATGGGAAAATAAATCTGTGTTGGGGATCGGTCCCGAAAGGCCTGATCTCCTCTTCACATTCTAACTGTTTGTGTTGTTTTGTAGATTAACGCCCTATACTTGATCATATAGCGTGTTAGCGTCACACACAAAAATAGCACAAGTAGCAGATCCACATATTCCACAAGCGTGAGTTTGTACATCTGCTACTTCTGAAAAGTGACAGTTTTGGATATACGTAACAGAGGTGACTGCCAGGTGATATTGATTGTACTTTTGAATACTTTTGAAAAGTATGTACGTTAATTTGTGTCCACCCTGGGACAGGTTCGATCCCCGGCTGGGTCATACCAAAAAGACTATAAAAATTGGACCCAGTGTGTCCCTGCTTGGCACTGATCAGCATCAAGGGTTGTATTGGGGGTCCAAGTCCCTGCGACATACTAGCGTCATGTCCAGGGTGTGTACTTGTACATCAAGCTGCCTCGCGCTAAGGAAACAGGAGACAGGCTGCTGCCCCTATGGGCCTCATGGCTCGACAAGGCTTACTTACTTTTGAATACCCCAGTATTTAAAAAAATAAATAAAGAATACTCCAGTTTCCACTACTACTTTAGCTTTAGTACAAATGTGACAGAGCAACTTTCACGTATAGTGGAGTAATGTTTGACTATATAGCTATAGTTTGACTCCAGTATTCCTGGGGGGGTTGAGTATATACTTTGTCTATAGTTTTTCACTCCAGTATTCCTGTGGGGGTTGAGTCCACCTATAATGTGAGAGC
>NC_137871.1:41336325-41338825 GCF_963924005.1 Protomyctophum bolini
CGCACACGCACACGCACACGCACCACGCACACGCACACAGACACACACACACACACACCACACATAGGCAGGTGGTCCTAACATTGCTGACTGATGCAAACTCCCAGGGCTGTGAGTGTCATCCAGGCATGAGCTATCCCACGCACGCACACACACACACACACACGTCCATACTCTCACACACTCGTGTGGATTTCATCAATCTACTCTAAACATTATAATATAAAAAAACATGTACATTGAAACTAGACAAACACTATAAGATGGGAACCGGTGATCTACACATCTACATCTACATTCCATTTGAACCTTTGCATAATAAGCCTGCATCGGGGGGTCAAGGGTCAAGGCTTATAGTGCAAGAACTATACGGACCAATGGCAGTGAGCAGACGCGCCACTGTGAGAACCTCTGGTGTCTCTCTGTCTTCGTTCTTATTGGTTGAGGCTGCAAAACGCTAACGTTCATTTAATATAGATATGCCACAGAACCATGAAGGAGAGATACAGACCAGAGATACATTCCACACAGTGTGTCTGACCCTGTGCTGGCGTGCGCGCACAACACACACACACACACACACACACACACACACACACACACACCACACACACACACACACACACACACACACACACACACATCCACACACAGCGCAGAGGATAGGAACTATGAGATAAGGCAGATGAATGAGATGATGTGAACGGAGAGAGAGGAAACTCACTGAGATATGATTGTCTCTCCTCCTTTCTCCTCTCCTCTCTTCTGTGTGTGTGTGCGCGTGTGTGTGTGTGTGTGCGTGTGCGTGTGCATGTGTGTGTGTGTGTTCTCTCAGTCTGCATGGTGCCTGTCACTTCACACAGCCCCCCCAACCATCCACCCACCCGACCAAACCAACCAGACACACTATCGTAAATCACAACTCGCCGCCCCTCATGCCTGCTGCCATCCGCAACTCTGCCATACACTCATCTAAGAATATGTTGTGTGTGTGTATGTGCGTGCGGACGCGCACGTGCGTGTGTTCTTGTGAGAACCAAATGTCGTGTGTGTGTTGCGCGTCATTTTGTATAGTGTTTTGCGTTGCATGTGGTGGCTGTGTCTGCTGCTCGAGGCTGTGTGTGGTATATGGGTGTATGCATCTCGTGTGTGTGTGTGTGTGTGTGTGTGTGTGTGTGTTTAGCCTGATCAAAGGGTGAACTCCATGAAAGTAAAGGGGGACCGGAATCTGCTGTTAATTTCTGCTCTCTCTCTCTCTCTCTCTCTCCGCCATGTGTCACATCCACCCACGCCCTGTGGCGGTGGTGGTTGGAGGGGGTGGTGGGGGGGGGGGGGGGGCTTTCATCAAGGACCACCGCGGCATATACGTTTTTATGTATGTTTTTTTCATGGGCCTTGGAACCCCTTAACCCTGGAGATGTCAGTGGCTTGTTGCTCTATAGTCTATGGAACCCCTTACCCTGGAGATGTCAGTGGCTTGTTGCTCTATAGTCTATGGAACCCCTTAACCCTGGAGATGTCAGTGGCTTGTTGCTCTATAGTCTATGGAACCCCTTAACCCTGGAGATGTCAGTGGCTTGTTGCTCTATAGTCTATACGGAGCAATAGGCACCGACACCGTCAGAGTCCCAGGTTCCAATCCCTCTAGAACTCGGTCTCTAGAGGGATTCGAACCTCTGTCCCGTGGCAGTGCCTAGACCAGGGGAGCCCAGACTCTTTTGACTTGAGAGCTCCTTTGCAAATGACCACCAGTGCGACTAGGTCTACCCACCAAAAAATGAAAATAGTTTAAAGAACATGACAAATACACTTGGAATGGGAAATATAGGGGGGAGGGGAAATGGAAATAGTTTTTTGTTTTTTGTATGTACATTTCTAAAAGCTACTGATCTTTGTGCTCAACACTCTTGAAAACAAAGTATTCTGTTCACAGGCCATTTTTATGTCAATCAATCAAGGTCACCTTATATTCAAGTGTCGGATGCAAGTTATACATGTTTTTATTTCAATTATAATATGTTTTAGGGCCATGTCATGTGGTCGACCTGCACAACCTTTGTGATCTACTGGTAGATCGCCATGTACTTTTTTGGGCACCCGTGGCCTATACTGTATGCTCTGTTCCAGTGGTACTCAAATCGTGTTCATAACCCATTCTGACCTGAGATCAGATTCATACGAGGTTTTCCACTTGACACACACTGGTCTGATTAACCCATTCTGACCTGAGATCAGATTCTAAAAAATGTCAGTCGTTCTTCGATTTTTCAAAAATAGCAGACCTACAAGCTCGTAGCGCGCCACTCGGTGGCGCGCTATGAGCTTGTAGATCTGCTATTTTTCAATAGCTAAAGCATAACATGATGATAACACCGAAATGGGTTCCCGTTCAGAATGGGTTAAGGGCGCTTTCACACCGGACATGTTTGGTTCGTTTAAAACGAACCATATGGTCCGCTTACCCCTTTGGTTCGGTTGGTACTGTGAACGTGCATCCCGA
>NC_137871.1:41341497-41351497 GCF_963924005.1 Protomyctophum bolini
ACACACACACACACACACACACACACACACACACACACACACACACGCATCACACACACACACACACACACACACACACACACACACACACACACACACACACACACACACACACACACACACACACACACACACACACACACACACACACGCATACACACACGCACGCACACAGACACACACACACACACACACACACACACATAGGCAGGTGGTCCTACCAATGCTGACTGATGCAAACTCCCAGGGCTGTGAGTGTCATCCAGGCATGAGCTATCCCACGCACACACACACACACACACACACACACACACACACACACACACACACACACACACACGTCCATACTCTCACACACCGTGTGGATTTCATCAATCTACTCTAAACATTATAATATAAAAAAACAAAAAAAACATGTACATTGAAACTAGACAAACACTATAAGATGGGAACCGGTGATCTACACATAACGCTACATCTACATTCCATTTGAACCTTTGCATAATAAGCCTGCATCGGGGGGTCAAGGGTCAAGGCTTATAGTGCAAGAACTATACGGACCAATGGCAGTGAGCAGACGCCACTGTGAGAACCTCTGGTGTCTCTCTGTCTTCGTTCTTATTGGTTGAGGCTGCAAAACGCTAACGTTCATTTAATATAGATATGCCACAGAACCATGAAGGAGAGATACAGACCAGAGATACATTCCACACAGTGTGTCTGACCCTGTGCTGGCGTGCGCGCACGCACACACACACACACACACACACACACACACACACACACACACACACACACAGCGCAGAGGATAGGAACTATGAGATAAGGCAGATGAATGAGATGATGTGAACGGAGAGAGAGGAAACTCACTGAGATATGATTGTCTCTCCTCTTTTCTTCTCTCCTCTCTTCTGTGTGTGTGTGCGCGTGTGTGTGTGTGTGTGTGCGTGTGCATGTGTGTGTGTGTGTTCTCTCAGTCTGCATGGTGCCTGTCACTTCAAAGCCCCCCCAACCATCCACCCACCCGACCAAACCAAACCAAACCAGACACACTATCGTAAATCACAACTCGCCGCCCTCATGCCTGCTGCCTCCGCGACTCTGCCATACACTCATCTAAGAATATGTTGTGTGTGTATGTGCGTGTGTTCTTGTGAGAACCAAATGTCGTGTGTGTGTGCGCGTCATTTTGTATAGTGTTTTGCGTGCATGTGGTGGCTGTGTCTGCTGCTTGAGGCTGTGTGTGGTATATGGGTGTATGCATCTCGTGTGTGTGTGTGTGTGTGTGTGTGTGTGTGTGTGTGTGTGTGTTTAGCCTGATCAAAGGGTGAACTCCATGAAAGTAAAGGGGGACCGGAATCTGCTGTTAATTTCTGCTCTCTCTCTCTCTCTCTCTCTCTCTCTCTCTCTCTCTCTCTCTCTCTCTCTCTCTCTCTCTCTCTCTCTCTCTCTCTCCGCCATGTGTCACATCCACCCACGGCCCTGGTGGCGGTGGTTGGAGGGGTGGGGGGGAGGGGGCTTTCATCAAGGACCACCGCGGCATATACGTTTTTATGTATGTTTTTTGATGGGCCTTGGAACCCCTTAACCCTGGAGATGTCAGTGGCTTGTTGCTCTATAGTCTATGGAACCCCTTAACCCTGGAGATGTCAGTGGCTTGTTGCTCTATAGTCTATGGAACCCCTTAACCCTGGAGATGTCAGTGGCTTGTTGCTCTATAGTCTATGGAACCCCTTAACCCTGGAGATGTCAGTGGCTTGTTGCTCTATAGTCTATGGAACCCCTTAACCCTGGAGATGTCAGTGGCTTGTTGCTCTATAGTCTATGGAACCCCTTAACCCTGGAGATGTCAGTGGCTTGTTGCTCTATAGTCTATGGAACCCCTTAACCCTGGAGATGTCAGTGGCTTGTTGCTCTATAGTCTATGGAACCCCTTAACCCTGGAGATGTCAGTGGCTTGTTGCTCTATAGTCTATGGAACCCCTTAACCCTGGAGATGTCAGTGGCTTGTTGCTCTATAGTCTATGGAACCCCTTAACCCTGGAGATGTCAGTGGCTTGTTGCTCTATAGTCTATGGAACCCCTTAACCCTGGAGATGTCAGTGGCTTGTTGCTCTATAGTCTATGGAACCCCTTAACCCTGGAGATGTCAGTGGCTTGTTGCTCTATAGTCTATGGAACCCCTTAACCCTGGAGATGTCAGTGGCTTGTTGCTCTATAGTCTATGGAACCCCTTAACCCTGGAGATGTCAGTGGCTTGTTGCTCTATAGTCTATGGAACCCCTTAACCCTGGAGATGTCAGTGGCTTGTTGCTCTATAGTCTATGGAACCCCTTAACCCTGGAGATGTCAGTGGCTTGTTGCTCTATAGTCTATGGAACCCCTTAACCCTGGAGATGTCAGTGGCTTGTTGCTCTATAGTCTATGGAACCCCTTAACCCTGGAGATGTCAGTGGCTTGTTGCTCTATAGTCTATGGAACCCCTTAACCCTGGAGATGTCAGTGGCTTGTTGCTCTATAGTCTATGGAACCCCTTAACCCTGGAGATGTCAGTGGCTTGTTGCTCTATAGTCTATGGAACCCCTTAACCCTGGAGATGTCAGTGGCTTGTTGCTCTATAGTCTATGGAACCCCTTAACCCTGGAGATGTCAGTGGCGCTTGTTGCTCTATAGTCTATGGAACCCCTTAACCCTGGAGATGTCAGTGGCTTGTTGCTCTATAGTCTATGGAACCCCTTAACCCTGGAGATGTCAGTGGCTTGTTGCTCTATAGTCTATGGAACCCCTTAACCCTGGAGATGTCAGTGGCTTGTTGCTCTATAGTCTATGGAACCCCTTAACCCTGGAGATGTCAGTGGCTTGTTGCTCTATAGTCTATGGAACCCCTTAACCCTGGAGATGTCAGTGGCTTGTTGCTCTATAGTCTATGGAACCCCTTAACCCTGGAGATGTCAGTGGCTTGTTGCTCTATAGTCTATGGAACCCCTTAACCCTGGAGATGTCAGTGGCTTGTTGCTCTATAGTCTATGGAACCCCTTAACCCTGGAGATGTCAGTGGCTTGTTGCTCTATAGTCTATGGAACCCCTTAACCCTGGAGATGTCAGTGGCTTGTTGCTCTATAGTCTATGGAACCCCTTAACCCTGGAGATGTCAGTGGCTTGTTGCTCTATACGGAGCAATAGGCACCGACACCGTCAGAGTCCCAGGTTCCAATCCCTCTAGAAACTCGGTGCAGAGAGTCTCTAGAGGGATTCGAACCTCTGTCCCGTGGCAGTGCCTAGACCAGGGGTGCCCAGACTTTTTTTGACTTGAGAGCTCCTTTCCAAATGACCAGTGCAACAAGGTCTACCCACCAAAAAATGAAAATAGTTCAAAGAACATGACAAATACACTTGGAATGGGAAATATAGGGCGGGGAAATGGAAATAGTTTTTTGTTTTTTTATGTACATTTCTAAAGCTACTCTAAGCTTTGTGCTCAACACTCTTGAAAACAAAGTATTCTGTTCACAGGCCATTTTTATGTCAATCAATCAAGGCACCTTAATTCAAGTGTCGGATGCCAAGTTATACATGTTTTTATTTCAATTATAATATGTTTTAGGGCCATGTCATGTGGTCTACCTGCACAACCTTTGTGATCTACTGGTACAATTTACAATTTAGGCATTTAGCAGACGCTCTTAATCCAGAGAGACTTACATTAAGCAAGAACAAAAAAGCATGGGGAATACATCACATAAAAACATTTATCATGAAACATGCGTAAGCTAAGAAAGTAACAGTGGAATATCTATAATGAAACTATACATATAATCTATACATCTATACTACTATGCTATACATATGTACTATGACAATAGCACATACAATGCACTTATGCTGTTTACATAACATGCTATAAGTCTGTATCAAATGCTATCTAAGTCTACAGAATTGCTATCTAAGGGGGTGGGGTAAGTGCTATGGGCCGTGATGGAGTCTGAAAAGGTGGGTTTTCAGACTACGGCGGAAGATTGGGAGTGATGCTGCAGTTCTGACTGCAATGGGAAGTGCATTCCACTGGTAGATCGCGATGTACTTTTTGGGGACCCGTGGCCTATACTGTATAGTGTATACTGTATGCTCTGTTCCAGTGGTACTCAAATCGTGTTCATATAACAAGGACCCCCAAAATACCCCATGTATTTGTCCGCGTACGCCCGTCTGACAAGGTTGTGCAAAAAGTATTTTAAGGGCGCTTTCACACCGGACATGTTTGGTTAGTTTAAAACGAACCATGGTCCGCTTACCCCTTTGGTTCGGTTGGTGTGAACGTGCATCCGAACTCTGGTGCGGATCAAAGAAACGAACCATGGTCCGCTAAAAAAGGCCGGACTCTGTTCGCTTCAAAAGGAACCACGGTGCGGTTCGTTACTGGTGTGAACGCATTCGGACTAGAGGAACAAATACGGGACGATAGCCAAAATAGCCGTCGGGCGTCGGCAGCTGCATTAATAGTTAGTTGTAAAAGCATGTATTTTTTACGGGGATCACTATTGATATGACAGCTGACGGTCTGATTTTAATAGTAGACGCATATGTGTCGAGGCGCACTGCGCAGCGCAAATGTAATGGCAGCGTACGAGGTTCACATGCGTAAAAATAACAGATGTAGGCCTACAAGTTATCGACACGGAACGGTATGTACGGTATGTACGGTATGGTGCACGATGTCAGCTTGTAGATCTGTTTATTTTAAGCATGCGCCGCCGCCACGCAAAGTTATGACAAAGCATGCGATGCACGAGTCTTCATGCGAGAGAGTTTCTGTCTTTGTGTGTGTACAGTATGTGTGTGTGTGTGTGTGTGTGTGTGTGTGTGTGTGTGTGTGTGTGTGTGTGTGTACATTAGGGGGAGAGACCCGATATATTTATATGGGAGAGACGCAGAGACAGAGAAATATTTAAAATCATCTAATGGAGCAAATGTTAAATACACAGGTGGTCCCAAATGATTAATTGATTACTATAGCAAAAGACGTAAAACTAGGTCAACTCAATTAGCTGCAGCGGAGCTGTTCTGACTTGAAGCTCGATACTAACTGACCACCTTCAAGTTTAAACCATAAGAGGACATGGAAATGCCCGCCGATTTGATGCGCAGAAATAACATATATCTAATCGGGTCAAGGTGCACACATGGAAGAAAAGTCCATTTTATCGGGGATACCTTGTTGTAGGCTATACTATTCACGTCTCCGTGAATTGTATGCATCAGCATCAGCAAGCACATTATTGTTCAAACACCTGCTCCTCTGTTCATCTGTTGCTCTGATTTGGCTAATAAAATAATGAATAAGAATGAATGCAATAGCAAGTTGTTGCTGTCATGTTGCTGTGTTCTCTTCTCTCTCTGTGTGACTGAAGGTTGCCCCAACATTTGTAGACGGTGATTTCCCCTCATGTTCTTTTCCCCTCACCATTTGGTTCGCTCAACATGTCCACGTGTCATTTGTTTACATATTTGGTACGCTTTACAAAGTCCAGTGTGAACATCAAACGGACAAAAATCTAAATGCTAATATTTGGTCCTTGATCCGGACCTTCTAATAGCCAACTTTGGGTGTGAAAGCGCCCTGAGATACTTAAAGATAAAAAAGAGAGATCAAGCGTTTAATTTATAAAAACAGATTGTGGTCCTCCGTGGCCTCCGTGAGCTTGTATATCTGCTGTTTTTATAAATGAAATGCTTGACCGTTCCTGAACACTTCAGCATAGAAGGTAGTGTATATACAGTGTATAAGGTTACTGTGGCAGATGCGCATAAATACTGACACTGTATATATTATAAAATATGCATTTAATGTAACAATAAAGAGCTAGAGAGTTAGAGGTGTTGGCAAGTCATTGTCCAGGAGAATCTATAGGTCCAGTTGAAGCCAAACATTGGTAAATAACATTGTCAATGTGTGACGTCATTGTTACAGTGATGACGACGCAATTATATATAGAGCACTGGTTCTCAAAGCCTGGTCCGGGACCACCGGGGCGGGTCCAAATATGGACCGTTACGGAAAGCCCGGTCCCGGATCAGCGGGGCGGGTCTGTAACCGAGAGTGTACAAAAGGAACCTGTGTTTTTCTAAATCTTTGGGATCCTAATGTTGTCAACTCCACTCCACTCCACTCCACTCCACTCCACTCCTCTTCTTCCTTTCTTGTCCTCTCCTCTCCTCTCCTCTCCTCTCCTCTCCTCTCCTCTCCTCTCCTCTCCTCTCCTCTCCTCTTCTTCCTTTCCTCATCTACTTGTCTCCTCTTCTCTCCTCCTCTCTCCTCACCTCTGCTCTTCATCGGTACATGAAAAAAAGAAATCATATTCCATACAGGAAATCTCTGTCTCTCTCTCTCTCTCTCTCTCTCTCTCTCTCTCTCTAGCTCTCTCTCCCGCCAACGAGTGGAATGTTCTGTAACTTTATACCCGGCACCTTTTTTCTCCCTGTGTTTTTCGCCGCCACCGCTGGCACTTTCCTGGACTCACACCAGCCTCAGGTGAGAGAGAGAGAGAGAGAGAGAGAGAGGGAGACACAGAGAGAGAGAGGGAGGGAGAGGGAGAGGGGGAGAGAGACATTGAGGGAGAGACAGAGGGAGAGAGAGAGAGAGAGAGAGAGGGGGAGAGAGACAGAGAGAGAGACAGAGAGAGAGAGAGTGGGAGACAGAGAGAGAGACAGAGAGAGAGACAGAGAGAGAGAGAGGGAGAGAGAGGGGGGTTCGGGGGTTGTTGTGCATGGGCTTGGCGAGGGCGTGAGGAGCTTTTTGGGGCGGACAGGAAGGGAAGAGTTAAGGAATGGATGGATGGAGGAAGTAGGAGAAAGGAGATATTTTCAGTGGCACCTTTCCTGATCCCCTCTACAGCTCCTCTACAGAGGGGTAAGTAGAGTCATTTAGGACAGGGGTTCTCAACCTGATCTCCTCTACAGAGGGCCAGTAAGTAGAGTCATTTAGGACAGGGGTTCTCAACCTGATCTCCTCTACAGAGGGCCAGTAAGTAGAGTCATTTAGGACAGGGGTTCTCAACCTGATCTCCTCTACAGAGGACCAGTAAGTAGAGTCATTTAGGACAGGGGTTCTCAACCTGATCCCCTCTACAGAGGGCCAGTTAGTAGAGTCATTTAGGACAGGGGTTCTCAACCTGATCTCCTCTACAGAGGACCAGTAAGTAGAGTCATTTAGGACAGGGGTTCTCAACCTGATCTCCTCTACAGAGGGCCAGTAAGTAGAGTCATTTAGGACAGGGGTTCTCAACCTGATCTCCTCTACAGTTGGCCAGTCAGTAGAGTCATTTAGGACAGGGGTTCTCAACCTGATCTCCTCTACAGAGGGCCAGTAAGTAGAGTCATTTAGGACAGGGGTTCTCAACCTGATCTCCTCTACAGTTGGCCAGTCAGTAGAGTCATTTAGGACAGGGGTTCTCAACCTGATCTCCTCTACAGAGGGCCTGTAAGTAGAGTCATTTAGGGCAGGGGTTCTCAACCTGATCTCCTCTATAGAGGACCAGTAAGTAGAGTCATTTAGGACAGGGGTTCTCAACCTGCTCCTCTACAGAGGACCAGTAAGTAGAGTCATTTAGGACAGGGGTTCTCAACCTGATCTCCTCTACAGCCCCTCTACAGAGGGCCAGTAAGTAGAGTCATTTAGGACAGGGGTTCTCAACCTGATCTCCTCTACAGAGGGCCAGTGAGTAGAGTCATTTAGGGCAGGGGTTCTCAACCTGATCTCCTCTACAGAGGGCCAGTAAGTAGAGTCATTTAGGGCAGGGGTTCTCAACCTGATCTCCTCTACAGCTCCTCTACAGAGGGGTAAGTAGAGTCATTTAGGGCAGGGGTTCTCAACCTGATCTCCTCTACAGAGGGCCAGTAAGTAGAGTCATTTAGGACAGGGGTTCTCAACCTGATCTCCTCTACAGCTCCTCTACAGAGGGCCAGTAAGTAGAGTCATTTAGGGCAGGGGTTCTCAACCTGATCTCCTCTACAGAGGACCAGTAAGTAGAGTCATTTAGGACAGGGGTTCTCAACCTGATCTCCTCTACAGAGGACCAGTAAGTAGAGTCATTTAGGGCAGGGGTTCTCAACCCGCGGGTCCCGACCCCGACGGAGGAGCGAGAGGCGCCGCCCAGCGGTCTTATGCATGCGTTCACATACATGTATGCACGGACAGATGCAAAGATACACAGTCTACAGCAGTGGTTCCCAAAGTGGGGTCCGGGGACCCCCCAGGGGTCCTTGAGGGAGTTCCAGGGGGTCCCCAGCTAAATGATAGTTTGGAACCAAATGGACCCTTATGGGTCTGTAACTATGAGAGTGTACAAATGGTTCCATTTGTACACTCTCAGAGTTAAATTAACATTGATTTTACAATATAAATTGGGGTCCCAGAGATAGAAATGCCACTAAATGCATGTCAAACTGGGGGTCCTTGAAATTAAACAGGTTGAGAATCACTGCTAGACCCGTAAAAATGTCTTATGGGGGGGGGGGGGGTCCCTGGCATAGCTTTTCAAATGGGGGTCCACGGGCTAATTGGTGTCAATTTGGGCGGGAACCACCATTCATTTCCAATGGAAGCCAGCGACGTGAAGCTATACAAAGCTACATTTGTAGCTGCATGCTGCAATAGATACAAAGCGACAAATATGCTGTCAACCTTTGTGTCTTTGCATCTGCCCGTGTGAACGCAGCATTATGGGCCATTTTTGTTGTGTGTCCACAACTCAAGAGTTAAAGTTCTAATAAGGGTGCATTTGGTTAAAGGTAGAGTCAGTGATTTCACTTAATTCAAATATCACTTATTCTTTTGTTTTGTTGTGATAATCCTCTCTACTATAGAGTGTGCCGACCATATAAGGAGTTCCTCCCTGTCCCCAGTTAACCCCTGGGGGTCAAAAAACCTTAGGTTTCGTTTTTGTTCTCTATCCTGATTGGATGAAAGGCAAAAACGAAACCTAAAGGTTTTTGACTGAAATCACTGACACCCCCTTTAATACCAACTCTCCATCATTCAGCATGGGGACCACCATGGATCCCCCTCGAGGACCACTGGTGGTCCCCGGACCACTGGTTGAGAACCCGCCGATGTCTTCAGGTCCGTTTTTAGCAGAACCGTATGAATCTATTCATGTGTTGTGGAGGGACCCGCTGGGATACATGGTACCCCCTAAAGAAAGAAAAAAAGAAAAGAATAAAGTAAAAGCCAGCTGTTGCTAGTTCTGGTACAGGATGTGACACAGGGTGTTGTTTGAAACCAGCATGCACGCAGGCAGGCACGCACGCAGGCAGGCACGCAGGCACGCACGCACACAGGCACGCACGCAGGCAGGCACGCATGCGGACAAATCGCTAAACCTAACCTCTATAAATGTCTAATGCTAATCATAACGCCAGCCTGAATCTTTTTTAAATGTACCTCTAAGAAGGTATTATTTTCTTTACCATTAAAATGAACAATTTTTTCTTGTGAGGATGAGGAAAATTGACCTCACAGCCACGCACACGCACGCACACACACACACACACACACACACACACACACACACACACAGTCAGTAGTAGGTTTTAATGAGACATTAGATTTACTCAGAGTCACGCTGCTGTGCAGGAAACATCACCATGCAAAAACAACATACTCTCTCACACACTGTAGCTCTGTGACTCTATGTCTCTCTCCCCTCTCTTCTCTGTCTCTCTCTCCCTCTCTCTCTCTGTCTCTCTCTCTGTCTCTCTCTCTGCCTCTCTCTCCTCTCTTCTCTCTTCTCTTTCTCTCTCTGTCTGTCTCTCTCTCTCTCTGCCTCTCTCTCTCTCTCTCTGTCTCTATCTCTGTCTCTCTCTCCTCTCTTCTCTCTTCTCTTTCTCTCTCTGCCTGTCTCTCTTTGTCTCTCTCTCTCTCTCTCTGTCTCTCTCTCTGTCTGTTTCTCTCTCTTCTCTGTTTCTCTCGCTCTCTCTCCCTCTCTCTCTCTCTCTCTCTCTC
>NC_137871.1:41356497-41376497 GCF_963924005.1 Protomyctophum bolini
GAGAGTTACAGACCGATAAGGGTCCATTTGGTTCCTAACTGTCATTTGGCTGCAGGGACCCCCTGGAATTCTCCCTCAAGCACCACTGGTCTACATACCATGGCATGCTATCTAAATGACATTTTAACCTTTTGTATACTGTAAGTGCTACAAAAGTATTTAGTTTTTGTTTAACCATAATACAATACCAGAGGCCTTGTGGTTAGAGTGTCTGCCCTGAGACTGGGAGGCCGGGGGTTCGATCCCCGGGCTGGGTCGTACCAAAGACTGTAAGAATGGCTCCCTGCTTGGCACTCAGCGTCAAGGGTTGGATTGGGGGGGTCAGTCCCTGCTTGGCACTCAGCGTCAAGGGTTGGATTGGGGGGGTCAGTCCCTGCTTGGCACTCAGCGTCAAGGGTTGGATGGGGGGTGAAATCTAACTAATGATACCTGAGCGTGGCGCGCGCTGCGGCTCCCCGCTCCAAGAGAGATGGGGCAAATGTCACTGCGGTAACGCGTGTGACTAATAGCACGACTTTGACTTTGACAACCACTGTCTAAGTTGTATTTCTCAGAATTGACGATAATTGTGGGGACGTTTGGCCCTCAAGTCCACACGTGCACACATGTACACACACGTGCGCACACACACACACACACACACACACAGTCACACACACACACACACACACACACACACACACACACACGCACTCACCACACACTCACACGCATGCGCGCACACAAGATAGACAGTACCATGCATGTACTCTACTGCAGTGATTCTTAAATGTTTTCACGTAAAGTACACGTTCCGTGATATACATATACGCAGACACACATACACACAAAGGTGTGCATACTGCATAGGAGCGCCGCTCAGAAATAGAAGTCATCAGGAGCCTCTCGTATCCGGCTTGTTTCTCCACAACAACAACATCCACCGCTGACCTCATTCAGCAACAAGCCTCCTGAAGTCAAGCCTGGTCTGGTCTGGTCTGGTCTGGTCTCGTCGCACCGTGCGCGTGCTGTCTGCGACTGCATACTGTATACGCTGTAATCTCCACCACACATCACTCGTTGCTTTGTGTACCGCAAACACAGATGTGATGATAGGAGATGCAGCCTGAGAGGCGTGTTGGTATGAGCTCCACTCTCCTCAGAAGTCCAATATTATCCAGTATTGTAGCTTCAGAAGTCCAATATTATCCAGTGCTGTAGCTTCAGAAGTCCAATAGTATCCAGTGCTGTAGCTTCAGAAGTCCAATATTATCCAGTGCTGTAGCTTCAGAAGTCCAATATTATCCAGCGCTGTAGCTTCAGAAGTCCAATATTATCCAGTGCTGTATAGCTTCAGAAGTCCAATATTATCCAGTGCTGTAGCTTCAGAAGTCCAATATTATCCAGTGCTGTAGCTTCAGAAGTCCAATAGTATCCAGTGCTGTATAGCTTCAGAAGTCCAATATTATCCAGTGCTGTAGCTTCAGAAGTCCAATAGTATCCAGTGCTGTATAGCTTCAGAAGTCCAATATTATCCAGTGCTGTAGCTTCAGAAGTCCAATAATATCCAGTGCTGTAGCTTCAGAAGTCCAATATTATCCAGTGCTGTAGCTTCAGAAGTCCAATATTATCCAGTGCTGTAGCTTCAGAAGTCCAATATTATCCAGTGCTGTAGCTTCAGAAGTCCAATAGTATCCAGTGCTGTAGCTTCAGAAGTCCAATATTATCCAGTGCTGTAGCTTCAGAAGTCCAATATTATCCAGTGCTGTAGCTTCAGAAGTCCAATATTATCCAGTGCTGTAGCTTCAGAAGTCCAATAGTATCCAGTGCTGTAGCTTCAGAAGTCCAATATTATCCAGTGCTGTAGCCTACTTAAGTACAATTTTAAGGTAGTTGTACTTTACCATGAGTAACTTTAGTTAGTAGTTACGGCTTTGAAGATAGCCGATCTACAAGCTCACAATGTGTCACATCGTGATCTGGCGGCAAGCATATAGTTTTATTTGAAACCTCCTGGTGCCTGGATCCCACTGACTCACCTGTCAGTGAGGAGCCCCCACCGGGAGGACGTACTGTTGTATCCTATACTGACTCACCTGCCAGTGAGGAGCCCCCACCGGGAGGACGTAGAGCCTTCGCCCTAATCTTTCCGTCCTACACTCCCTGCTGACAGGTGCCTCCACAACCCTCAGCCCGTAGCAATACATGCAGTGGTTTTCCCTCCCCCGAAAACGGGTAAATTCTGAGAGTGTGTTGGTGTGTGTGTGCGCGTGCACGCGTGCACATGCGTATGTGTGTTTGCGTGTGCGTACTGTGTGTATGTGTGTGTGTGGAGGGAAAATCCACAAGATGCTGTTAAATGGTATCTGGTGACACCCAATAATCCCGAGAGTTGTCACGGTGATCGGTCTGGCCTCGCCGGGGCATGCTCAGAGAGACGCTACACGCACGCGCATGCACACACACACACACGTGAAGGTGTAACATAATCCTGAAGGCTGACGTCTGCTCGTAATGATTTGTCTGCCGCTGATATGACACGAGCTTTTTCATTCCAGACAAATAATAGCAGAAAGACACAAAGAAAGAGGGGGGAGTTGCCAGGGGAGACGGATGAAAACACACAACCACAGACACACATAATTGTGGTGCCTTTTCTTTTTTCTTACAGTCTCAGAGCTGTAGACTTGTAAGGGTTAAAAAACAAACAAAGCAACAACTAGAAGTCAAGTCAGACAAATTGGCTGTATACTGTATCTGCCTCTTTTGTCGTGCACGTGTGTGTACGTACGTGTGTACGAGTGCGTGTGCGCGCACATGTGTGTGTTTGTGTGTGTGTGTGTGTGTGCGTGCGTGCGCGCATGTGTGTGTGCGTGTGTGTGTGTGTGGCCAACCTCTAAAACAGTGGGTGGTTGTGTAGTGTACCAGTGGAGCAGCAGTTTTACAGGCCCTACCTCGCGGAGCTGGGGGTATTTTTTAGAGGCAGCCCCCTCACGGAGCTGTGGGTATTTGTTTTTTTAGAGACAGCCCCCTCGCAGAGCTGTGGGTATTTTTTTTATCAGAGGCGGCCCCCTCGCGGAGCTGTGGGTATTTGTTTTTTTTAGAGACAGCCCCCTCGCGGAGCTGTGTGTATATGTTTTGTTAGAGGCAGCCCCCCCTCGGAGCTGTGTGTATTTTTTGTTAGAGGCAGCCCCCTTGCGGAGCTGTGCGTATTTTTTGTTAGAGGCAGCCCCCTTGCGGAGCTGTGGGTATTGTTTTTATCCCAGGTGATGACCTTGGGATACATCACTGAGGATACGTCCCAGGTGATGACCTTGGGATACATCACTGAGGATACGTCCCAGGTGATGACCTTGGGATACATCACTGAGGATACGTCCCAGGTGATGACCTTGGGATACATCACTGAGGATACGTCCCAGGTGATGACCTTGGGATACATCACTGAGGATACGTCCCAGGTGATGACCTTGGGATACATCACAGAGGATACGTCCCAGGTGATGACCTTGGGATACATCACTGAGGATACGTCCCAGGTGATGACCTTGGGATACATCACTGAGGATACGTCCCAGGTGATGACCTTGGGATACATCACTGAGGATACGTCCCAGGTGATGACCTTGGGATACATCACTGAGGATACGTCCCAGGTGATGACCTTGGGATACATCACAGAGGATACGTCCCAGGTGATGACCTTGGGATACATCACAGAGGATACGTCCCAGGTGATGACCTTGGGATACATCACTGAGGATACGTCCCAGGTGATGACCTTGGGATACATCACTGAGGATACGTCCCAGGTGATGACCTTGGGATACATCACAGAGGATACGTCCCAGGTGATGACCTTGGGATACATCACAGAGGATACGTCCCAGGTGATGACCTTGGGATACATCACAGAGGATACGTCCCAGGTGATGACCTTGGGATACATCACAGAGGATACGTCCCAGGTGATGACCTTGGGATACATCACAGAGGATACGTCTCGGGTGATGACCTTGGGATACATCACTGAGGATACGTCCCAGGTGATGACCTTGGGATACATCACTGAGGATACGTCCCAGGTGATGACCAGGTGATACATCACTGAGGATACGTCCCAGGTGATGACCTTGGGATACATCACTGAGGATACGTCCCAGGTGATGACCAGGTGATACATCACTGAGGATACATCCCAGGTGATGACCAGGTGATACATCACTGAGGATACGTCCCAGGTGATGACCTTGGGATACATCACTGAGGATACGTCCCAGGTGCATTCATACTTTCATTCTGAGGTACTCCGCCGGATGAAAGACGTTTAGCTTCTCTGTTGTTTCACAAACTGTGAACTTGGGAACTCAATACCGCCCCCATCTGGCCGAAGTCAGGCTAGGTAACCCCGGCGCTGCTTGGATAATCCTGGTGACGTCCGGGAGATCTTGGACGAGGTGCTTACTTAGAGGGCCTGGTGGACGAGGTGCTTACTTAGAGGGCCTGGTGGCGTGGTTAGAGGGCCTGGTGGACGAGGTGCTTACTTAGAGGGCCTGGTGGTGTGGTTAGACGGCCTGGTGGACGAGGTGCTTACTTAGAGGGCCTGGTGGCGTGGTTAGAGGGCCTGGTGGACGAGGTGCTTACTTAGAGGGCCTGGTGGCGTGGTTAGAGGGCCTGGTGGACGAGGTGCTTACTTAGAGAGCCTGGTGGCGTGGCCTGGTGGACGAGGTGCTTACTTATAGAGGGCCTGGTGGCGTGGTTTGGGGTGCCTTTGTTCTTTGTAAGTAGGCACAGACAGCCTCCGCCACAATTGACTCTAAATTACAACCCACCGCCGTGTGCACGTATGTGTGGTGTGTGTGTGTGTGTGTGTTTGTCTGAGGGGATGATGATTGTGAATATGATTTTCATATTCATAAGGGGCAATTGAAGTTCTATAACACGCGCACACATACACAGGCACACACATGCACACACATACACACACATGCCTACACGTGCACACACATGCACACACATGCACACACATGCACACACATGCCTACACACTAAATTATGTTATGCCTTGAACCACATGAAACCTCTCTATTAGCCCTACCACACACACACACACACACACACACACACACACATCTCCGTGTCTGACTGTCAGTAATCAGAATGAGCAATTAGATCGCTGTCACATGTGAGCTGTTGTCCTGCATTACAGTGTGTGTGTGTGTGTGTGTGTGTGTGTGTGCGTGTGTGTGTCTGCGTGTGTGTTCGTTCGTTCAGAAATGCCAGTTCAAAGCACAGACACATGTGGACCTCAACAAAAGCATGCCATATAGATAAAGAGACACATTAGGATGCGGAACGAGAGACGGAAGTAGGGGTGGGTGGAGGGAGTTGGAGTGTGTGTGTGTGTGTGTGTGTGTGTGTGTGTGTGTGTGTGTGTGTGTGTGTGTGTGTGTGTGTGTGTGTGTGTGTGTGTGTGTGTGTGTGTGTGTGTGTGTGTGTGTGTGTGTGTGTGTGTGTTTTTACGATGTAAATGGCATGAATACCAGAACGCTCGCGTCAGAACACATGTCGTCTCGGGTGTTAATCAGACGGAACTAAAGTTAACTATTAAACGTGTAATAGACCTGAGGACGATTCTACAAAATGTCTTCTAAGTCATGACGGTTTTCAGAAAAAACCTTACGTTTCTATGTCAGTGGTGCTCAAAGTTTGTCATGTCAAGATATACAGATAGATATAGTACTTTATTGTCAGTTCACACTGAAATTTGTCTTGCGACACAGCAGCCAAGTATGCAGAACACATATACATAACACAAAGAACAAGACAATTTACATACATAAAGACATGAGCAATATCCACCGCTTAGATTATCCTGTGGCTACTACATCTCCTGATTAAGCCTCAAGGTCGACTGGTGGACAAAGGACCTCTTTAGTCTGACTTTATTGTATGCTGGTACACCATTCATATCTCCTTCCTGAAGGTAGCAACCTATATTCTCCATACAACACATGCTTAGTATTAGAGGTGATATTCCTTGCTAACCTTAGGATGCTGTTATCATATGTGGATGTATAAAGTTTCTGAAGTTGTTGTCCAACAATCTTTGAACAAATGTTCAGTTGTTGCAGCAGTTGTGACTTTAGGGCTGCAGGGACCCTTGTTCCAGGGACCCCTCCAGAAGCAAAGATTTGAGTTAAAAACGTTTGCCGTGAATGTATATATTCAATGATTTTCGCCACATTCGCGCAGAATCTCAAAGCTGGAGTTTAGTCTGTACTTGGATATAGACAGAGGTGTTTGGAAATACCTTATGTTCTTCCAAGCATATTTCTGCCAAAAGGGAGATCTTAAAATAGTTGAAAATGTCTTTAAAACTCTGATTCCACTCATTTCCTTGTATAATTATTCCCATTTATCCTTAATGCATCCATCCATATCTGGGCATGCCTGACAATTAACTCCATATATGGGCATAAAAGGGACACATACATAATAACTGGGTGGGGCATACATTTCCAACTTGCATCGTTCCAAGTAGGCTCTAGTGTATGCATGTCAGACTGGGGGGGGACCTTGAAATTAAACGGGTTGAGAATCACTGCTAGAGCCATAAAAAAAATCTTCTCTTACGGGGGTCCCTGACAAGTAGGCTCTAGTGTATGAAATAACTCTAACCTAACCATGAACGCAGCGTCCGACAACGAGCCGTTTTAATGAGAAATAGGTCAGAGGTCATCATAGGCCTAAAATATCACTTCCTATAACAAGGAAACAGTGTGTGTGTGTGTGTGTGTGTGTGTGTGTGTGTGTGTGTGTGTGTGTGTGTGTGTGTGTGTGTGTGTGTGTGTGTGTGTGTGTGTGTGTGTGTGTGTGTGTGTGTGTGTAATTTAACTCCTTCCTCTGACTCCCACACAGACTAAACACACACACACACACACACACACACACACACACAGGGGTGTAATTCTTCTAGGAATAGCCGTGCTGTCATTGGGTTGGTACAACATTGTGATTTTGGCTGACAAAATGGTAGACAATGACAGACCGCTGAGACCCAGGGAAATAAATAAATACATATGGTCTCTGTCACTGAGACCCAGAGAAATAAATACATATGGTCTCTGTCACTGAGACCCAGGGAAATAAATACATATGGTCTGTCACTGAGACCCAGTGAAATAAATACATATGGTCTCTGTCACTGAGACCCAGTGAAATAAATACATATGGTCTCTGTCACTGAGACCCAGGGAAATAAATACATATGGTCTCTGTCACTGAGACCCAGAGAAATAAATACATATGGTCTCTGTCACTGAGACCCTGATAATACATATGGTCTCTGTCACTGAGACCCAGGGAAATAAATACATATGGTCTCTGTCACTGAGACCCAGAGAAATAAATACATATGGTCTCTGTCACTGAGACCCAGGGAAATAAATACATATGGTCTCTGTCACTGAGACCCAGGGAAATAAATACATATGGTCTCTGTCACTGAGACCCAGGGAAATAAATACATATGGTCTCTGTCACTGAGACCCAGGGAAATAAATACATATGGTCTCTGTCACTGAGACCCAGGGAAATAAATACATATGGTCTCTGTCACTGAGACCCAGGGAAATAAATACATATGGTCTCTGTCACTGAGACCCAGGGAAATAAATACATATGGTCTCTGTCACTGAGACCCTGATAATACATATGGTCTCTGTCACTGAGACCCAGGGAAATAAATACATATGGTCTCTGTCACTGAGACCCAGAGAAATAAATACATATGGTCTCTGTCACTGAGACCCAGGGAAATAAATACATATGGTCTCTGTCACTGAGACCCAGGGAAATAAATACATATGGTCTCTGTCACTGAGACCCAGGGAAATAAATACATATGGTCTCTGTCACTGAGACCCAGGGAAATAAATACATATGGTCTCTGTCACTGAGACCCAGGGAAATAAATACATATGGTCTCTGTCACTGAGACCCAGGGAAATAAATACATATGGTCTCTGTCACTGAGACCCAGGGAAATAAATACATATGGTCTCTGTCACTGAGACCCAGGGAAATAAATACATATGGTCTCTGTCACTGAGACCCAGAGAAATAAATACATATGGTCTCTGTCACTGAGACCCAGAGAAATAAATACATATAGTCTCTGTCACTGAGACCCAGAGAAATAAATACATATGGTCTCTGTCACTGAGACTCAGAGAAATAAATACATATGGTCTCTGTCACTGAGACCCAGGGAAATAAATACATATGGTCTCTGTCACTGAGACCCAGGGAAATAAATACATATGGTCTCTGTCACTGAGACCCAGAGAAATAAATACATATGGTCTCTGTCACTGAGACCCAGGGAAATAAATACATATGGTCTCTGTCACTGAGACCCAGGGAAATAAATACATATGGTCTCTGTCACTGAGACCCAGGGAAATAAATACATATGGTCTCTGTCACTGAGACCCAGGGAAATAAATACATATGGTCTCTGTCACTGAGACCCATGGAAATAAATACATATGGTCTCTGTCACTGAGACCCAGGGAAATAAATACATATGGTCTCTGTCACTGAGACCCAGGGAAATAAATACATATGGTCTCTGTCACTGAGACCCAGGGAAATAAATACATATGGTCTCTGTCACTGAGACCCAGGGAAATAAATACATATGGTCTCTGTCACTGAGACCCAGGGAAATAAATACATATGGTCTCTGTCACTGAGACCCAGAGAAATAAATACATATGGTCTCTGTCACTGAGACCCAGAGAAATAAATACATATAGTCTCTGTCACTGAGACCCAGAGAAATAAATACATATGGTCTCTGTCACTGAGACTCAGAGAAATAAATACATATGGTCTCTGTCACTGAGACCCAGGGAAATAAATACATATGGTCTCTGTCACTGAGACCCAGGGAAATAAATACATATGGTCTCTGTCACTGAGACCCAGAGAAATAAATACATATGGTCTCTGTCACTGAGACCCAGGGAAATAAATACATATGGTCTCTGTCACTGAGACCCAGGGAAATAAATACATATGGTCTCTGTCACTGAGACCCAGGGAAATAAATACATATGGTCTCTGTCACTGAGACCCAGGGAAATAAATACATATGGTCTCTGTCACTGAGACCCAGGGAAATAAATACATATGGTCTCTGTCACTGAGACCCAGAGAAATAAATACATATGGTCTCTGTCACTGAGACCCAGGGAAATAAATACATATGGTCTCTGTCACTGAGACCCAGGGAAATAAATACATATGGTCTCTGTCACTGAGACCCAGGGAAATAAATACATATGGTCTCTGTCACTGAGACCCAGGGAAATAAATACATATGGTCTCTGTCACGTGGAAACCTTGTAAGTCCAGAAAAAACCTGGAGGAAGTATCAATAGAATACTGCAATGTAGAAGTATACTGCGTTACATGTATGTGTGTGTGTGTGTGTGTGTGTGTGTGTGTGTGTGTGCTTGAAGGCTGAAATGTATAAGTATAGAGTAACAATAAACGCTAGTCAAAACAACCCAAAGGCTATACATTTCCGGCCCGGGCTGCTTCCCGTCGCACACAACACATCAAGCCCCATCGCTTGTTTTCTCCACGGAGCGTGACGTATTTTAGTAACGACGTTGATTTCAGACCCGGGAGTAAACGATGCAGAGCCACCCTGCATCATAAACGATGCATAAAGTCCCCCTGACAGAAGAAAATCCTGGATGATTTGTTTATTTTTGGAAAATAGTTCGATGAGGGCATCTAAGATCATAGCCTATACCTATATATAATAATCCTGAGGTCTACAGTATACCAGCATAGATAAACGCTAGAGTCTACAGCGCACTTCATATACAGTTTGGTTTATTACAAACGTTACCAACATGGCTATGATTTAGGATGCTTATCTGCTTAACGTTATTTTTTTATATGAAAGTCCATCATACTGTACGTATGCAGCATCATCTGACGTTTATAACAAACCAGACCGTTTGAAAGTCGTTTGAAGATTTAGCAAGTTTTGGTTATTTTAAAAAGTACATGCACCATTAGACACTTCCGACTCGAGCTGACTGTAACAAGATGGTTCGCGACGTTGCTCTCCATTGGCCAGCAGCGTGGGCGAGTCATCTAGCCTATGGTCTGGCACAAGCCCCACGCACCACTCTTATTTTGGCTTTTCTTCTGACTGCTGGTTTCATCTCTCTGCTATAATTGACAGCTGTCATCCTGGAGAGAACCTTTGATGGGGACCAGCCCGTACCGCCATACGGACATCAGACGTTTTAAATTACCCCCTCATCTTTCAATTCTTCAAACTACTTTAATGCCAGGTTTTTGCAAGACTGTGACCGCGCTGTCTGTAAAAACTCTGTATACAGTCAATCATTGCTGCCGTCGAGCGGAAAACCTTGTATCTCCATATGTTTATTTCCCTAAACCCTGGAGGAGTAGCAAAAAAAATGGAGGAGTAGAAAAAAAAGGAATCCCGACACACGCCTGATGCCTGAACGACCGAAACGTTGCTCAATAAAATGCTGAAGAAAGTGTGCGGGATTTTCTAGGTGTGCATAAGGACTATTTTATTTCCCTAAAGCCTAAAACGCAACTTTTGTCACACCATCACTAAACCCAGGTATATTTTACCCGATAATATATTCCTTAAAAGATATTTCTCATCAAGATATATTTCAGTAATCCTGGTCTCTAAACTGCCTCCCCCTGGCCAGCCGGGGGGAGGCAGTTCCTTCCACGCGCTACGTCCAACCAGGGAAACTCCCCCCTGTCAGGTGTAAAGGAGCAACTTGGACACTCAGGCATGAAGGAAGCATGAGTTAAGTCCGTTGCTCTCCCCAGGTTGGCGGAGGGTGTGTAGAGCCCAGGATCACATTAGTTAATTGACACAGGGGTGAAAAATGGGTTACAAAAATCGTGGGATAAAAAATATAGGAAACAAAAAAGATATATTTGAGTACAGCAATAGCCTACATTAGGGCTGCCGTAATTGTCCAAAAATTGGATTCGGATATTCGTTTTAAAAACCCACGTGGATTCGAGCAATTCGAGCCATTCGGATTTCGGATTTCAATTCGAGCCAATCGGATTTTTTAATAATTATATTTACACCAATACAACCTTAGACATAACATTTAAGATCGCATTGCTGGCGCAACTCTCTCTCTCCGCGCATTGGTGTTGCTGAAAACTGAGATGGAACGGAACGCATACATTCTCCCTTCTCCAGTAACATTTTTTTCTTAAATGAGCAATCCTACCACACAGCCTTATCAAAACGAGGCACGGAGGCAGTGTTAATTCTGCTGCATTATTATTATCTGTGGACTGTGGGTCTGCTGCCGACGTTATGAAACTTTTTAGCTGGCTAGCGCCTATGCTCCGCTGTTATGCTCAAATTAGTGACCCTAAAGAATTCTGAGGCAACATGGCTGGAGACGATTTATTCTTCAATGTATGCCGTTGTCGGCGTGTCGCATGGCAAATATAACTAATCTACAAGCTCACAAGTCACAACGCTTACCCATGGCACGGAAAACTAATAATAATAATAAATAAAAAAATATTTTTTATTATTATTTTTAATTCGAACCTTAATTTTATATATTCGGTTATTAATTAAAAAAATTGATTCGAATCTATATTCGGATATAGAATATTCGTTGGCAGCACTAGCCTACATTTGATTTATTATTTCAATATGAAAATGTTATATTATGGGGCGTGCTAAATTGGTGAAAATGTGGGTATTATTTTAAAAGAATATTTAAAAAAAAATGGAGCTGGGAACTTCTCCTTTGGTCAACAAACCAACCTACAGTACCTTCTATGATTGATTGATTGATTGATTGAAATCTTTATTAACAGTTTGCAGAATTACAGTACATTTCAAGCACAAACTCAATACAAAGACTGTTAACTGTGAGTGGACGACCCAATTAAGCCTTACACTTGTTTACAACAGGGTCCACATTGTTCAATTCATCAAAACATTTAGAGACAAACAAATAGACACTTCTATGTAGTTAAAGAACAGAACAGGAATTCATCATATAGGAAGCGAAAAGGGAAAAAAATATATATACAGTGAGGGGAACAGGGGGATAAAAGAAAAGAAAACGAAAGACAGAGTGTAGGGCGCCTGCACACAACACCATGCGTTGATGCCATGTGTGCATATGTGCAGACACCCAACACCACGTCCATACAAAAACATAGTACAATCCAGATGAAAATTCAGCTTTTACAGAGGCCAGTTTCGAATTGCAGCCATCCGTAGGTGCCCTTTGAGAGCAGTTTTGAAGGAGCCAAGGGATTCACATGTCTTAATGACTGTTGGTAGGGCGTTCCACATTTTGGTCGCATAGGAGCGAAAATAATTTAGTCCCTTGTTTGTGCCGAATCTGGGTTGTACATGGTTTGTTGCACTCCCTCTGGTGTTGTGGGTTGTGGGTGTGGGTGTGGATGTCACAGAGCACCCTGAAGCTACCCAAGGACCCGACCACCTCAGACATCACATACACATAGGTGAAAATCACCCTGGTTTAGTGTTCTATGGTAAATGAATGCCCTTACTCTGTCACAGGAGACAGAGACAACATCTGTGTTCTCTCTGACTCTGTCTCTGTCTCCTTTCTCTGTCTCTGTCTCCTTACTCTGTCTCTGTCTCCTTACTCTGTCACAGGAGACAGAGAAAACATCTGTCTTCTGTCTGACTCTGTCTCCTTTCCGGGTTAAACAGTGACGTTACACAGATGCACATCTTCTCTCTAGAACAGGGTTTCTCAAAGTGGATGCCTCAGAATTCTTATATATTTGGAATTTATCAATGTCACTTGCAGTTACTTTTTCACTTGGTGCATTATTTTTGTGTACTGTACAGTACACAAGGGGCCCAGCTCTATCTTGCACCACCCCTTATCCCTATATTTAGTTGCCATTTTTAATATTTTGAAAAACCTTTTAAATAGGTCAAATAGCCGATCTACAAGCTCACAACGTGTTGATGTAGATGGAACTATGGAACTATTTTAAACGTTTTTTCAAAATAGTACAAAATGGCAAATACGTTTATGCGTAAGATACGGCCCCAAAGACCCCTTATCCCTAAACGTCTTTGCCTTTTTTCTTTTTACTATTTTGAAAATCATTCAACTAGCCAATCTACATTGACACGTTGTGAGCTTGTAGACTGGCCATTTTAACTATTCAAAAATAGTAAAATTGTAAAAAAAAGGCAAAGCAGTTTAGCGATAAGGGGTTTAGCTTGTTGTCCATGTGTGAGAGGATGCTGTGGAGAGCCATATGGCAATAGCAGGGTTTTTTAATCTCTCTGCATCCTTAATATATATGGTTTCTGTCGGGTGGAATCCTCACACACTTTCACTTTTCAGGATTAAAATTCAAAAACGGCAAAAGTACCAGATCTACAAGCTCAAAACGTCCAAAACTGTAGTACACCAAGCAAGTAGCAGATCTACTAGCTCAAAACCAGTCGATTCGTGCCACATTTCGAGCTTGTTGATCTGCTGCTTCTGATGCTTTTGTGTGACTACAGTATATAGGGCATTACTTTACGGGGAAAAATACAAACACTATAGGGAAGTTTCTGCTCCTCAGCAACGAAATATTGGCACATGCAGCTAAAGTGTGTGCATATGATGCCACTTTGATGTCTCATACCGCCCTTTCTTCTACCCGCGACAGCAGGGAAGGAACCTCGGGAAGGGAGAGAAGAGGGGGCACCTCAAAGTATACGCCGTGCGCCTCATCGTGGCTCTGCTGCATGCATGGGTTCTATAGTCAGTCGTTTCTTTTCCTCTCCGCTGTGCAGAGGCTCTCAAGGTTGAAACGCTCTGATCCCTGGAGTTCTCTTTTAAAAAGGTGTGTGTGTGTGTCAGAGAAACATTTCCTCTTTAATCAACCGTGTTTAACTAAACTCTTAGCGACTCGCGCTGCCCTCCTGAGCCTCTGTGTGGGTCTGTTTGGTTTTAGCCCTGGGGCACCTCCCCTCCCTCTGGGCGACAGAGGAGAGGGGCCGGGAGAGGGGCCGGGGGTCTCCTCTCCTCTCCGTGGATCAATAGTAAAAGAGACCGCTGTTTGACTGAGGCCCTTTTCAGTGCCGTCGCTGCTGCCTTCCTTTTTCCAGCATTTTAAAATAGTGAAATACCGGTAGTGCTATTCACTACTTTTGTGCAAAGTATAGGACATTCAATTCAAGAAAATAATAATAATAATAATAATAAATAAACATAACATAACATAACATCACACAGGTGGAAACCTCATTATGTCAGAAAAACAAAACCGTTCAAATTAAAAAACGTAGTGAAAGTAGCGGATCTCTACACGTCGTTTTTTGCCCCGTTTTGAGCGTGCAGATCTGCTACTTTTGAAGCCTTTGTGTGACGCTGCAGTGTGATCAAGTACAGGGACGTCGATTTCACGTTAAAATATGGAGATAAGGGATGTTTCTGACCGACATCAGCCATTTATACATTTCCACCCAAAACTGCCAAGTGAGTTAGTTTCAAGCTGACTTTTTGAAATATTTACAAAGAAATACACTTGAATTTTCCGCCAGCGTACACACACACACACACGCCATCCAGCCTATATTTGCGAGCGACAACAGCTGGCTTTCAATATTTCACTAATGCGGTACAGTACTCGCTCCGACGCAACGCACCTCAAATACTTGAATGGAAGCATAAACCCACAGAACGTTTTGGAATGTTTATAAAAAGTGGCCAGTGTATTTTGGTTTTAGCCCCTGCGCGCGGCCCCCGAGCTAGCGTCGGGGCTTAACCCATTCTGAACGGGAACCCCTTTTGGTGTTGGCACTATGTTATGCTTTAGCTATTGAAAAATAGCAGATCTACAAGCTCGTAGCGCGCCACCGAGTGGCGCGCTACGAGCTTGTAGGTCTGCTATTTTTGAAGAACGGCTGACATTTTTAGAATCTGATCTCAGGTCAGAATGGGTTCATCAGACCAGTGTGTGTCCAGTGGAAACCTCGTATGAATCTGATCTCAGGTCAGAATGGGTTAAAGAAGGGCAATGTCTGTCCCAATGTACGTCTGTCCGTCTGTCCATCCGTCTCTCTGTCCATCCGTCTCTCTGTCCATCCGTCTCTCTGTCCATCCGTCTCTCTGTCCTGGCACATCTGGCATATAACAATATACCTTAAATCGATTTAACACATTGTTTGCTGTTGACGTATAGATATACGTTTTATATCGCTTTAAAAACAACCGCTAAAAACAACTTTTAGCCCTGAGCCGGTTGCCAACCGGTTGCTCACCCCCCCCCGCACGGAATGTGCTCCTGCATGCATGCCTAGACTACTGTTATAATTAGGATCTTCTCTGGCTTTTTTTTCTCGCTGTCCGTTGTGCTAATCAGATCGGATCTGATTTCTGAATTTTCATCGCTCTCCGTGGTTTTGAACGGATCGATATCCTGGCGCTTCATTTCAGCTCCTCATCCATCTCTCCCGCAAAATATGAACGCTTTTTTGGATTATATATCGTATAAATTAAAACGATCGCAATGTAAGCTATAGCAATGTAAAGTAAACTTTTTTAGTAGATTGTTTCCGGGTCGTGGGTTTCAGAGTAAAAGCGACCAGACATGGCCGCTTTTACTCTGGCACCCAAGAGCTCCTATTTTGAAGAACTTCCGGCACTGATTGTGTTTTAACCCATTCTGACCTGAGATCAGATTCATACGAGGTTTCCACTGGACACACACTGGTCTGATTAACCCATTCTGACCTGAGATCAGATTCAAAAAAATGTCAAGTCGTTCTTCGATTAAAAAAAAAAATAGCAGACCTACAAGCTCGTAGCGCGCCACTCGGTGGCGCGCTATGAGCTTGTAGATCTGCTATTTTTCAATAGCTAAAGCATAACATGATGCTATAACACCAAAACGGGTTCCCGTTCAGAATGGGTTAAAGGAGAAAGACAATATACTGGATTTGTGTAAGAGAAATAATAATAAAAATGAATATTCATTTTGGTTGCATGTTTTGGTGGGTGTTTTTTAAAGTGCTCCCTGCGCACGCCGCAAATCTCTTGGGGAGTTAACTTGTCCCTGCTGTTTTTGCCCAGAACTGTTTTCACACTTTATTAGAATTCTGTGTTTATTATTATGGTGTTTGGAAGGTAGAACGGAGACGTTGGTGCATTCCTGTGGGGAGAGCCCATAGTGGTATGACCTATCACACACACACACACGCACGCACGCACACATGCGCACACGCACACATGCACAGACACACACACACACACACACACGCACGCACGCACACACGCGCACACGCACACATGCACAGACACACACACGCGTGCACACACACACACACACACACGCGTGCACACATCCTCATTCATAATGTATTTCATACGTGAGGTTAAGTCAACAGGGTGGTGTTCAGGAGTCTGCAGGGGAACTGGACACAGAACAATAATGGCACTGTGTTAGTGCTGTGTGTGTGTGTGTGTGTGTGTGTGTGCGTGTGTGTGTGTGTGTGTGTGTGTGTGTGTGTGTGTGTGCGCGCTATGCGCCTGATTTATACTGAGCTGCACGCCGCTGTCTCGCACCGAAAATAGCCGATCTATAAGCTCACAAATAGCCGATCTATAAGCTCACAAATAGCCGATCTATAAGCTCACAAATAGCCGATCTGTAAGCTCACAAATAGCCGATCTATAAGCTCACAAATAGCCGATCTATAAGCTCACAAATAGCCGATCTATAAGCTCTCAAATAGCCGATCTGTAAGCTCACAAACGCGTCGCACTGCAATCCGTCGTGCAGCTTGTGTCTTCATGTTTATATATCTTATATAGCTTCCATTGGAAACAGTGACGGCTCCAGAAAACTGTGACTGGCGGCACTAGTATGGGGGTGGGCTGGCTATTTAGAGTGGGGGGCTAATGAAGTTTGGTTTACATAGAGGTCAGTCAATTGGGCTTGTGGGGAGGGGGTGGGCGGGAGGGGGCGGGGATGAATGGTAGCATACAGTGTATAGTTGTATGTTCATGTCAGATGGTTTCCATTGAAACTGAATGGTAGACTTTAGCTTTCTTTTTTTTAAGATATTTTGGGGGTCATTTTTCCTTTACTGATAGATATTCAGTGGGTTGACAGGAAACGGGGAGAGAGATGGGGGGGGGGGGGGGGTGGGGGGGGGGGGGGGGGGGGGGGGGGGAGACACACAGCAAATTAAGGTTGCCGCCAGGATTGGAACTCGAACCCACGACACGCTGTCAGGCTAGGTGCCCGGACCACTAGGCCGTACAAGGCCAGCCTGTATCTTTCTATGCAACATTACTGTGAAGACAAGCTAAAGGGTATCAGACAGCAGTGTTTGTATGGGCGAGTACATCAGGAGGTGATTCAGCAGAGGTATCATTTCCGGTGTTGAAATTTCAGGCGTCCAAATAAATGCTGTCACGTAATTCCTGAAAATGTTCAATGGCTCATCACGGCCCGTAGCTGTTTGTGAGCATGGACTGCATAACTTAACTCAGTGGTTCTCACACTTTTCAGGTGACGACCACCCCCCCCCTCCCCCATGCCCCCCCCCCCCCGCACTGTAGGAGTTGAGCATTGACTTCAGTTTGACTCGGTGACACAGATAATAATGTGAAAATAGTAGATCTACAAGCAAGTGTGTCGGCTATAAGTATTTTCAAAACTTTTGCCTCTTTCGGTAATATTTAACAATTCATCCAAAGTTTGTACATTTTCGTTTGTTACTTTTGACACAGTATTGGACTTTTTTTTCTTTTTTGTTTCTATTTAGAGGTCTCAAGTCCTTAAATTGTCACTGTAGGAAATGTACAGATACACTGTTTGTTTACAGTTATACTGTATGTTGGTTTGTTTACTGTTGAGTGAGAAAACACAGAATGACGAGGCTCCCAGTCCGATCCCTGTCCCAGTCCTTGACCAAGACTCTGAACCCCTAATTGCTCCCGATGTGCAGGTTGGTGCCTCGCATGGTTTCCTCCGCCATCGGTGTGTGAATGTTTGTGTGTGAATGGGTTAATGTAATATGTTGGATAAAATGCAATGTTGGATAAAATTCACCATTTACCTGTGTGTGTGTGTGTGTGTGTGTGTGTGTGTGTGTGTGTGTGCGTGTGTGTGTGCGTTGCGTGTGTGTGTGTGTGTGTGTGTGCGTGTGCGTGTGTGTGTGCGTGTTTTCAGATGAGCGGCCAGTGCCAACGCAGACCAGCTCTCCTGCCGTGCTTTCAGAGCCCAGCTCGGAGCAGACTCCATCCAATGGCGTCACAGAGGCCTGGGGTAAGACAGAATGCTGCCCCCTAGTGGTCCAGAGGCCTGGGGTAAGACAGAATGCTGCCCCCTAGTGGTCCAGAGGCCTGGGGTAAGACAGAATGCTGCCCCCTAGTGGTCCAGAGGCCTGGGGTAAGACAGAATGCTGCCCCCTAGTGGTCCAGAGGCCTGGGGTAAGACAGAATGCTGCCCACGGGGCGCCGGCTGGCCTAGCGGTCCAGCGGTCTCACAGCGCGTCGCATGTCCTGTCAGTCTTCACTTGTATCTATCAAGAAAGGCCTAAAACAAATATTTAAAAAAAAAAGAATGCTGCCCACTGCAGCGCTCTACCCTAACAAAACAATATGTTATTGAAGTGATCTCTCTCTCTCTGTCTCTCTCTGTCTCTCTCTCTCTCTCTCTCTCGGTCTCTCAGTGCGTCCCAGGTTCACACAGCCCACCAGGATGCGCCAGAGAGTCCTGTTCCGGCCGGAAGGCAGTTCTGTCCGGCTACGATGTCAGGTACGATTGGAAATCCTTGTGGCGTGTATAATGTTATTTTAAGGCCAATAACATTGTTTCTATTCTATTCCATATATACTTGTTGACGTGTGCCTCCCGGGGGGGGGGGGGGGGGTCTGCACTGCAGCACTTCTTGGTTGGTCCCCTCCTTCGTAGACTCGCCTGTCCTGACAAAGTTGTATAGATTTTAAATCCCCTTGAAATGGCGTGGTCTCGCAGGTTGCTACATTGGTATACTCTCATTTATAAAGCCATTCTTGGTAACCTCCCACGTTACATTGGTTCTACATTTGAACTTGTCCAAAACTCTCTCAACCTCAGATCAAATGCTTGGTTACGCTACACCGTGCCCCCAACAAAATCTGAGGCTGGGAAAAAAAGCATTGCTTATTTCGGACCCTGGTCTTGGAATGACCTACAGTCCAGACTCAAACTGTCTGCTGTGATTCCCCTAGTGAGCTTTAAAAGGATTGCCATTGGCACACTTCTCATACACTGCTCCTGCTTTGACGTATAGCAATTGTCTGCTTGCTTTTTAGTCAACTAGCAATTTCCGTTGCTAAGTTTTTATTTATTAGTCCTTATTGGTCGCGTTCCTGTTCTCCCTTTGAGCTTCTTCGGTAGTGGGTACTGTATTTATGAGCATTGTATGTCTGTCCTGTTTTGTTTTTTGTTACTGTCAGAGCTGTGTCACTTATTTTGCCTCTTGTCTTGGCCAGTTCACACTTGTAAAAGAGACTTCAGTCTCAATGTGGTTTTTACTGGTTAAATAAAGGTTAAAAAAAAAAGAAGAAACAAAAATCTGTTTTCCAGGAAAGCTGCCATTTCCGTTCACGAAAATATATTTTAAAATATCTTATATTAGCAGATTTTTTCATTTCCTTTTCTCCAAAGCAACAAGCAAGCCAAGCAATATATGCTTAGATGATTTCTATTTGGATTAGGATAAATGTGCGTGATTGTATTGTAAAGACGAAACGGAAGTGGGGAGGAGGCTCCACTTCCGCTTTATATTTGACTCATGATAGAACGTCCGTTGCTCCAGACTGTATGACGGATGCTACAGTCTGGCAACAACGCCAGACTAAGATGTGTCTGATGTGATCTGACGTGTGCACGGCATGTTGCACTGCACACAGATAGACATC
>NC_137871.1:41381497-41413997 GCF_963924005.1 Protomyctophum bolini
CTGCCGTGGCCGCTGATCGTTGGCATCCCCTCGGCCGCCCTGCTCATCGTTGGAACCATCGTGCTGTGGCTGTGCCACACGCGCCTCCGGCAGAGCTACGTCACCTCCCTGCCCAGGTTAAGACACGCCAAGGTAAATACATTTAGAGCTACGTCACCTCCCTGCCCAGGTTAAGACATGCCAAGGTAAATACATTTAGAGCTACGTCACCTCCCTGCCCAGGTTAAGACATGCCAAGGTAAATACATTTACAGAGCTACATCACCTCCCTGCCCAGGTTAAGACACGCCAAGGTAAATACATTTAGAGCTACATCACCTCCCTGCCCAGGTTAAGACACGCCAAGGTAAATACATTTAGAGAGCTACGTCACCTCCCTGCCCAGGTTAAGACATGCCAAGGTAAATACATTTAGAGCTACGTCACCTCCCTGCCCAGGTTAAGACATGCCAAGGTAAATACATTTAGAGCTACGTCACCTCCCTGCCCAGGTTAAGACATGCCAAGGTAAATACATTTACAGAGATACGTCACCTCCCTGCCCAGGTTAAGACATGCCAAGGTAAATACATTTACAGAACTACGTCACCTCCCTGCCCAGGTTAAGACACGCCAAGGTAAATACATTTACAGAGCTACGTCACCTCCCTGCCCAGGTTAAGACATGCCAAGGTAAATACATTTAGAGCTACGTCACCTCCCTGCCCAGGTTAAGACATGCCAAGGTAAATACATTTACAGAACTACGTCACTTCCCTGCCCAGGTTAAGACATGCCAAGGTAAATACATTTACAGAGCTACGTCACCTCCCTGCCCAGGTTACGACACGCCAAGGTAAATACATTTTCTATATTTCATGCACAATAACCACTTGACAGGTTTCCCCATGTATAAATAGCAGATGTACAACTACACATATATTAACTACAGCCCCAACCGATGCCACGTTTTTGGGTTCAATGCATAGACTGTAAAAAGAATATGGACAAAGCGTTCCCCGGGTCTGATATGGACGTAAGATGTTAGTCCTTGAATTGTAAATCGCCATCTTTCTAGATCCGTTTGGGCCCAGCTGGCCATTGGCTGGCCCAGACAACGAGGCGGGACTTCCCCCCTTCTTTTTCGTTGGTTTTTATTTTGACTCGAACAGGGGGTGGCTCCCGATCATAGACTGTAAAGGTAGCCACGCCCCTCAGAACATACGCGACTTTATGGTATTTATTTTTATAAATGGGACCATAATTTTCCAAAAATAATATTATGACATGAGAAATGAGACTTTAAACTAGTGACTGGAAGCAGAAAGTATTCATGACCATGTTTATTAAGGTAATACAGTCTAGGTGAAGTTGGGCCCAAATACATGGACCTCTATGGAGATATGGTTTTTTTTTCGGCCCAATGACAGCGCCACAACAGGCCATTAAATGAACTTTCAGGAAGTCCCGATTTCCGTAGTGGCTTCACAAAATATCTGTGTGACTGCCCCCCTGGTTCAATGCTGACTCTCCAAAATTTGGAGAGTCCCAAAACAGTGGTTCTTTTTTTAGAGAGAAATGTGATGTCCCCGCCGGTCATAACTAGTGAAAAAGCTGATCTACAACCTTGATTTACTGATGGAGCTGTAGATCGCGATGCTTATAGATCTGCTACTTTCACTACTTCTTAAAAGTTTAAACTTTTATTAATTAATTATTTTGAAAAATGTATAGGTTCTTTTGAAAACGCCACTGAGCAACTTCCACTGACATGAATAGCGGAGGGGGCGGAGCTTCGTGCCAGTTCAGTCTCTATCCTTTTAATACTCTATGGTTGTTCCCTACTCCCCATACGGGGATCCAGACTCTAGTGGACTCTATAGTGATGATTTGGGACAATACTCCCTGTATGGGGAGCACCGACACTGACGTCAATATCGGTAGAGGGCGCTGTAGGTCTGCGGGTTCATGTACTTTTTATTTGCATGAAATCCCCATTAGGTTTTTTCAGATCGCCTCATAAAGAACTGTTTGAAAAATAAACAAATCATCCCGGCCGTTTCACTCATTTGGATATGAAGAATCAACTGACTACAAGAAACCAGTCAAAACGCTGCTGCTGAATTTTCGGGTGATACAATGGATCAGATTAGTAATACTATTGCAAATGAGTAGATTTATTATAAATAAAATAAAACAATTTCAAATAAATGCACAGATCATTTGTCTCGAGATCTGTAGCTTCGAGATCAGCCAGGGAAGGGAAAACGAAAGTATAAAAGTTCTTTCGCTGGTTCAACTTCTGCCTCTTCTGAGTTGGAGCGCAATGAGCGCATGCATGCAGAAGCAGCGCACGTGCGCAAACGCGTGCATGTGCGCTCAAGAGCGAGCTTGCGCAATGCATTATGGGGCAGATTTGCTTCGCTGTGTTTTTGTAGTGACCATCGGATGCTCCCTACAATTCCCGGTGCATTGTGGGATACTTCAGTCCACTACGTTAGGGTGCAAAAATGCTCACTACACATTCGGACACTATAACAAAATGGCGGAACCCCAAAGTAGTGCACTATATGGGGCATATAGGGAATGAATTCGGACGCAGCCAATGAGAAAACGCATATTTGTCCTTGTGGCTCCCGTTGACCCGATCTGGTATCTGTCCCCCTGCTCAGAGTGGCCGAGGCCTGGCCCGCTGCGAGCGCCACCGGCAGCATCCCCACCCCGGCCTGGACAAGGACCCAGGGATCAGTGCGTCTTCGGGGGCCGCCGCGGGCCCGGACTACCCCTCTCCTCCCCGCGGCCTGGGGCTGGTGGCCGCCGGGACCAGCGGGGTGAGGATGTACCACCCGGGAACGTCCAAGGTTTACACGGACCTCCACACGCACGCCCACACACACTCCTCCCCCCCTGCCCCGACACCACCGGACATGCAAACGCACACCCACACCCACTCCCACGCGCACTTTGTGGAGGGCAAAGTGCACCAGCATCAGCATTTCCACTACCAGTACTAAGATCGCACGCGCACACACACACACACGCACACACACACACACACACACACACACACACACACACACTCACACACTTTTTCAATCATCTATTCTAGTAAATTGTAACATTTCTAATTGATTCGTTTTACTTTTGACTTGTCTGATTAACCACTTAGGCCCTGGTCAGTACTTTGCACAAAAATAGCGACAGTTGCAGATCTACAAGGTCACGAATAAAACTACATTTGAATCGATAAAATTGATTATTTCAATTAGCTGTTGCACCCGTAATGCACACACACACACACACACACACACACACACACACACACACACACACACACACACACACACACACGCATACACAAATATGCACATACTTGATCTCTTGGCGCCTCTCTCCGGCTCCCATCGTCATCATAAGTACATGCAAAGTGTAACCCTGCCGCTAGGCCAAAGGGCATTCGCCTCTGTCCAAGGGGAGATAGTGACCTTGTGAACTACTACTATCATTCAGTTGGAAACCCCATCCCTGGACTACAGCCCCCCCCAAATGCAACCACCTGGAATTATGGAACCCTGCTCAATGTGTGGGACACCAAACCTGTAAAGAAGGACAAGGATATGCACATTCCAGTTTTTAAATACGGTGCTCAAAGTGATCAAATGAAGAAAGAAGTGGAATGTCCACACACAACAACAACAACGTCTCGCCCCTCCGGGCTTTCTCAAGTTCTTGAGAAAGCTTGCCTCCGGGCTTTGCCAAACGTTGCTGTTTTATATAGGTTGAAATAAAGCGCGGGGACTCCGCAGAGCAGAATTATATCGTGTGCGGACACACCAAACCTCTAAACCACCCGGGAAGAGATTACACATTGACCGCCAAGAACCAGTTCCACCGGTTTTGGCCCAAATACTTAAAAAAAAAAAATTATACTAGATGGGCTAAGATGGCGCTGTTGGCTAACCTATGAGACGGGGTTCTCTGTGACACGACAACGCACCGCGTGGATCACCTGTGGACGGATCTGGGCCACGCAAAATATGCTATGATTCTTTTTCAAAGGTTTGGTGAAAAGACTCCGAAATCCGGCAAGATAACAGGATAGAGATGTTTTAATTCTGCCAATCAGTGTGTTTATTAAGAAGTGTGGTTATAAATATTGAACCAATGAAAATTATGAACAAGACCTTGTTGACTAAATGCTACATGGTATTAGGGATGCACCCATATGGACATTCTTGACCGATAACAATGTTTAAAATAACAATTCAGTCGATACTGACACCGACTACCGATATACTGTATGTTTATTTGGTTTTTGTTGTTTTTATTTCTCCCTTTTGTGCTGCCAGGGAAACAAATACATCTTCAATACAGGAAATAAATGTTCATAATCTACAGCTTTGGTAGGCTTCAGATAACCAACACACCAATAGAATCTACAGCTTTGGTAGGCTTCAGATAACCAACACACCAATAGAATCTACAGCTTTGGTAGGCTTCAGATAACCAACACACCAATAGAATCTACAGCTTTGGTAGGCTTCAGATAACCAACACACCAATAGAATCTACAGCTTTGGTAGGCTTCAGATAACCAACACACCAATAGAATCTACAGCTTTGGTAGGCTTCAGGATAACCAACACACCAATAGAATCTACAGCTTTGGTAGGCTTCAGATAACCAACACACCAATAGAATCTACAGCTTTGGTAGGCTTCAGATAACCAACACACCAATAGAATCTACAGCTTTGGTAGGCTTCAGATAACCAACACACCAATAGAATCTACAGCTTTGGTAGGCTTCAGATAACCAACACAACAATAGAATCTACAGCTTTGGTAGGCTTCAGATAACCAACACACCAATAGAATCTACAGCTTTGGTAGGCTTCAGATAACCAACACACCAATAGAATCTACAGCTTTGGTAGGCTTCAGATAACCAACACACCAATAGAATCTACAGCTTTGGTAGGCTTCAGGATAACCAACACACCAACGTAGCCAACGCAAGATGTATGCTCATCAACAACTGATAAATATCGGCCACTGCCATCGGTTAATGTCAGTTATATTTGCAGATGCCGATATTAACCGTTAACGGCTAATAAGTGTGTGTGTGTGTGTGTGTGTGTGTGTGTGTGTGTGTGTGTGTGTGTGTGTGTGTGTGTGTGTGTGTGTGTGTGTGTGTGTGTGTGTGTGTGTGTGTGTGTGTGTGTGTGTGTGTGTGTGTGTGTGTGTGTGTGTGTGTGTGTGTGTGCACGCGTGTGCACGCGCGCGTGCGGTACCAGTGTTGATTTCGTCGACTAAAACTGACAAAAAAGCCACCCTATTTCACTGACGAAAACTAAATGAAAACTGTAGAAAAACTAAGATAAGACTAAATATACTGTATTGACAATTTCGTCAACAAATTAAATGAATTGAAGGGACTCGAGGAGAAGAGAACCAGTTTGGTTGCGCTCGTGTGTCGCACTCTGAAAATAGCAGATTGGCTATTTTCAGCATGCAACCAGGTGTAAAACCAGGCATTACGACGCCATCAAGGCCTGCCAAAATACATTTTAGTCAACCAAAATCGTATGATATTTAGTCTGCCACAACTTGTCAGATGACTAAAATGTGACTAAAACTAAATTTAATTGTATTCAAAAGACCTTAATATGACTAAAACAAAGTCAAAACACTGGTGACATCTCGATCGTGGCGGCGTGTCAGTCAGTCAAGTGTGCTGGAAATGTGTACAATGATATTTTTATAATAAAAACAAACTTCACTACCGTTTGTCTGTTTTGCTGGCCTGCCCCTGCCTGGCCTCTTGACTGTTTGCTCAAACTGTTTCCATGTTGAACGTCTCCCCAGGAAACAAGTGGGACAGTGTTTTTACAGCAAATAAACACAAACGCCATTGTTGTGTGAGGGAGCGTGCACGAGGGCTCTCTGCGTCTCTTCCTTTCCAACGCGGGTGCACGTGCGCACGTGTGCACGCACACCCTTTCTCCCCTTTCCGGGACATGATTAACTAAACACTAAAGAACTAAACTTTTGCCAAAAACATGTTGGAAAGAAAGAAAGAAAGAAAGCCATGATGTACCATCTCAATTTAGCCACTTGAACCAGTGCTTCTCAAACCTTTTATTGCATATACCGGTAATATAGTCAACTTATAAAATAATATGGATAAATTGATGGTTAAAATTATTGTGGTGCCCCACAACCCCCGGGCCCCACTTTGAGAACCAATTACTTAAACCCTATACTCCGTTGACCGGAGTCCCTCAGGGCTTTGTACTAGTGCCTTTCTGTTTTCTTTCTACATTAAATATCTTGTGTGAAAATGGGCCGATCACACAAGGTTGTAGTTCTGCGAAGGTTTTTTTTCTCCACACAATGCGGGATGCTGGGGGTTTAAGTGGTTAGAACAATCTAATCCAAGCCAAAAGAAAGAACCGCTTTTTGGAAGGAGAATAACATGTGATACTTTTCTCATTTGGGTTTTGTGAGTTTTTGCTGAAGCGACGAGATGGGAGCAGATGTATGTTTGGCTGGATTCTTTGGTTGGAGAACAGAAAATATTATTTTTTATCTCTCTCAGATTCGTGGCTGTGTAAACAGTGGGTTGATGATCCGGTCAGGAGAGGATGAGAACTTTAAATACGTCATGTTGTAGTCACTGGGGTCACTGGGGTCACCGGGGTCACAGGGTACCCCGAAGGTCGTCAGGCTGGAACCTCCAAACCAGAATCAGTATTGTGCTCGAGGGCATCGTGGTTTTAGGGCCTACCCAATAAGAGCCTTGATGCTATGAATCCGGCACGTTTCTTCAAGTACTTTGTGGAATAGTTTGTTATATCATATTTATTTTTATTCTAACTCGTAGCGAAAAAAAACGGAACAACCATACCATCCGGTCCAGACAGGATCACACAGGCGATTTAGGAACACTGAGGTGGAAAGTCTGGTGACGCGAGGTTAGTGGTGGACAGAGTACTCGTACTCACCCACATGTGTCCCCAAGCTCAACCCCAGTACCCCCAGGACCAGCCAAGCTCAACCCCAGTACCTTCAGGACCCCCAAGCTCAACCCCAGTACCTCCAGGACCCCCAAGATCAACCCCAGTACCCCCAGTACCCCCAAGATCAACCCCAGTACCTCCAGGACCCCCAATATCAACCCCAGTACCTCCAGTACCCCCAAGATCAACCCCAGTACCTCCAGGACCCCCAAGATCAACCCCAGTAAGTACCTCTGCTACCTCATATATTGATTGATTAAATACTTTATTAACAGTTAATTTGCAAAAAGTACAGCGGTACAGTTAGACAATCATTCTTAAAGATGTAATCAATTCATCAAGACATATGAAGAAGACTAGGAGCAATTAAAGTATATTTACAGGAAACAATAAACAGCAGTTGGCGGCAGTGGTGTGCACAGATAGACACAAATGTGCCCTTTTTTAACTTTTATTTTGTACAGTGTACAATACTGTCCAGTATGTGGACCATGGTAACATTGATCATTTCTTGATAAAAAGCTTCTAATATATTATTTAGGCACCAAAATCTATAAATCTCACACTATTAAGGCAACCGGCCGGTTCCACGCGCTGCACAAGGTGCCCTTTTCTTTCCACTTGAGCACCTGCCCCTCTAAATGTCTGTGCACGCCACTGGTGGGCGGTCATTTCTTCCAGTAAAGACTAGAGTCTAGGTCCAGTTATAAATTGCAGACAGGTGCTCTTAGAAGGAGGGTATGGAGTCAAACTTTTTGGTAATGGTAGGGCATTCCACAACAGCAGAATTAATTCATCCCCAGGTTTGTGCCGAATCTGGGGGAGTCAGTGGAACTTCCTCTGGTGTCGTTTTTTAATGCTATATTAACACATTTCGCTGAGGGGGACGCTGGACATCTGTCAATTCAGTTTATACACAATGTGCTAATAATAGTTCATTATGAATAGTGCATACATTGTGGGCAATACTGTAACTGTAATTTTTTTAGGATCAGAATTATACTGAATTCCGGGCCTGTCATTATTATTTCAAGCATAGTTATTGTTAAAGAATATGTTGGCTACATATCATTCAGTTCAACCTTTACAGTTTTTTTTGTAATTATTATCGGTGGAATGTGATTTTAGCGAGTTGGACTGACTGCCCCTGGAAAAGGGAGCAACATAAACACTGGGTGGGTGTGAAATGGTGAATAGAGCCATTCATTATGACAGCAATGCATTATGAACTGAGGAAGGGTAGAAAACGCCTCACCGCTGCTGAGCACGGTCTTCTGGCGCCACCCGGTGGCATGTTGATGCTCTGCATCATCAAGAGAAAGACTCCCGTCAAGGGGAGGGGATACATTTTAAAGAATTAGATTTTTGTTGTTGTTGCTTCTACAGAAAACAAACCTTAGTTTCCTGCTCAGCAAGGCTAACACCATGACAGGGTGACAACACCATCATTCTAGATTTAGTTTACTATCTAGGGGTGCAAAGGTTGTTGGATTGATTGAATACTTTATTAACAGTTTGCAAAACGTACAACCATTTTAAAAGTATAACGTGTAAAAAGCCCTGTTTGTGGGCGTTTCTCACTCTTTTCAGGTAGTTTGACAGGTGCGTGGGTGCTGGTCCCTCCAGCATCCTGAAGACCAGGCCCATTGTCCTCTTACCCCACTGGTCCTTGAGGGGGTTCCAGGTGGTCCCCACCCAGCTAAATGATGGAGAGTTGGTAACCAAATGGACCTTCATGGTAGATCTTTAACTCTTGAGAGCGTAAAATGAAACCAAATGGACCCATAAAGGGTCTATTTTGTTTCATTTCACGCTCTCAAGAGTTGAATTATTGTTCTGCATTACTTAATTTACAAGTCTATACACTATTAGAGTTTTGAGTGATTGATTGAAGTATTTATTAACTGTTTGCAGAATTACAGTACATTTCAATCACAACTCGATACTTTTTTTTTTTTTTTTTTTACAATGCGAGTGTACGACCAATAAAGCACTAGCCTTGTTTACAAGAGGGTCCACCTTGTAGAAGAATGTATAAGAATTGTTATTTTGATCAACGTTTGCCCTGTTATCTCTCGGCACCACAACAATTCAGCATGGAATTGTGGACAAAATCTATCCAACAACAATTTGGATAGATTTTAGCTGTTTTTGACAGTGGGGCGGGGGCATTCGAGCATGTGGCTAAATATGTATTTTCTTTACAAAATGTTATAGCAATTCTTGTTTTATTATTTACTATGGTCCTACTAGACGTCTAGACCTGTCTACTGGGGGGAAGCCACACTGTTGTGTGTCATAGGCTCAATGTCTGTTTGACACATTCAGTAGATCCCGTGAACTTTTGTGGCCAGATGTAATTTATTGGGGTCTACTGGCCCAGGCTTTCAAATAATCAGCATCGGAGTTCAAATCTGACTCCCATCTTGTTTCCTGTCTCTGGTGCAGGCCTACTATACATTCCAATGTTATTTCAGTTTTTAATCTTAGTTCTATCAACTAACTATCCATCTATCTATCTAAGTGTGTGAGTTTCTTCACCTGCTATGATGGATGTAGAAACAGCTTGGATGAACTTGATCAAACTTCAAAAGTCGTGAACAATGTTGATTGTTGAATGACATGATGGCTCCTAAATATGACAATATGATGGGCTTTTATTTTATTTTAAAGTTATTAAACTGTACGTGTAAGTTATTAAAGTGTAAGAATTTGAGCAACAATTAATGAATCCAAGCCAAGTAATATTTCATGACCGTAACAGCCCTAGAGTAGGATAATTAATTGTCTCTCTAATAATTACTTGCGGTAAGGTTTGGTGATCGGCTGTGTGTGTGTGTGTGTGTGTGTGTGTGTGTGTGTGTGTGTGTGTGTATTGTGCCGTCTCGGTCTGGGACCGCGCGCCACGTTCTTTCTGCCTCCTCCACCAGGGGGCGAAATCTTAGAGTACTCTAGTTTAAGGGCGAAATACATTGCCTGGAAGCACTACTGCGCATGCTTGAACCACGTTGTTCCGGAACCACCGAGTGTAGGCCCGTGTTGTTGTTTTTTTCATGGCGGTGAGAAACACATCAGCGTCGTGAAAAGATGTCTCATAATAAACAAGGTAAAATGTGTCGAATAGAGTCTCTAAGGCTGTCGATAAATGAACACCTGACGTCGGTGGGAGAGGACATATTGTGTGTTTTGGACAAACAGCAAGGCGATGTTTGTCAGCTGAAGTTTGATGTCAGAGTGTTGGTGTCGGAGCGTCTCGGTACGGCTGCAACGTTCATGCTCAGCCTCTTCCAGAAAGAGATGGAGACACTAGAAACTCTGCTGGAGAAACGAGACAAACTCCTGTGCGTTATTTTACAGCCACACGTCAGACTATACAGAGCAGGTTCGTTAAGCTGACAAACCAATTAATAGGAGAGTAAATCTTGTACATTTAGAAAAGCCCTTTGAGTTGTCGTGCTGGGGTCATCGCTATGTTCCCCAGGTTCTATGTTCCCCACTTACCTTAGGGGTTAGGGTTTAGCGTTACGGTTTAAGGACTAGAGTGTTTTGTACTATACAATTGTATGTATACAGAATTGTAAGTACAGAACAAAGAATGTTTGTTTTTGCCATCTTTGTTGAAGAGACTGAGCAATTATGTTTTAGTTTATTTTATGCCAGTGTTCATTTTTAGTTGGCTAACAGCGGTAAAATAGGAGTATGAATCGGCCCTAAGACTAGATAGTTTAAGTAGCCTAGGCAGGTCTAAAGTTCAATGGATTCTTCAAAGACTGAGCTTATATCAGAATTTCCTACTAAGTTGCCAAAATACTTTTAATCTTACTAGAATTACTAAAATTACTAGATTAGGTTTATTCTAAGTGCGGGGAACAAAGAACCTTTTTTGCATGGTGGGCAACATAGAACCTGGGGAACATTGGTTTGCTCCCGTTGTGCTGTCTGATGCTAGCTCTTATCTCCTTGTGTCTGTGTGTAAAGAGGGTTCCCCTGAACACGAGGAGAGGAGCCCCAGTCTGCTCCAGGAGAAACCACCACAACCTCCACACGATAAAGAGGACATGGAAGAGGAGGCTGCTGCGTCAACATTGACATCACTAGATGGGAAGACAAGGTGCCACACTCTCTCAGGTAACAATGTGCCACTCTCTCAGGTAACAATGTGCCACTCTCTCAGGTAACAATGTGCCACTCTCTCAGGTAACAATGTGCCACTCTCTCAGGTAACAATGTGCCACTCTCTCAGGTAACAATGTGCCACTCTCTCAGGTAACAATGTGCCACTCTCTCAGGTAACAATGTGCCACACTCTCTCAGGTAACAATGTGCCACACTCTCTCAGGTAACAATGTGCCACACTCTCTCAGGTAACAATGTGCCACACTCTCAGGTAACAATGTGCCACTCTCTCAGGTAACAATGTGCCACACTCTCTCAGGTAACAATGTGCCACACTCTCTCAGGTAACAATGTGCCACACTCTCTCAGGTAACAATGTGCCACTCTCTCAGGTAACAATGTGCCACACTCTCTCAGGTAACAATGTGCCACACTCTCTCAGGTAACAATGTGCCACACTCTCTCAGGTAACAATGTGCCACACTCTCTCAGGTAACAATGTGCCACACTCTCAGGTAACAATGTGCCACACTCTCTCAGGTAACAATGTGCCACACTCTCTCAGGTAACAATGTGCTACACTCTCTCAGGTAACAATGTGCCACACTCTCTCAGGTAACAATGTGCCACACTCTCTCAGGTAACAATGTGCCACACTCTCTCAGGTAACAATGTGCCACACTCTCTCAGGTAACAATGTGCCACACTCTCAGGTAACAATGTGCCACACTCTCAGGTAACAATGTGCCACACTCTCTCAGGTAACAATGTGCCACACTCTCTCAGGTAACAATGTGCCACACTCTCTCAGGTAACAATGTGCCACACTCTCAGGTAACAATGTGCCACACTCTCTCAGGTAACAAGGTGCCACACTCTCTCAGGTAACAAGGTGCCACACTCTCTCAGGTAACAATGTGCCACACTCTCAGGTAACAATGTGCCACACTCTCAGGTAACAATGTGCCACACTCTCTCAGGTAACAAGGTGCCACACTCTCTCAGGTAACAATGTGCCACACTCTCTCAGGTAACAATGTGCCACACTCTCTCAGGTAACAAGGTGCCACACTCTCTCAGGTAAAATAAAGACAAACTAAATATAGCCGCAAGCAGCAATAAGAGAAATCACACCTGTGTAAATTGAGCGGCGCAGGCTGCTCAACAAACACCGCTGGCTGGCTGCGGTTTATAGTTATTATAGTGCTCAGCGTGAATGGCCCTTTTAGGCCCCCTGCCAGGCTCGGGCTGTCTGTAAACGGTATTACAGTTTCGATCGTCCACATTGCGGTGATGTCGCGGGGCGCTCTGGACACCCAGAGAAAGCTACGTGTAGTGTAGGCTATATTATGACACCCAGTAGGGCTGTCGGTTCACCTCTATAATCCAATTCGAATTTCATTGCTTAATTATTTGTAATTTTCGAAAATATTCGAATATTTACATTGTTTATTTTAGCTCATATTTAGCCTATAATAATACACGTGGCTGGCATGTCTTGTGAGTTTTTGGAAGTGCATTGTATTGACAGGTCTGCCTGCTGTGGACAGTGAAATCCTGACCATTAAACACGGGCAGAGGCAACGATAAAATCTATCATTCATTGTGAAGCCAGCAACATGTTGATGCAAACAGACGTGTACAGTAGCTGCTCAGCCTGCTCCAAATGATATTAGCATTCGTCTGTGTCTGCCCGTGTAAACGCAGCATCGAGTGTGTTATTAAGGAGGACTCCGTGGCTTCTAACGATATGGACCAGAGTTAAACTAATGTTAGCTCCCATGCTAACTAGTTGCTACCCTCGTCAGAAACAACACCACATATCGGGTGGTGATAGCTTGTGCCCGTTGATGGGAAATGAGATTTAAAAGGCTATACAAGCGTGGATGAAAGGCAAGCACAGATGTGCAATAAAGTTGCATCGTGAGACTGTATTATGATTTTCGTTCTACCGGCGATTTCTGTCTGTGTATCTATGTATGTGTTACAAGGGTTTGTGTGTCTGTGATTAAATGTGCTACTGTTTACAACAGCCAGTAAGCCCGCCCACCCTGTAGACTGTCTCTGATTGGCTTACCCTGAAATCTGGCCCTACGTTAGCCAATCAATGACCTCTTCTGCGACGTGACCGGCGTGCACCTTTTCACATGCAGTGGAAGCGGCCGGGGAGATTTCACAGCGGTAGAGTCGTTACTCAATACATTTAGTGAGCGGATAAAATAACATAAAACAAAATAAAAATATTAAATAGAATTAATAAATGATAAAAGCTCCATTCGAATGGCAATTTTAGCTTTCGAATATATATATATTTTTTAATATTCGAATTTCTTTCATATTATGAAATTCGTTCTGACAGCCCTAACACCCAGGGACACCCAGAGAAAGCTGCCTGTAGTGTAGGCTATATTATGACACCCAGGGACACCCAGAGAAAGCTACGTGTAGTGTAGGCTATATTATGACACCCAGGGACACCCAGAGAAAGCTACGTGTAGTGTAGGCTATATTATGACACCCAGGGACACCCAGAGAAAGCTACGTGTAGTGTAGGCTATATTATGACAACCAGGGACACCCAGAGAAAGCTACGTGTAGTGTAGGCTATATTATGACAACCAGGGACACCCAGAGAAAGCTACGTGTAGTGTAGGCTATATTATGACAACCAGGGACACCCAGAGAAAGCTACGTGTAGTGTAGGCTATATTATGACAACCAGGGACACCCAGAGAAAGCTACGTGTAGTGTAGGCTATATTATGACAACCAGGGACACCCAGAGAAAGCTACGTGTAGTGTAGGCTATATTATGACAACCAGGGACACCCAGAGAAAGCTACGTGTAGTGTAGGCTATATTATGACAACCAGGGACACCCAGAGAAAGCTACGTGTAGTGTAGGCTATATTATGACAACCAGGGACACCCAGAGAAAGCTACGTGTAGTGTAGGCTATATTATGACAACCAGGGACACCCAGAGAAAGCTACGTGTAGTGTAGGCTATATTATGACAACCAGGGACACCCAGAGAAAGCTACGTGTAGTGTAGGCTATATTATGACAACCAGGGACACCCAGAGAAAGCTACGTGTAGTGTAGGCTATATTATGACACCCAGGGACACCCAGGGACACCCAGAGAAACCCAGAGAAAGCTACGTGTAGTGTAGGCTATATTATGACACCCAGAGACACCCAGAGAAAGCTGCCTGTAGTGTAGGCTATATTATGACACCCAGAGAAACCCAGAGAAAGCTGCCTGTAGTGTAGGCTATATTATGACACCCAGGGACACCCAGAGAAAGCTGCCTGTAGTGTAGGCTATATTATGTACAATGCATATGTGTCATTGTGGCATAATCATTCAGTATCGGCTACTGGGCATAATCAACTGTAGCTGATGTTTTTCTTTCTTTTCATTACAAATCATTACAATTTTAACGATTTTACATACATCCTATATTCTCATAACTACCCTCTTCTGCCAGAAGTAGGCTACAAAGTAATGTATACTTAACCCATTCTGAACGGGAACCCATTTTGGTGTTAGCATTATGTTATGCTTTAGCTATTGAAAAATAGCAGATCTACAAGCTCATAGCGCGCCACCAAGTGGCGCGCTACGAGCTTGTAGGTCTGCTATTTTTGAAAAAATCGAAGAACGACTGACATTTTTTAGAATCTGATCTCAGAATGGGTTAATCAGACCCAGTGTGTGTCCAGTGGAAACCTCGTATGAATCTGATCTCAGGTCAGAATGGGTTAAGCACGAGATCAGTGATGTAAATCCGGTGCGTTTTGCGTCCCAAGACGCACTTTATAGTTTTGGGACGCATTACACCATCAACCTGGGCGTCCACGGGATGCACTGCTGTACTCTGACTGACCGGCGTGGCCCACAGCAGTTCATTTTACCTTTTTTTCCTCTGCGCAATTTTCCAGTAATTAGGTAACCTTCCCCAAACGTCTCGCGCAGACTTGTATTGTCTGTATTGTAGTTGCCTTTGCCAAGTGGTTTGATTCTATTTATTTTGCCTCCTCCGCTCCACGCACTGCCACTGACAAGCTCTCACTCACTGACGCTCGGCCCGGCGCGGCTGGGCGCGGCGCGGCGCTTCAGTTCAGGATCATTCACACAGACAGAGCCCGTGTGTTAAGACCAACGTGACTCGTCTTCATGGATATAAACTCAAGAAACGACACCACGCAACAGAATTACAATTTACAATTTAGGCATTTAGCAGACGCTCTTAATCCAGAGCGACTTACATTAAGCAAGAACAAAAAAAGCATGGGAATATACATCACATCACAAAAACATTTATCATGAATAGACTGCAGGACTCCTCCACCATTTACCAAGCTATCGTCTGCTACGTTAGTTGACAGAGTAAATTGTCCGTATTAGCCGTGGGCCCGTGGCCAACGCTGGCCACGGCTAATATCGCTAGTCAAACGCTAGTAGCCAAGCACCAGAGCACGCTTACTGTACACCACGCATCGCTCGCTTAATAATTATTCATTTCTGTATCAATGTGGACATAATGTGGTAAATGTTCATAAGCACACAATTGTACAAAATGCTTGACTTATCCTCAGTCCTGCACCCCCACAATGCCATATGCCAGTTTAGCCTTAACATCTACATGTTATTCAATATATTACTTTAGCACAAAATAATCTTTTCTAAACCAAGACCTCATTCAAAAGTTATGTAAGTAAGTACAATTAAATGTTATTTATAAAGCACCTTTCGAAACAAAGTCAGAAGGTGCTGAACAATTTGCACAGTATAAACAATAGAAGAAAATTTTAAACAAGGGACATATCAATCACAGTTGTGACAATATCAGAACAAAAACAAACAAGGCAGAACAGAAACATAGGGCTATACAAATGAATGTAGGCTGTCTGTCATTGTATTTTCTGTGAATTAACCAGGGGGGCAGTCAGACGGATATTTTGTGAAGCCACTAAGGAAATGAAAGTTCATATAATGGCCTGTTGTGGCGCTGGACCTGGCCTGTTGTGTCACTGGACCCAGAAAAACCCATAGCCCCATAGAAGTCCATGTATTTTGGTCCAACTTCACCTAGACTGTATTACCTTAATAAACATGGTCATGAATACTTTTTGCTTTCAGTCACTAGTTTAAAGTCTCATTTATAATGTCATAATATTCTTTTTGGAAAATTATGGTCCCATTTATAAAAAAAAGGCCATAAAGTCGCGCATGTTCTGAGGGGCGTGGCTACCGTTACAGTCTATGAGCGGGATCCCCCTCCCACTCGAGTCAAAATAAAAACCAACGAAGAAGAAGGGGGGAAGTCCCGCCTCGTTGTCTGGGCCAGCCAATGGGCCAGCTGGCCTGAACTGGGCCAAAACGGATCTTGAAAGATGGCGACTTCCATTGCAAGGACTGACGGGCTTCATTTTAAGTTCATGTTAGACCCGCGGAACGCTTTGTCCATATTTTTTACAGTCTATGGAATTAACTCAGTTTAATCCAGTGATCCTCAGCCATTTAAATTTCAAGGACCCCCAAATTAAAGGGTGACAGGGTCCCAGGCCATTTCATTATGATTTTCATCTCTGCACTGGGACCCCATGTTACAGACATGTTTACAATATTTTACAACAGTAGCTACTTATATTTTGTTATTTAAAGCTGTGATTATTTATTTAAGAAGCACTGTTCTGAACCCATGTTCGCCTTTAAATAAATAAAAATGTAATCATCCTTAACCTTTTAAGCTAAAATAATGATGACCGGGGACTTCAAATCATTGTTTTAATTGATGGCCTTCATGCCCCCCCCCCCCCCCCCCCCCCCGCCTCGTGAACCCCCACACAGAGTTGCGACACTCACTTCACACAGGTGCGATTTTTTTGGGGACTCATACATTTTTTTGGGACTCATTTGAATGACCACCTGTGCATCCCGGGACCCATTACATTGAAAACCTATTTACATCACTGTGAGATTCATAGTTTGCATATCTTAACCCATTCTGGGCGGGAACCCCTTTTGGTTTTTTAACTAAGCATTATGTTATACTTTAGCTATTGAAAAATAGCAGATCTACAAGCTCATAGCACGCCACTGAATATATATTCTTTCAGAAGACTTTTTTTAATTTCGACGTCAGACCTAAATTTCATTTCATATTTATTTATTTCATTTCAGTTATGGTTTTTACATACTTATATTGTATTAAAATATGGGTTTTAATATGGGTTAAAGCTCACAACGAGGGGCGGGGCATGATGCATTGTGAACTTATGACTTTGGAGATTTAATATATTCGCCGGTGCGCAACACATTTTGCCTAATCTGCAGGCTAGTTAAAACAAGGCCCTAGACCAGGGATACTCAAATAGATTTACCTGTGGGCCACATTACAAAAATGGCAAGGGGCCAGGGGCCAGTAGATAAAATTACGACATTAATGATACTTGATAACTTCTCTCTTTCTTACTGCCTGCCTGTCTATGAGTAGCTGTCTGCCTGCCTGCCTGTCCAATTGTCCATGAGTAGCTGTCTGTCTGCCTGTCTGAGTAGCTGTCTGCCTGCCTGCCTAATTGTCCATGAGTAGCTGTCTGTCTGCCTGTCTGAGTAGCTGTCTGCCTGCCTGCCTAATTGTCCATGAGTAGCTGTCTGTCTGCCTGTCTATGAGTAGCTGTCTGCCTGCCTGCCTAATTGTCCATGAGTAGCTGTCTGTCTGCCTGTCTATGAGTAGCTGTCTGCCTTCCTGCCTGTCCAATTGTCCATGAGTAGCTGTCTGTCTGTCTATGAGTAGCTGTCTGCCTGCCTGCCCAATTGTCTATGAGTAGCTGTCTGTCTGTCTATGAGTAGCTGTCTGCCTTCCTGCCTGTCCAATTGTCCATGAGTAGCTGTCTGTCTGTCTATGAGTAGCTGTCTGCCTTCCTGCCTGTCCAATTGTCCATGAGTAGCTGTCTGTCTGCCTGTCTATGAGTAGCTGTCTGCCTGCCTGTCCAATTCTCCATGAGTAGCTGTCTGTCTGCCTGTCTATGAGTAGCTGTCTGCCTTCCTGCCTGTCCAATTGTCCATGAGTAGCTGTCTGCCTGCCTGTCCAATTCTCCATGAGTAGCTGTCTGTCTGCCTGTCTATGAGTAGCTGTCTGCCTGCCTGCCAGCCAGCAAGTTGGTTAACAGAAAATAAATTGTTATGGCTGAGTAAAATATAATACAATAAACACAATTTGCCTGAAAATAGATTACCCAGCTATGACCTTTTTCATGAAAAAAAATGAGTAGTGATATGGCTGACTGAGTAAAATAAAACAATCTACCTGAAAATAGATAGCTATAAGTGAAGAACTATTAATGGCAGCTGGGTTTCATCATTCAAATAAAATAGAATTCTGTCCGTTTAGCTATAAAATTATGTCAGGAAATAGGGATACACAGTATATGTCTTTCATTTGCATTGCATCTCCCCCCCCCCCCCCAAGCTTTTATTTTCGTTCGAGTAATAGTACAACTCTAATAGTATTACTTATAATAATGTAATTAAAGATAACTTCATTCAGATTTATTTATTTTTATTTCATTTTCCAGATTTTTTTTCTTCTTTTTTTTATCACTGCCCTAGACCTCCCAAAGCAAACTGGTCAGGCTCCTACTTGGCCTCACTCCCGAACCCACCTCATGTGCAACCCAGATTTGTCACAAACGGTGCCAGGGACTAAATTAATTTAGCTCCTATGCCACCAAAATGTGGAACGCCCTACCAACGGTCATTAAGACATGAAAATCCCTTGACTCCTTCAAAACCGTTCTCAAAGGGCACCTACGGACGGCTGCAATTCAAAACTGGCTTCTGTAAAATCTGTATCCCCCCCCACCACCACCCACCCCTTTTCTTTTCTCCTTTTACCTCCTTTATGATGATGATTTCCAGTTTTTTGGCTATATAGAAGTGTATATTTGTACATCTCTAAATGTTATGATGAATTGAACATGGTGGACCCTCTTGTAAACAAGCGTAATGCTTTATTGGTCATCCACTCACAGTTGACAGTTTTTGTATCGAGTTGTGCTTGAAATGTACTGTAATTTTGCAAACTTGTTACTTCAATCAATCAATCAATCAATCAATATACAGTATGTGGGTATATATACCTGCCTAAACTTTGAACAGGCTACCTGTTAATAGCAGGGCTGCCAACTCTCACGAGATGGGCGTGAGAGTCACACATTTAATGTCTGTCACACGCACTCACGCCACACAAGGTGTTTCTCACCCCAAACTACGCAGGCTGCGAAGTCCCCCGGGTTCCCCAAGAGCCCCTCTGCTTTGCGCAGTGTACGCTGCGCGGCCGCCACCCACCCTGCGCAAAGAACATAGTGTAGTGTACTGCATACTAGGCTACGCAGAAGGGTGAACGGCGTACCAGAATGACACGTAGTAGTTATTTTTCCCCGCGCGGCCGGCCCCCTTCCAGAGTGTTTGCTAACTTTGCTTCGGTTCCGGACGGGACAATTTGTTTGGAGACAGTCACAGTCATGAAGCAAGTTTATCCTTCTGGATACGATAAAAATACAATGCGTCAGCGTGAACTGCCGCAACACTGCAACCAGGTAAATAAACATGTAGACTGCAGTGACTGTTGGTCCGGTTGATGTTGTTGTCTGTTGTACAGCTGACCCACGTTAAGTGGGTCAGCTGCAGCCTGTAATCTGATCTCTATGATGGCTCACGGCTCGCATAGATAGCGATACTAATATCATCCATCCATCTTCAACCACTTATCCGTAGTCGGGTCGCGGGGGCAACAGCTCCACCAGAGTGCTCCAGACTTCCCTCTCCAGAGCAACATTAGTGACTTCCTCCTGGGGGATTCCGAGACGTTCCAAGGCCAGTGAGTTGATGCGTTTCCTCCAACTGCGCTTTGGTCTGCCCGGGGGTCTCCTCCCAGTCGGACGTGCGTCAAGGACCTCCCTAGGGAGGCGCCCGAGAGGCATCCTAACCAGATGCCCGAACCACCTCAGCTGGCTCCTTTCCAGGCGAAGGAGCAGCGGTTCTACTCCGAGTCTCTCTCGTGTGACTGAACTTCTCACCCTATCTCTAAGGGAGACGCCAGCCACCCGTCGAAGAAAACTCATCTCGGCCGCTTGTATTCGCGACCTTTTTCTTTCGGTCATGACCCACACTTCATGACCATAGGTGAGAGTGGGAACGAAGATTGCTCGGTAGTGTACTAGCGTCTATTAGTATCAGTGATACTAATATCACTGCATGGATATTAGTCTCGTCCCTCAGTATTAGATTTTTTTCTTGTAGCACAATAGAGGAAACACTGCATGGAAAATGTTAAGTTCAACATTTAATGGATTTTTTTTTTTTTTTCCTTCTATTGCCTAAAGAAGCGCTTTCCAGTGAACAGCAGGAAAGGAGGTCCAGTCTGGTCCCGGAGGAACCGGAGTCTTTACAGATTAAAGATGAACCAGTGGAGGATGACGGGTCAACATTGGAGTCTTTACAGATTAAAGATGAACCAGTGGAGGATGACGGGTCAACATTGGAGTCTTTACAGATTAAAGATGAACCAGTGGAGGATGACGGGTCAACATTGACATTACTTTCTGTGAAAAGTGATGGTGATGATGATGATGAAAGCAGAGAGACGGAGCCTCTAGCCAGCACTTCAACTCAACTCATGAGAACACAAGCTGATGTAGAGGACTGTGGAACATCACAGCCAGCTAGTGATAGCCAGCTCCTCTCTTTACACTCTTCAGAATCGGACAATGACTCTGACAGTAATGATGAGTGGGAACCAACTAGTGATATCCAGCACTCTTCAGAATCGGACAATGACTCTGGCACTGAAAACAGTGATGACGAGTGGGAGGAGACAAGGGAAGGTCCATCAGATGTAAACACACCGACATCACACATGAAACAAAATGTAAACCTGCACACAAGTCATACAGGGGAAAAGCTCTTCACATGTGAAGTTTGTAACAAAGGCTTTGGTCGCAAAGGTCATCTAAAAGATCACATGAGGACTCATACAGGGGAAAAGCCCTTTATTTGTAAAGTTTGTAGCAGAGGCTTTGGGTACAACGGTCATCTAAAAAAGCACATGACGACTCATACAGGGGAAAAGCCCTTTATTTGTAAAGTTTGTAGCAGAGGCTTTGGGTACAACGGTCATCTAAAAGAGCACATGAGGACTCATACAGGGGAAAAGCCCTTTACTTGTGATGTTTGTAGCAAAAGCTTTGGATGGTCGGGTTGTCTAAAAAAGCACATGAGGACTCATACAGGAGAAAAGACCTTTACTTGTGAAGTTTGTGGAAAGTGTTTTGGTGTAATGAGTACTCTAAAAGGCCACATGAGGACTCATACAGGGGAAAAGCCCTTCACATGTGAAGTTTGTGGAAAAGGCTTAGGTAAAAAGAGTCTTCTAACTATCCACATGAGGACTCATACAGGGGCAAAGCCATTTACTTGTAAAGTTTGTAGCAAAGGCTTTAGGGAAATGGGTAGCCTAAAAAAGCACATGATTACTCATACAGGAGAAAATAGTCAAAATACCTTTGCTTGTGAAGTTTGTGGAAAGGGTTTTGGTCATATGCATTCTCTAAAAGGCCACATGAGGACTCATACAGGGGAGAAGCCCTTCACATGTGAAGTTTGTGGAAAAGGCTTAGGTAAAAAGAGTCATCTAACTATCCACATGAGGACTCATACAGGGGCAAAGCCATTTACTTGTAAAGTTTGTAGCAAAGGCTTTAGGGAAATGGGTAGCCTAAAAAAGCACATGATTACTCATACAGGAGAAAATAGTCAAAATAACTTTGCTTGTGAAGTTTGTGGAAAGGGTTTTGGTCATATGCATTCTCTAAAAGGCCACATGAGGACTCATACAGGGGAGAAGCCCTTTACATGTGAAGTTTGTAAAAAATGCTTTGCTCTAAAGTTTCAACTAACCAACCACAGGAGGACTCATACAGGGGAAAAGCCATTTACTTGTAAAGTTTGTAGTAAAGGCTTTAGTGAAATGGGTAGTCTAAAACTCCACATGAGGATTCATACAGGGGAAAAACCCTTTACATGTGAAGTTTGTAGAAAATGCTTTGTTCAAAAGGGTCAACTAACTAACCACAGAAGGACTCATACAGGGGAAAAGGCATTTACTTGTAAAGTTTGTAGCAAAGGCTTTACTAAAAACAAAACACTTAAAACACACATGAGGAGTCACACAGGGGAATAACCACCACAGAAAAGCTCTTTACTTGTACGGTTTGTAGAAAATAATTAAATTGTAATCTAAAACGGCACATGGGAAAGTAAGTTCTCCAGGCCGCCCACATGCGCCCACGTAGCATGCATGCAAAACTGTTGACAATAATTATTTAATTCATTCCCATTTTTACCATCCTGTAAAACTGGCTGCAACCAGCCAACCACATACAGTATAGCACAACCACACTGATAAACTGAAGGTTGGAATTTACAGTAGTAGCTCTGATATTGACTAGTAGGAGACAACAAACCACTGTACATCTGTACCGCTATCACAGAACAATGCAGCAGACAAAATAAATATACATCTACAATATGGAATAAAGCTTTTATTACCACATTTGCATAAGAAACATGGCCAAATAGTGTGGGCACAAAGACAGGCATATTATAAAACTGCTGGGACATACAGCACAACCACACTGACAAACTGTATATACAGTTGTTGTTTTTTAAGTTCATGATTAATAATTATGACCATGCAGTGAATTGAGGGAATTATTATAATTGCTCCCAATTGCTGTAATATACATACAGTATTAGTAGAGTGCATAGAAAATTATCTTCATGTGTGCACTGCACTCCACTGTATAGACCAGCAGTCTATGTATAGTCTTAACCAATTGCAAGTGTTATTAAAATAGCAGCAGCACAAATGATATGTTTTATTAGCCATATCCAGGCCTCTGATGTTCATGGGATCATGTTGAATAAAGATTTTTTGACAACCAGTAGTGTAGTAGAGTATTGTGCAAAATGTAAATGCTATATTTTTCTGTTGCAACACTGATTAGTGACTACCTCTGAGGGTACAGTGGTGCGCAGACAGTGCCGGTTCTAGGCCTTTTGAGGCCCTAGGCAACATATTATACAGAGCCCCCCCCCCCCCCCCTCCTGCTTTGCCACGACGGATAAAAATTGTAAATTTGCCATGAAAATGCTTCAATCTGGTGCACTTTGAGATCAAAATTAAGAAGCTAGGTGGGGGCCACATATGTTTATAAACAAATCCCAAATGTTTATAAACAAATCCCAAATGTTTATAAACAAATCCCAAATGTTTATAAACAAATCCCAAATGTTTATAAACAAATCCCAAATGTTTATAAACAAATACCAAAATGTTTATAAACAAAACCCAAATCCCTTGGTCCTACCCCCCCCATGAGACTTACAAATCCCAAATGTTTATAAACAAATCCCAAATGTTTGTAAACAAATCCCAAATGTTTATAAACAAATCCCAAAATGTTTATAAACAAATCACAAATGTTTATAAACAAATCACAAATGTTTATAAACAAATACCAAAATGTTTATAAACAAATCCCAAATCCCTTGGTCCTACCCCCCCGACCATGAGCCTTACTACAGGTCAACTGGTAGTGGTCCTACCCGCCCCATGAGACTTACAAATCCCAAATGTTTATAAACAAATCCCAAATGTTTGTAAACAAATCCCAAATGTTTATAAACAAATCCCAAAATGTTTATAAATAAATCACAAATGTTTATAAACAAATCACAAATGTTTATAAACAAATACCAAAATGTTTATAAACAAATCCCAAATCCCTTGGTCCTACCCCCCCGACCGCAGCGCAGACATGAATGCTACGCACTGTGAGCTTGTATATATCTGCTATTTACTGTAGTAACTGCACGCTACACCAGTGTGCAACTATGGGCCGCTTCATATTCAGTTCTCTGGGCAATATCGGTAGAGGGCGCATTGGAGTAAAGGCTCATACATAGTCTGGATTTTCGGTGGTGAGGTGACCGCCGAACTACAACATGACGTCACGAGCCGCGGTGAAGAGCAAACCACCGCCACCGCTCCAGCCCTTCTCTCTGTTTTTACTCACCACCGCTCAACGTTATTTCAGCTCCGGTGGTCACCTCACCACCGAAAATCCAGACTATGAATAGGCCTTAAAGGGACACTTCACCCTTTTTGCAAAAAAATATATGTTAATGACGTTTAGAAGCTTTAGATCACTTTCCTGGGGGTATTTATGTGTGTAATATGTGGTTTTAGATATTTTAGATTGTAGCAGTGAGCCTGCTGATGTCATGGACACTGGTCTCACTACCTTCCTGGACTACAATTCCCATAATTCTTTGGTGCACTGCTCCTCCTTGTGGATAGGGGGGAGAGCTGTCTTACTGAGACAACATGTAGTCCAGGAAGGAAGTGAGCCCAGTGTCCATGACATCAGAGACAACAGGCTCACTGCTACAATCTAAACTTCTAAGCTTCTAAACGTCATTAACATATATTTTTTTGCAAAAAGGGTGAAGTGTCCCTTTAACTAAAAGTATTTTGGGTGGAAACAAAATCCCCCTTTGGCCAAAAAGTACCGTTTATAAGTGTGGTGGGTGGTGCGTCCACTAAGGAAAGTAGGCTTTCTAATGACACAACCCGCCTCTGTTTTGGTGAGTAGCAAAAACGTTCTATTTATTTATGCTAAAGAGGAGAGGCTGTCTGATTTCGATTTGAGATTTAAAACCGAAAGTCCCATAGCCTTATACTGCAGGGCAGATAGAAGCAGTAGAAGGCTATGGACCAGAGCTAATTCGGAGATTGTGAAATAGTTGTCTGGCTATGCAAGACTATAAATTCATAAAAAAGTGCTCGGCTAACATCTGGTGGCTAAACTTTAAAGGAGAATTCCATGCTAGAATGCTTTCTTATCTTTCTTTGTAGTTGTTACGTCCCCACCAAAGAGGTCCAGGTGTCCAAAAACTCCTTATTGGCTATTTTCCCTACCATAAGCCCTCAATGAATTGCATTGCATTGAATGAGAATTGAATGGGGTTATGGGGTGTTATGCTAGTTCGCTTATTTCCATCGAAAGAAGTAGTAAAGTGTGCCGCTTGGGATATTATTTACATTATGAAGAGAGGATATATACAAAGAAATTATAATTTTGAGAATGGAAATAAGCGAACACCCCATAGCCCCATTCAATTCCCATTCAATTCAATGCAATTCATTTAGGGCTTATGGTAGGGGAAATAGCCAATAAGGAGCTTTTGCACAAAATAACACCTGGACCTCTTTGGTGGGGACGTAACAACTACAAAGAAAGGCAAGAAAGCCTTTTAGTATGGAATTCTATGTCAATGTTATTGACACTCTTTGGAAGCCATAGGTAGCCACGTTAAAAATGTTAACATGTCTGTGACAGAATCTATAGCCTACAGAATGAGCAGATGATACTATTTCTATAAAGTTTGCCACAGACATGGCCAACTCTTTGTAAATTGATGACCCCTGCCTGCCCACCAGGTCTGAAAACAAACAAGTCGCTTATAATAAGCACACATGGCAACCCCCGCGCTTGCTCGCGCGCGCGCGCGCACAAACACACGCACACACACCTGCGCGCACACACACCTGCGCTTTAGTGCGCTAGACGAGACGGGACCACAAGGAGGAGGCTTGACAGAAGACAAAGCTGTTGTTGAAACTTGGAAGTTGAAATCAAAACAAGCAACATTGGCACTCAACTGAATTGTTGTGCTCGTGCGTGGGAGTAATAATAATAATAATAGAAAAGGAGGGACCCGGCCCCAGACCACCCCGAAAAACAGAGGTAAACAAAATGGTCCCGAAAGCGGTTACTATAACTACTATTAAAAAAGACACGTGTGTTGTGTGAGTGTATGTGTGACAGCTGAAAGAGAAGTTTAATTATCTCCATGCCTGGAAAAGTTGCAAACTGTTGGACATTTTCTTTCCAACGGAGTGAATTCTCCAGTTAAGTTAGGCTACCTGCTGCAGTGACAGACGGGCCTATTTCACGAAACTTGGATTAGAGATTAAGCCGGGCTTTAACACATATCCTGGCTTAATATATCCTGGATCAGTGCTTAACCGGTTTCATGAAAGCTGGTTGATCTTGCCAGATTAACTTAACCGGTTAACCTGGATATGTTGAGGCTTGATTCGGTTTCATGAAAGGGATGCTACATAAGTTACCATGGGAACTTATGCTTTGGACTTAGCCTGCTCCGGACCAGGCTAACAGCCAGGTTTAACCTAATCCTGATGTCTTTACTGTTCATTAAGCAGTCAAACTGATCACAAACCAATGATGTTTTCCAGATTTATTCAATTATTATGGGTTTATGTTGCCTTATTTGTATCGGTCTGCATTAAAGGACTAATTTAAGCACTATATAAAATCAAATAACCAAAATATATAGGCTGCACAACATCATGACAGCTTGTGAGCTTGTAGATCAGCTGCTTTTGGTGAATGTTCCCCATGAATAGGTTTGCTGTCGTGCAAGTGCACGGTTAAGAAGAATTATGAATATGATTTATTTATTTCTTTGTAAAAGTGAAAACCACTAAATATTACCATTACTCATTGTTTTACAACATATTACCATTATAACGTTTCACCCATAGTCCTACATATACACCTAGACACCCCATTCAAACCTATTTAGGTTCATCCTACGGTGGACATGTGTAAAAGGAATCTTTGAAATGTTTCAGAAATATAGTGCTTTCAAATTTGAGACATTTATAGGCTCAAATTATGATGGAATAATACATTCTGAAAAATCGGTATTGCCATGCCATGCAATCGTGACACTACAGTGCATGCAGACAGTTAGACTTAATGTAATGTAACATTTCATGGCGCACAATACAATTCCATACCGTACCGAATCCGGAGCGCACTCGCCTATTAGTTTGGCGTTTGCATTGCACAAATGAGCTCAGTGCGCTATTTCGAGAAAGTGCCCTTAAAGTTTAAGCTCGTTTGGAACTATAGCTCACCCTCCACAACTCGGGGCTATAGGTTCACTGAATTATATATTTATGGACTTCGACTATAGGCCTATATATATAATATGCTTTACAATTTACGCGTTCAATCTGTTGGCAATATTTTGCCACGCTCTCTCCCTCGCCTTGTTAATGGCGCTTGTATTTCCCTTATTTTTAATTATTTCCTTGGCTTCCTCGTAGTATATCATTATCATAAGATTTTCTTGCTCCTCAACGGTGAAAGCCGCAGCTCTCCCTGCAGATTTGCTCGCCTCGCTCATGATTGGTCTCGCTCAAGAAATCTATGATCGGCATCATGGCTTTTCAAGGAATGCGTGCACGCGCTTGTAAGCGAGGCTTGCTGAGCCCGGCTCGCCAAATCCGCCAATTCTGAGCCTCGCTTGGCTTTAGTGGAACGGAATAAACCAGGCTGTAAAGATCAGGATTTAAAAAGCCTCGCTTTGGCCTATATCCTGGATTAGTTCATCCAAGATTCGTGAAATAGGCCCCTGGGACGTCTGTTAGCTGCTCATATTAGCATCATTGACATTAACATACCACGGTAGCTGAATTGTACGTGTGTGACATAACGTGCAACAGGACAGAAGATGGCGCCACCTCTCCATTGAACTGAATGTTGTCAGTGGCGCGACCTCATGTTCTGTATGTATATTGAGCTGGGTTTGATCATTTTACTGTAATTTATGGCAACGTGAAGGCCTAGTAAAGCGTGTGTGTGTGTGTGTGTGGGCCTATTTATTCTTCTTTTTTATCCACTGGTTCTCAAACCTATTTGTATGTCAAGGACTCCCAAATTCATAGGCTACATATAGTAGAGTAGGCCTACTGATATATTTGTCCTCAGACCCCCACCTGAAAAGGTTTTGCCAGGGACCCCCAGAAGAGAAGATGTTTGTACCTTTAATAATAATAATACCGGAATGATAATTTTAGTAATTATTAATTAAATCATTGGTTCATTGCAGTGTTGTTTTTGGCAGCAAATCTCGATTTTAGTTTAGTCATAGTCTTTGGACTGAAACTTAATTTAGTTTTAGTCACATTTTAGTCACCTGGAATGTCTTAGTGGTAGTCTAGTTTTAGTCGACTAAATGTCATAAGATTTTAGTCTACTAAATCTACAGTTGATTTAGTCGACTAAAATGTATTTTGGCGGGTCTTGATGCCGTCGTAATGAGTGTTTTTACACTTGCTGAAAATAGCCGATCTACAAGCTCACAACACGTGGCTGCGACGTGTTGTGAGCTTGTAGATCAGCTATTTTCAGCATGCAACCAAGTGTAAAATGACTTATACTGGATCTCTTGTCCACTAGTCCCTTCTTAACATTTTAGTCTAGTTTTTATTTGTCGACGAAATTGTCAGTATATTTAGTCTTAGTTTTAGTCATCATAGCTTAGTTTTCATTTAGTTTCCATTTGTTATTGTCAGTGGAAATAGGTAGTCGACGAACATTTTTCGTATTCGTTTTAGTCGACGAAAACAACACTGGTTCATTGACACAATTTGACAGTGATACATAGTGTTAAAACCTGATTTATATTTAATCTCTCAATTGATTTATAGGCTAGTCATACCCTAGAGCAGGGGTTCTCAAACGTTTTTGGCTGGGGACCCCCGGAAATGCTTTGGCAATGTCTTGGGGACCCCCTCCCTGCCCCCTCCCGACCCCCAATATAAATTGACTGCTACAATAACCTTATATAATAGAGACAATACACCATAAATAAATACAGTGAAACCAGATATAATCATTTTGGAAGGTGTATGCATGTACTATGTGTTTTATTTTCTTCATTTCTTAAAAAAAAAAATATATATATAAAAAATAATTTGGCGACCCCCCGAGGGGTCGTGACCCACGGGTTGAGAACCCCTGTCGTAGAAAGACGTATAAATTATTTTATAATGTGTAAATTGCAATGTCTGTCTTTCCTTCCTTCCTTCCTTCCTTGCAGTGGCACGGACTGCAACCTCACCGCCATAACATGACGTCCAGCTTCTTCTCAGGGCTGTATAGAGTCTGGGTCCGGGGACCCCACTTTGGGCCACCGTGCTACACCAGAACGATAATGTGTGCAGTGCTGCTAAACATCAACCTGAGGATCAACATGTCTGTGATGAGGGGCCGCCTATACCAAGGCTGAGTGAGAAGATGGCAGCCAGGAGAGGAGGACGAAGCTGGTCGGTCACGTTCCGTCGACACCGGGAGCTCCCAGGCTCCCAGCAGGCTCCCAGCAGGAGAGGAAGGTCGTGGAGAACTTTAGCCAGCTGTATGGAGGATGGAGATGACTGGAGACACCGCTGGATGGAGGACTAGTCTAAGGATGAACTCGACAGAGAGTAGGGAGGCTCTATCCTTCTCTATCCATGATGGGTTCTACAGTTTGACCCTTGATTGACACAACTGATGCAGTCAAATAGAAGACGACTCAAGGTAGGAATTAGGAACCTTTATTTTTATTTTTATCTATTTGCTGCTGCTTGTGTTGTATGCTGTGTGTGTACGCTAATGTGATTCAAGCTGGTGTACTATTGCTGTCTTTTTGGGACCCAATGACTGAGTGCCAATGAAACATGTTCAGTAACTGTTTCTGGCTCTGGAATTGAAGGCTGGTGTGAATTATCATGTGTGTTGTATTGTGTCATGGCTGCTGTTGAGGATAGTGAGTTGTTGTTGTTGTTGTAACAGGGAACAGTATAGTGTATGTGGCTCTTGGTCACTTCCTATCCACCCTATGGGGTTGTAACAGAACAGTATACTGTATGTGGCTCTTGGACACTTCCTATCCATCCTATGGGGGATGATATTTCCTTTTAAGCTAGATGTTTTGGGCTTTGACATCCAGTAATAGCCATCATTTAATGTCATGACTGGCTTGGTGGAAAATAGTCTAAATAGGCCTATCACTCTTTCTTTCTTTCTTTCTTTCTTTCTGTCGTTCTTGCGTGTGTGCGTGCCTAACACTATACTCGCCGCAAATGTGCGTAAAAGTATATTGTAGAAAAATAAATGTATGTTTTTTTTTGCCTTTTATTTTATATTTAGGACAGATGGTAGGCTGACAGGAAATGGGGAGAGAGATGGGGGCGGGGGGGGGGGGGGGGACACACATGCAGTAAAGGCCGTCGGGATCGGGAGTCGAACCCGCGGCACACTGCCAGACTGGATTACCAGCCACGGTGCCTGGACCGCTGAGCCACGGCCAAGGCCATTGTAGGAATTGTTAAATGGACATTGTGAGGACCACTGATTCAGACCGATGCTAGGTTCATTGTTTACCTGGTATCCTAGTGTACAGAGGCACTGACTACACTGTCTCTCTGCTTTCTATATGTACGTGTTTACCGTGTCTACTGTAAGTCCCACGGGATAAAGAGTGTCTGCTGAATGGCCTACACTCTGTACAAGACAAACAAGGCAATCTAGAGTACTCCTATACGCAACACCACTGAAACAGGCCACTTGTTTGTTTCACCACACGGCCACAAGGTGGCAGGCTAGCTCTGCAGATGAGAGAAAAGAACAAGTTGTTTAGACAGCTCTAAACAACTCTCTCTCTCTCTCTCTCTCTCTCTCTCTCTCTCTCTCTCTCTATCTGATTCGAGAGCTCCATGTGAGCTTGGAGAGAAAATACTCCTGACACACACACACACACACACACACACACACACACACACACACACACAGAGACAGAGAGTCGGTGTACCTTCACCTCCCCTCTCTCTCCCCGAAGCCTTTTGAAAAGTAAGACTTCAAATGGCCGGCCTCGTTTGATATCGCCGTCACCCGTCAGACGCGGTCTGACTTCAAACGCCTGTTTAACCTGAATACGTCACTTAATAAATACGTCACTTAATAAATAAGTGCACCTAATAAATAAGTCACCTATAATCACTGATGATCTTTCCAGAGGACGTACAGTTACAGTATTCTATAGTAGCATCTCTCTGCATGCAACAACGCTGTATAGATGTCTGTCTGTCTGGAGAGAGAGAGAGAGAGAGAGAGAGAGAGAGAGAGAGAGAGAGAGAGAGGGGGGGGGGGGGGGAGAGAGAGAGAGAGAGGGGGGGGGGGGGGAGAGAGAGAGAGAGAGAGAGACCATTCCATATTTTAAGTTGACGATTAGTCGAGTAATTGCGATTAACAATTTAATTGTGTTTTATATATGAATATAAATTCCATTTCTGTTTGCCTTTTAGGCTTCGTAATAATGAACAGCCACATACCGTATGTGAGACAAGATATGACAAATAACTGAAATACACCATGAAGAAATTCTATTTCAATAAATGTTCTACTTTAAAATCACACCTGTGTGAACTGTGAAGTGAAGGGCGCTCTTATATCGCTCGTATACATTAGGGTTGGGTGACATCGGCGGCGGGTGGATTCTATACAGGTTTAGGCTGTAATTGCGTCTGGGTGGAGGAGGCGCTGCAGATTTATTTATTTCCACGCAGAATCAATTTGAAAGTGGTAACGGTGGCCGGGTGGAAACCCCCTCCTCCCGTTTATAAAGGTATGCTTCAGTGTCCCAGCAGCAGCTCAGCTCAACTCGGGCTGAGTAAGGCTGGGACCGAGGGAGAGACTACATGTTGTTCACGCTCCGGACCCATGCAGTTTAATAATATACTGTCAGACCAGAATGCACACTGCTGTCTTGTGTCTCACCACAACCCATTCAAAGAGAGAAAAGGAGTGACGCATCGTTACCAACAGTACCCAGTAGTATCGTAACAGTATAGTATTGTTACCAACAGTACCCAGTAGTATCGTAACAGTATAGTATCGTTACTAACAGTACCCAGTAGTATCGTAACAGTATAGTATCGTTACTAACAGTACCCAGTAGTATCGTAACAGTAGTATCATTACTAACAGTACCCAGTAGTATCGTAACAGTAGTATCATTACTAACAGACTTACCCAGTAGTATCGTAACAGTAGTATCGTTACTAACATACTTACCCAGTAGTATCGTAACAGTAGTATCGTTACTAACAGTACCCAGTAGTATCGTAACAGTAGTATCATTACTAACAGACTTACCCAGTAGTATCGTAACAGTAGTATCGTTACTAACATACTTACCCTGTAGTATCGTAACAGTAGTATCGTTACTAACAGTACCCAGTAGTATCGTAACAGTAGTATCGTTACTAACAGTATACCCGTTCCGCCCATCTGTATTTTATCTCCTCTTATGCCCATACATGGAGATTTCCGTATCTGTCTCCGTGTGTCCCTTTATTCCTATAATATAATAATAGTTCTGTGTCAGGCATGCTC
>NC_137871.1:41418769-41423769 GCF_963924005.1 Protomyctophum bolini
CAAACCAAACAATTAGTAAAAAATAGAACCACAAAACGCGTCTTAGAGATTAAACAACAAATAACAGCCAGAACCAGCAACTGCATTTACTTAATCACATGTGAAAAATGTGGTTTACAATATGTCGGAGAGACAGGTAAAACAATAGGTACTAGGCTGGGACGACACAGATACAATATTAACAATGCCAAAAAGACAACCACAAGATTGGTGCAACATTTCATGGCTCACGGCATTGAAGCTCTAAAATGCGCTGGACTTCAACAAAATCCTAACTGGACAGTAGGACAAAGACGTTTTAATGAAAAACAGTGGATTAAGAACCTCAACACGGATTTTCCTGGAGGCTTAAACATGCCTAAAATCAGATCTTGAACACTACAAAACTTATACTCAGGATTAAACTGGAGAAATCTAAAAGTGATTGGATCAGACTTCCTTCGGATACATGGCGAATGTATTTATTCCTTGCATTGTGCCTACACATGTTGCTTTTGTGCCCATATATGGAGCTGAGTGATTTGGCTGCATTTTGTGCCCATATATGGAGCTGAGTGATTTGGTCATGGTGACTTAAATATGTACGAGCTGCGTTCGCTTCCCGCGTTTGCACGTCTTACTGGTTATTATCAATAAGCTATTTAACTTTTAATCTGGTGTCTCGTGGCCTACACCAAAAGCTGGACATGGCAGAGGGACCAGCGCCCCTCAAAAACGCAGCGCGATGCGACGCAGTTTAAATCCGGACAGGCGAGGTTTCTGCCCCGATGACTCCCGCAATGCACCGAGGGACGGTCTTTGCAGGTGCAGAACTTTGCAGAACTTTATTCTTGAGGTATGGCCTGCTTTCTGGTGGGGAACGAGGGAAGGATATAGGGAGAGACACACTGTACTCTTCCAGAACTCAAACTGGGTTTTTTTGTTCTAGGATTTGGAGTCGCCTAATAATTAATTTCTACTCTTACGAGTTGTTTATTCCCCCCCCCCCCTCTGCCACAAAAAAAAGGCAATAAATAAAAAAAATATTTTTATTTTCTGTCATATTGTATTTTCTATAAAAATGTAGTCTGTTTTCAAAGGTGTTTGTTTGGCACTGAGTTCTAAGGGTCTTTTCTTCTGCAGTCTCTATAGCAGCTCAACCTTCCCCACAGACACTGCTGTTCAATCACAGGTACTGTGTGTGTGTGTGTGTGTGTGTGTGTGTGTGTGTGTGTGTGCGCGCGCCAGTAAATCGTCAAAGTCGAGTGGCAGGAAACCTTGCATCTCCTTATTTTACCTTTTTCATGTTTTTTATTTTTTATTATGTTTTTGCCTTATAGTCCAGGCAATCTAGCCCATTTTAGACCCAAAAATCTGACTAATTAAAATAGATTTTTTTTCAACAGATATCATTTCTATGAGGTGTCTAGAATAACATACTAAAAGTCCTAAGAAATCCTAGATGCGGAAATATGTTTAATTCTCATCAATTCAAGATGTGTGCTAATACCTCCTATCACAATGAAACTTTCCACAATGAATCTTAACATGAAAACTAAACTTTTTTGTATTACAAGTTTCTCTGAAACTTAATTTGAATACCGTATGCAAATTAGCCTAATATATATTGAATATGCCCACATTTGCATATCACGAAAATTACTTTTCCCCAAAATGTATAATATTTTCATTGTTGATCACATCACTGATCAGACTTTCATGAACCATTTCATCGAAATATTGTGACTTCATAGAATAACATCAAAAACACCATTCATATGTATGACAAATGCATAAATCCGTCAAATCCTCCTCCAACCATCCTACTGCTAATGGTTGATGGCAATGCTGCTTTTGGACTGGCCTCTAACCTGAAACCTGCCGGGCTTGGTTGTACCTACCGGGGGCATAACCCCCACCGGTATAGTCCTCAGGGTCACAGAGGCACACAAGCCTCCCCACCACGACAAGGTAGCAACAACAGGGGAGGTTCTTTTTGTGTATTTTTGTGTTTTTTGTTTATTTTTTTGTTCAAACGTGATCCTCAACTCCTTTTGTATGATTCTAGTCATCAGAAAAATCAGGCAACTGGGAATTTGTACAGCTAGTGTGTGTGTGTGTGTGTGTGTGTGTGAATGGGTGAATGTAATGCACAAGCTGTGTAAAGAGCCTTGGATTAAGGCGCTATATACTGTGTATGTATATGTTTAGGGCAGCGGTGGCCGAACGGTTCGCGGAGCGGAAGGTTGCTAGTTTGTATCCCCGGACCGGCACGTTAAAATTACCACCGTTGGAAGTGCCCTTGAGCTATGAGCAGGGCCTGGCTGTAAACAAGTTATTGAGCTTAGTCCAGTTACCCTGGCCTGGGTAAACATAGTACCTTTGCTTTGTGTATTTATATATATATATATATATATATATATAGATATATATTATACACATATACATACATACATACATAGGGGTCATACCTGGGAACATAGGTACGGTCCCCTCCCCATACATACGTGTGTGTGTGTGTGTGTGTGTGTGTGTGTGTATGTATATATATGCACCATTTACCACACACTTGTCTTGATGAGAGTGCCAGTTTCTAGTGCCAGTTGCTAGTGAGAGTTGCTAGTGCCAGTTGCTAGTGAGAGTTACTAGTGCCAGTTGCTAGTGAGAGTTGCTAGTGAGAGTTGCTAGTGCCAGTTGCTAGTGAGAGTTGCTAGTGAGAGTTGCTAGTGCCAGTTGCTAGTGAGAGTTGCTAGTGCCAGTTGCTAGTGAGAGTTGCTAGTGAGAGTTGCTAGTGCCAGTTGCTAGTGAGAGTTGCTAGTGAGAGTTGCTAGTGCCAGTTGCTAGTGAGAGTTGCTAGTGCCAGTTGCTAGTGAGAGTTGCTAGTGCCAGTTGCTAGTGAGAGTTGTTAGTGCCAGTTGCTAGTGAGAGTTGCTAGTGAGAGTTGCTAGTGAGAGTTGCTAGTGCCAGTTGCTAGTGAGAGTTGCTAGTGAGAGTTGCTAGTGCCAGTTGCTAGTGAGAGTTGCTAGTGCCAGTTGCTAGTGAGAGTTGCTAGTGAGAGTTGCTAGTGCCAGTTGCTAGTGAGAGTTGCTAGTGAGAGTTGCTAGTGCCAGTTGCTAGTGAGAGTTGCTAGTGCCAGTTGCTAGTGAGAGTTGCTAGTGCCAGTTGCTAGTGAGAGTTGCTAGTGAGAGTTGCTAGTGAGAGTTGCTAGTGAGAGTTGCTAGTGCCAGTTGCTAGAGCCAGTTGCTACATGGAACTGCTGGTGTTACTTGACTTTTTACTTTTACTCAAGTACATTTTAATTTCCGGCCATTTACTTAACGAAGTAGGAACGCAGTGTTGATACTTAATACATGTACTAAAAATGTGAGTACTTTCTCCACCACTAAAATGGTAAATGGTGCATTTTATATAGCGCTTTTATACAACGCGCTTTACATAGAGTGTGCATTACATTACATTCACCCACACATTCACACAACCACATTCATACAGCGAGGCACCAACCTGCTAATTGGGAGCAATTAGGGGTTCGGTTCGGTGTCTTGCTCAAGGCCACTTCGACACTAACTCTGGGGGAGCCCACAGGGATCCAACTGCAGGGAACCTTCCGGTTTAACTCTGGGGGAGCCCACAGGGATCCGACTGCAGGGAACCTTCCGGTTTCCATGACGCCACTATACCCCTGAGCAGAGCCTTAGATATAGACAGAGTTACGCAAACTGCGTTCACTTCCTGGGGCTTCAGTCCAATGGAGGCTCTCCTATATAGACAACCAACTGGGCCAAGTCCTGGACCGGAAGTATAGGCAGAAATGCATTGGGACTCAGGGCAACAGCCCAGCTTTAGTGATCTTAAATCCCTTTTATTTTAGATTGTTTTGTAGTAATAGTACAACATAAACATTAAAGAGACTTTAGTTGTTACTGTACAATACTTTAAAACAGTTGTCATGTTGCACACATGCTTAAAATAGCTCTTGTTTGCGCCGCCCTCGTTGAAAACAATGTGTTTCCAACTCCAGCTTGTCTCAGTTCAGGCTGCATGAACAGCGCTCGAGTTTCTGCCCCCTCTATATTGTAACTCTGCTATTAGATGGCTTTGACCCCTGAGCCACTTCCACCACCGCTCTGCACCCCCCCCCCCCCCTCTCTCTCTCTCTCTCTCTCTATCTCTCTCTCTCAATTTCAATTTCAAAAGGCTTTATTGGCATGATAAATATGTTCTACATTGCCAAAGCATACATACAACCAAACAAAAGTCAACATTGTGCACACAGAGACAACAACTCTCTGCGCACACAGAGACAACAACAAACGTCCCAACAATAATGAACAACAAGCAATACAGTAACAATGAAAATACATTAACAAACATAAACATAACGGCAACCTTAATGACCCTGTTCAGACAGATATACCTGTCTCTTCTGTCCACTGGCTGTCCCTCAGTTGATGACAACTCCACACGTATTTTGCTGCCAAAACTGTGCATTATTTGGACTGTTCTCCCAGAACATATTGGAGTGATGAGTTATTAATGGTGGATTCAAATTCTTTATATTTTTCTTTAAATTTAGGGAAGAATGATTCTCTGATGTCTTTATACTCGTCGCATTGTAACACAAAATGTAGCTCCGTCTCCACCTCCCCTTGAGAGCAGAGTGAACACAGTCTGTCTCTCTCTCTGCCTCCATCCATCCATCCATCCCTCCCTCCCTCCCTCCATCCATCCATCCATCCATCCATCCATCTCTCAGAAGCCATTAGACAACACAGTGTTCTCTCTCTCCCCAGTGTCTTCACCATAGAGACTCCAACCTTTTTGCTCACCAATAAATCACTCACTTAGCTTCTCGGCTTCTCAGGTCATTGTTAAGTGGACGCTCAATGTTATCATTTTTGTTTAATATTCATGTCTTTTTTTTCTCTTTCTGAGCAGCTTTTTTCCCATTAGACCGTACTGTAGCCAGACTAGAGGAGTGAGGGTTTTGAACCCATCTTATGACCCGTGTCCCATATCAC
>NC_137871.1:41428769-41436269 GCF_963924005.1 Protomyctophum bolini
ATAAAATATCATGAGTCGTCATCTGAAATGTTTCAGATGCCTGAAGGCCACAACCCCCAGGCCATAGGGCCTATTCTGGGTGTAGCAGAGAGTCTCAGAGCCTCTGTCTGAAGGCCACAACCCCCAGGCCATAGGGCCTATTCTGGGTGTAGCAGAGAGGCTCAGAGCCTCTGTCTGAAGGCCACAACCCCCAGGCCATAGGGCCTATTCTGGGTGTAGCAGAGAGGCTCAGAGCCTCTGTCTGAAGGCCACAACCCCCAGGCCATAGGGCCTATTCTGGGTGTAGCAAAGTGGCTCAGACTACCTCAGAGCCTCTGTCTGACAGCCACAACCTCCAGGCCATATAGGGATATCCCTTTGGTCTAGTGGTTATAGGATGTTTGACTTTCACTCGGGAGGCCCGAGTTTGAATCCCGGGCGTTAACATTGGGGCAACAGTGGCCAAGAGGTTTGGTGTAGAGGGGAAAAAGAGAAGACCAAACACAGAGCAACATTCTATACAATATGTAGTGGCGCTGGCGGTCCCTGCTTCATCTATCTCTCTCTGTCTCTCTCTCTCTCTCTCTCTCTCTCTCTCTCTCTCTCTCTCTCTCTCTCTCTCTCTCTCTCTCTCTCTCTCTCTGTGTCTCTCTGTCTCTCTCTCTGTCTCTCTCTCTCTCCCGGCTCAGAATAATGATATACAGAGGGCTTAAGTGGTCCAATGTTCCATTTATTGCAGCTCTACGGTCTATATCCTTTTCTCGACTAGTGAATTTCTCCCATTCCGATTGCAATCTCATCTGATCTGGATTTGACTTGACGTCGTGTCTTATATATTTAATGCTATCTGCTCTGATCTCATCCTATTGTATCTGATCTAATGGGAGTGGGTAGAGAAAGAGGGGGATGGGGGGGTTGATACGGAGAAGGTCACCAGTTTGACCCTCGACTCGCTCAACTACAATATCGTCTCTGTCGGGTCGAAACCTCGCACGTCCAAAACGGTTACTCTTCCGGTTTTCGAGCTTGTGCATCTGCTCTTTTTGAATGCCATTAAAACACAATCTCCACCGCCATTAATGACAGAATGATTATACCACATGCCAGGATATCGCCCCGTTCAACCCTGTTTTTGAAGGTCCAAAACACTGTGACCGCGGATGTCGTGTCAGCCTAATGGTGTGTGTTGACTGTCGAGCGGTCGTTACTCTCTGCCTTGAGCATGATACAAGTACAGGCCGGCACTGAGTGCCGCGCTATGAGCTTGTAGATCTGCTATTTTTCAATAGCTTAACCCCTTTTGGTGTTAGCATTATGTTATGCTTTAGCTATTGGAAAATAGCAGATCTACAAGCTCATAGCGCGCCACCGAGTGGCGCGCTACGAGCTTGTAGGTCTGCTATTTTTGAAAAAATCTAAGAACGACTGACATATAGAAACATAGCTTTTTCAGAAAACTGTCATGATTTAGAAGACAATTTTTTAATCTGATCTCTTAAGTATAACATAATGCTTAAAACACCAAAAGGGGTTCCAGCCCTGAATGGGTTATTATCTAATTACTAATTATCAATAATTTATACATCATAGATTAATGGTCAGGATAGATAGGCCTTTTCGGGGAGGGCTCAGAACAAATTATGGACTTGATTGATTGATTGAAATATGTATTAACAGTTTGCAGAATTACAGTACATTTCAAGCACAAACTCAATACAAAGACTGTTAACTGTGAGTGGACGACCCAATTAAGCATTACACTTGTTTACAACAGGGTCCACATTGTTCAATTCATCAAAACATTTAGAGACAAACAAATAGTCACTTCTATGTAGTTACAAAAACGCACAATAAGTTAGAATACGGAGATAAGTGGTTCCTGCACAACGACAGCGATATGTGCGCCCGTTTTTAACACGGATAAAACGCCACACCGCCACAGCCGAGCTTTGGACGGTAATTTTGTAGTGCCATTTAATGTTATCTTTTTTCTTTTTTTTCCCCGGTGCAAATAAAACCGTCTGTCTGTCTGTGTGAGAGGGGATTTACTCTTAACAGCACCTATCCAGATCTTACAGCCTGCCGCTATTCGCTGTGCAGCCTCTATACCTCTGTCTGGATATCATGCCAGGTCTCCAGATCGTATTTGACTTAACACAATAACCTTAAACCTCTTAAAACGGTTCCAGCACATTGATTTCCTGCCAGAGCTGTTGCTGCTGGCTGGCTGGCTGGCACAACACACACACACACACACACACACACACACACACACACACACACACACACACACACACACACACACACACACACACACACACACACACACACACACACACACACATGCACACGCGCACACACACATGCACACACACATTCCTTGCAGCTGCTGTATTGTAGCTGGATACTGGAGATATCCTTAGGCCTAAAAAAAAAAACCCCATCACTTTAGTTTTCACTGTTTCTTCTGATAGTGCAAATTGGCGCGTAGATTGTGCAAAAATGCTTCCGTTGGACTAGCTCTTTCTGGTTTTCTATAGCAGATCTAGAAGATCTACAAGCTCATAGCTCGCCACCGAGTGGCGCGCTACGAGCTTGTAGGTCTGCTATTTTTGAAAAATCGAAGAACGACTGACATAGAAACATAGCTTTTTCAGAAAACTGTCAGGATGTAGAAGAACATTTTTAGAATCTGATCTCAGGTCAGAATGGGTTAACCCTATATGGTTTACCGTAGTCCCTCAGGGCTCTGTGGTAGTGTCTTTTCTGTTATTGTGGGGAAAGATTTGGCAGAATGTAGCAGATCTACAAGCTCACAAGGTGGCGGATGCTGCTGACGTTTCCCGCCAGGACTAATTAATTAATCTATTTATCGTGCATTGCCAAGGTTTTATTCGCGCGCAACCCTCATTTTGAAGAGCCAAATATCCGTAACCGGAAGTTACAATGACAAGATGCTGTGTGTGGTGTCTTGGCCGGTTGTTTTCACCAGAAACGACATTGATTTGGAGATACAGGCCATTGGAATCAGCACATAGAGTGCAAGTTGATACTTTTTCTTTTGGTATTTTGACGCCAATATATACTTTAGTACTTACTTACTCAAGTTCATTTTGAATACCGGACTTTGACTTGTAACCACAGTGTTTCTACGTTGCAGCATAGATACTTTTGCTCAAGTAAAAGTACTGTTTCCACCGCCGTGAGGGTGTGCTGCTGGCCCAAGTCCACCGCAGCTTTGTTCACCAAAGGAGGGTTTAAGAAGAGCTAACATCTTCCTCTGGTGAAAACAGACCAAGACAAAAGGCCTCTTCACTCAGCCGAGCCATAAAGACACAAAGGCAACAACAGCGCTCGGGATGGATGGATGGCAGATCCACCCCTACGTTCATGTTGACAACTCAACACTGAGGCTGCAGATCCACCCCTACGTTCATGTTGACAACTCAACACTGAGGCTGCGATCGATGCCACTAAAGACTAATGAGCACCCCTTGGATGTAAATCTCTTTCTCTGAAAATATTCATCAGGATTGGCCTGTGGTGCGCTAACGGCCAGCTTATTATTTATAACGCGTCGCGTCCGGGTATTTTTGGTGCGTGACACACACACCCGTCGTGTGACAAAACGGAATTAAGTGTTCCTGCCATGCACCGTTTACCGTCTCTCGCGTACAGCCATGCAGACAAACTATTCCATCTACTGTTCCATCTCTGAATGCTATGAAGAGTCTGGAACTACACCTCCTTTAACCCATTCTGACCTGAGATCAGATTCATATGAGGTTTCCACTGGAAACACACTGGTCTGATTAGCCCATTCTGACCTGAGATCAGATTCTAAAAATGTCAGTCGTTCTTCGATTTTTTCAAAAATAGCAGACCTACAAGCTCGTAGCGCGCCACTCGGTGGCGCGCTATGAGCTTGTAGATCTGCTATTTTTCAATAGCTAAAGCATAACATGATGCTAACGCCAAAATGGGTTCCCGTTTAGAATGGGTTAATACGAGCAATCTGTTTGTCATTTCCGTTCACAAAAAATATATTTTAAAACATCTTTAGAGAGCCTATATTTTATTTCAATTTCTGCAGCAGATCGTTTCTATTTATATTATAGGATACATTTGCGCAACTGTAAAGACACAACGGAAGCTTCACTTCCGCTTTTATATTTTACTCATGATCTGAGTCCAGACTGTATGACGGAAGTATTTTAAATGATCTGAGTCTTTGGCCACCGCTTTGATCACGCCTCCAGGTCTTTAGCTTACTCAAGTTAGGGAATAAGACCTGGTACTTAAGACACGCAAAATACAGCCCTTGGAGTCTTAACTTGACTTCAGCTGTAGTTTCAAAACTATTCACAAAATCTAATGAATTTGCTGCTTTCATATGACATAAAAAAACCAAAAAAACGGTCATAATAAAAGTAGTCTCACATGTTGATGCCAAGCCTACTTAGTATAGCGGTAATAATAATTAGTCAGTGATTTTTACTTGTAACAACATGCAGTATTTTTCAGTATTTCTGTCCATAAGTCACCTCCCGTGGCCTGATGAGAATGTTTCCTCCACAGAATAGAAGCCGCCATGCAGCCTATAATCATTTTATTGTTTTATTTAAAGAAATAAATGATTTCAGATTTACGTTGTTAATTTCCCCTCCTTGGGTTTTGGCGCCACACAGAGCCGCGGCGGGACACGGTCCATAAATACAACCCCTCCCCCGTTTCTCATTTCATTGTGTTGTGTTTGTTCAGGCTGTTCTCTGTCTGTGTGAGTCTGCCTTTATGATTATGGATCGTGTTTCTCTCTGTGTGTGTGTGTGTGTGTGTGTGTGTGTGTGTGTGTGTGTGTGTGCGTGTGTGCGTGTGCGTGTGTGTGTGTGTGCGTGCGCATTATTACCATAAAGGGTTCAGATTGTTGGACTTAAAGCTGTAGTAGGAAATTCCATTATAATACAGCAGGTTGCAAAGGTATTCATTGATTGCCTGAGTCCCTATTGGTGGTGGGAGTTCTGCTCTGTTTTTGGTGAATATTAAGTAGTTCCGGTCATTTGTTGGGGGTCTAGCGTCATTTGTATTGTTTACCTATATTTCTACCATATACTGTAGCGCAGCTCTCGGTAAACTTTGACCCCTCTGTCACATGGAACTATTGTTTGACCCCTCTCAGTCACATGGAACTATTGTTTGACCCCTCTCAGTCACATGGAACTATTGTTTGACCCCTCTCAGTCACATTGAACTATTGTTTGACCCCTCTCAGTCACATTGAACTATTGTTTGACCCCTCTCAGTCACATTGAACTATTGTTTGACCCCTCTCAGTCACATGGAACTATTGTTTGACCCCTCTCAGTCACATGGAACTATTGTTTGTGTCACCAGTAGCAACACAAAACCTGCGGTACTACCCCCCCCCCCACTATGTCTGTCTGTCTGTCTGTCTGTCTGTCTGTCTGTCTGTCTGTCTGTCTGTCTGTCTGTCTGTCTGCTGTCTGTGTGTGCACGTGTGTCATGGCTGGGCGTTCAGTACGTGCATTTTTCTCCTTTGCGAACTCGAGCCAACAGCTGACTTTCGCTAACGAGCAGTATCTATCCTCCCATCTGGTCGAAGGTGTTTTAACGAGCTACATCAGTTGGTGTTTGCCTGGAAAGGAAGGAAGGAAGGAAGACTTACTGGAGACTAATTTATCTCTGAGAGTTGTACTGATTTACTGAAGTGCAGGGCATGCAGACGTGGAAGTGCGTGTGTGAAACAACACTGTCTCACTCCTAGAGTGCTGTGCAATTAATGGAAAAAAAATGATCACCATCTAGATTCAGACACCTATGTGATCTCATTACTACATTTGAGCAAGAATCCTGCATGCACTGCAGGCTGGCCTTCCAATTCATTTTAGTTACTCTTATGTTATGACGCCTTTTGGTGTTAGCATTATGTTGTGCTTTAGCTATTGAGACATAGCAGATCTACAAGCTCGTAGCACGCCACCGAGTGGCGCGCTACGAGCTTGAAGGTCTGCTATTTTTGAAAAATCGAAGAGCGACTGACATACTGTAGAAACATAGCTTTTTGAGAAAACTGTCAGGATGTAGAAGACATTTTTAGAATCTGATCTCAGGTCAGAATGGGTTAAGAGAAGTTTCAAGTCAAGCACTGTGATGTCTGTTTAAAGCCACAATAGTTGGCTCCCAGGGGCCACATTTTGAATGGATTGGATGTCATTGTTCAGCAACTACAGGAGACAAGAGGATCATGTGAGAATCGTGATCTCAATTCCTCTGGAGGAAAATGGAGATTCACGTTTGAGCAAGAATCGTGCAGCACTACCCACTCCCCAAAACGCATAATTATTGACAATTGTCTCTCTGCATTCTATGGACATGTTTGCTAGGGCTGTGAATCTTTGGGTGTCCCACCATTCGATTCCGATTCTTGGGGTCACGATTTGATTCAAAATTGAGATTCCAGATTCAAAACGATTCTCTATTCAAAATGATTCTCGATTCAAAACGATTCTCTATTCAAAATGATTCTCGACTCAATACATATAGGATTTCATCACAATCTACTCCAGCCAACTGAAGTGACTACAGTTACTTTAAAATGACTGAAGACATGTCATGATGTTTACTGTGATTAGGGTGAGCTTACATTTCATATCACAAACACCGTGTAGTGAAAACTCCTGTAACTGTAACCAGAAAAAAAAAAGGATTTTTAATCATTCATAACGGGAACGCGTTATTTATTTATTTATCCATATTTAGAAAGTTCCTCTAATCTGGTGTGCAGGCGATGACGTGCACATTACATGCATAATAGAATTACATTTTCTTTATTTTTCTTATAATGGGCTAATTGGCAATGGAAGCCAAAACTGGTGACCACCACATGCACGCTCACAGTCTAAAACATGCACGCTCACAGTCTAAAACATGCACGCTCACAGTCTAAAACATGCACGCTCACAGTCTGAAACATGCACGCTCACAGTCTAAAACATGCACGCTCACAGTCTAAAACATGCACGCTCACAGTCTAAAACATGCACGCTCACAGTCTAAAACATGCACGCTCACAGTCTAAAACATGCACGCTCACAGTCTAAAACATGCACGCTCACAGTCTAAAACATGCACGCTCACAGTCTAAAACATGCACACTCACAGTCTAAAACATGCACGCTCACAGTCTAAAACATGCACGCTCACAGTCTAAAACATGCACGCTCACAGTCTAAAACATGCACGCTCACAGTCTAAAACATGCACGCTCACAGTCTAAAACATGCACGCTCACAGTCTAAAACATGCACGCTCACAGTCTAAACGTGCACGCTCACAGTCTAAAACATGCACGCTCACAGTCTAAAACATGCACGCTCACAGTCTAAAACATGCACGCTCACAGTCTAAAACATGCACGCTCACAGTCTAAAACATGCACGCTCACAGTCTAAAACATGCACGCTCACAGTCTAAAACATGCACACTCACAGTCTAAAACATGCA
>NC_137871.1:41441269-41453489 GCF_963924005.1 Protomyctophum bolini
TTTTGTCACACACACGTGTGAGTCATTCATGTCACACAAATGCACATAATTGCATGAACACATATTATGTCCACACCTGCTGTCTGTCTGTCTCTATCTCTCGCATGCACGCACACACGCACACGCACTCACGCACACACACACGCATGCATGCACACACACACACACACACACACACACACACACACACACACACACACACACACACACACACACACACACACACACACAGATAAAACGTGTATTTCTGGATGATCTACTTATATTATTGATCTCTCTCTCTCTATCTGTCTGTCTGTCTGTCTGTCTCTGCCTGTCTGTCTGTCTCTGCCTGCCTGTCTGTCTCTCTGGGGAGCGACATATAGCAGCCCATTACTGTCATCCTGGTCTGCTGCTAATTGGCTGTGATTGGCTGCCGTGGGCCCTCTGGGACGGCCCACAGATTCAATTAAGGCGCGTGATTGGCCCCTTTAAATATTTAATGGCACAGACTAAAAACAGAGCCTGAGCCCCACGCCAGCAAGACACTTCCTGGAAGACCTGTCTGTCTGTCTGTCTGTCTGTCATTCAATTCAATTCAACGGGTCTTCTTTGTGCATGTGTGTAGCCTATACACTTTCTGTGTATTCACAACTTTTGAAGAATTTCACATATACTGCTATAAAAAAATAATCACACCTGTGTGAAGTGAGGGGCGATGACTTTAGAAACTAGAGTAGGACTGTAATGTTGCGTTGACACGGGGCAGATCAAACCATGCAGTCTACCATCCATTTTAAAGGAAGACAGTGACATGATGTAGCAAAGGATGCATGCAGAGCTGCTCCAAATCAACTGGCAACGCATCGTCTCATCTGCCCGTGTGAAGGTCCCTGTTCTGGGCAGCGACTGACTGACGCTTCCAGTAATTCATTTTCAACGAGAGGCGTGCGTTTATTATTTTTGACGTGCGTTGAGAAGTTGAGGGGGCAATCATGCAAGCATATTTCCGTGGGCGCGTTCCACGTGAAATTGTCACTCACTCACACGCGTGCTCGTTTTGTGCACACGCCCGTGGCGACTAGACCTGGATTGTGGTGAGCTTTTTTTTTTTTTTTTTTTGCTACGCGTCTCTTACGAGGAGACCTGGAGAAGACCTGAAAATACCTTAATGCTGAGGTCTGAAACCTCGTTACTGTGATATCACTGGGGAATTCCAGCAGTTGCATTCAGCACCATGGACAGAGTCACAGCTAGTCTCAATGCTACAACATTAATTCAGCACCATGGACAGAGTCACAGCTAGTCTCAACGCTACAACATTAATTCAGCACCATGGACAGAGTCACAGCTAGTCTCAATGCTACAACGTTAATTCAGCACCATGGACAGAGTCACATCTAGTCTCAATGCCTCAACATGAATTCAGCACCATGGACAGAGTCACAGCTAGTCTCAACGCTACAACATGAATTCAGCACCATGGACAGAGTCACAGCTAGTCTCAATGCTACAACATGAATTCAGCACCATGGACAGAGTCACAGCTAGTCTCAATGCCTCAACATGAATTCAGCACCATGGACAGAGTCACAGCTAGTCTCAATGCTACAACATGAATTCAGCACCATGGACAGAGTCACAGCTAGTCTCAATGCTACAACATGAATTCAGCACCATGGACAGAGTCACAGCTAGTCTCAATGCTTCAACATGAATTCAGCACCATGGACAGAGTCACAGCTAGTCTCAATGCTACAACATGAATTCAGCACCATGGACAGAGTCACAGCTAGTCTCAATGCTACAACATGAATTCAGCACCGTGGACAGAGTCACAGCTAGTCTCAATGCTACAACATGAATTCAGAACCATGGACAGAGTTTGTGTGTGTGCGTGTGTGTGTGTCAGATAATCCGCGAGGCTCAGGAGAACAGAGTCACAGCTAGTCTCAATGCTACAACATGAATTCAGCACCATGGACAGAGTCACAGCTAGTCTCAATGCTACAACATGAATTCAGCACCATGGACAGAGTCACAGCTAGTCTCAATGCCTCAACATGAATTCAGCACCATGGACAGAGTCACAGCTAGTCTCAATGCTACAACATGAATTCAGCACCATGGACAGAGTCACAGCTAGTCTCAATGCTACAACATGAATTCAGCACCATGGACAGAGTCACAGCTAGTCTCAATGCTTCAACATGAATTCAGCACCATGGACAGAGTCACAGCTAGTCTCAATGCTACAACATGAATTCAGCACCATGGACAGAGTCACAGCTAGTCTCAATGCTACAACATGAATTCAGCACCGTGGACAGAGTCACAGCTAGTCTCAATGCTACAACATGAATTCAGAACCATGGACAGAGTTTGTGTGTGTGCGTGTGTGTGTGTCAGATAATCCGCGAGGCTCAGGAGAACGCGAGTGGAGCCATCAGAGGCTTTTCTCCTCATGCCGCCAGTCCGGACACACACACACACGCACACGCACACGCACACATACACGTACATACACACACAAACTGGCAAAGAAAGAGACAGACGGCATGGTGGGCAGACCCATTCCTGAAGGGATTACTTGGGGGGGTGGGGGGGGGTGGCAGAGACAGAAAGACTGAGGGACAGATTGATCTTGCCAATAAAGCATTTAGAATTATACGACAGGTAGTTTCGAGGAAGCAAGCAATCTGATTGGTTGAAACAGCCATCTGGCCGTGCTTCAAACGAACATGGTGATCATTGGCTTAAAATATTGCCTTATAAGTGAGCGGAACTCGTTCCTCGTACCTCATCACTGTAACTCTGCTAAAGCCTCGTTCCTCATCACTGTAACTCTGCTAAAGCCTCGTTCCTCATCACTGTAACTCTGCTATAGCCTCGTTCCTCATCACTGTAACTCTGCTAAAGCCTCGTTCCTCATCACTGTAACTCTGCTAAAGCCTCGTTCCTCATCACTGTAACTCTGCTAAAGCCTCGTTCCTCATTACTGTAACTCTGCTAAAGCCTCGTTCCTCATCACTGTAACTCTGCTATAGCCTCGTTCCTCATCACTGTAACTCTGCTAAAGCCTCGTTCCTCATCACTGTAACTCTGCTAAAGCCTCGTTCCTCATCACTGTAACTCTGCTAAAGCCTCGTTCCTCATCACTGTAACTCTGCTAAAGCCTCGTTCCTCATCACTGTAACTCTGCTAAAGCCTCGTTCCTCATCACTGTAACTCTGCTAAAGCCTCGTTCCTCATCACTGTAACTCTGCTAAAGCCTCGTTCCTCATCACTGTAACTCTGCTAAAGCCTCGTTCCTCATCACTGTAACTCTGTTAAAGCCTCGTTCCTCATCACTGTAACTCTGCTAAAGCCTCGTTCCTCATCACTGTAACTCTGCTAAAGCCTCGTTCCTCATCACTGTAACTCTGTTAAAGCCTCGTTCCTCATCACTGTAACTCTGCTAAAGCCTCGTTCCTCATCACTGTAACTCTGCTAAAGCCTCGTTCCTCATCACTGTAACTCTGCTAAAGCCTCGTTCCTCATCACTGTAACTCTGCTAAAGCCTCGTTCCTCATCACTGTAACTCTGCTAAAGCCTCGTTCCTCATCACTGTAACTCTGCTAAAGCCTCGTTCCTCATCACTGTAACTCTGCTAAAGCCTCGTTCCTCATCACTGTAACTCTGCTAAAGCCTCGTTCCTCATCACTGTAACTCTGCTAAAGCCTCGTTCCTCATCACTGTAACTCTGTTAAAGCCTCGTTCCTCATCACTGTAACTCTGCTAAAGCCTCGTTCCTCATCACTGTAACTCTGCTAAAGCCTCGTTCCTCATCACTGTAACTCTGCTAAAGCCTCGTTCCTCATCACTGTAACTCTGCTAAAGCCTCGTTCCTCATCACTGTAACTCTGCTAAAGCCTCGTTCCTCATCACTGTAACTCTGCTAAAGCCTCGTTCCTCATCACTGTAACTCTGCTAAAGCCTCGTTCCTCATCACTGTAACTCTGTTAAAGCCTCGTTCCTCATCACTGTAACTCTGCTAAAGCCTCGTTCCTCATCACTGTAACTCTGCTAAAGCCTCGTTCCTCATCACTGTAACTCTGCTAAAGCCTCGTTCCTCATCACTGTAACTCTGCTAAAGCCTCGTTCCTCATCACTGTAACTCTGCTAAAGCCTCGTTCCTCATCACTGTAACTCTGCTAAAGCCTCGTTCCTCGTTGCATTTAGAGCTATGTTACTGTCAACTTCCGAAGTGAGGAGACGGAGAGAGACAGAGAGACGCTTGACTCTTGAAGTCATTAATGAAATATCTTTACTTAAAATCCCCCTCCTCTCCCCTCCTCCCACCCCCAATGAAAAAACCCACCCACAGAGAGAGACGCAGGCCCGCCTCCTTCCCTTTCACGACAGTGAGTGAGACCTTTTCTGTCTCTCTATAGCCGTCTAGAGGCTCGGATCATTTCTGATAATGTAAATATACTTTCTGACTCACGGTGAAACAATCGCGAGGCGCTTGGCGACATCGCGCCGTGTCAACGAGTAGTCGACTGAACACATGCTATTAGATATGAAATCAAGAGCTAAGATATAAAATCGAGGGCCTCTCTCTCTCTCTCTCTGTCTCTCTGTCCGATGTGTAGAGAGCGTGTGGGGGTGAGTGGGCATGGGGGGGAGGGGGATGTTAGGAAGATGGATGGAACGGGCTAGAGGGAGACCGATGGAGGGACCGGGGCGCTGCATGTGATAGAGAGGAGAGGAGAGGAGAGGAGAGGGGGGAGAGGGGAGGAGAGGAGAGTATCATCATGGAGAGGAGAGGAGAGGAGAGGGGGGAGAGGGGAGAGGAGAGGAGAGGAGAGTATCATCATGGAGAGGAGAAGAGAGGAGAGGAGAGGGAGGAGAGGAGAGGAGAGCCTGTGGTGATGAGAACATTATGTTGGATAATGAAGAGGTTCCACGCTGTCAGCCATGTAGCCTCCATGCACCCGTGTGTGTGTGTGCCTCCGTGTGTGTGTGCCTCCGTGCAGCCGCGCGCGCGCGTGTGCCTCCGTGCAGCCGCGCGCGCGCGTGTGTGTGTGTGCCTCCGTGCAGCCGTGTGTGTGTGTGTGTGTGTGTGTGTGTGTCTCCGTGCAGCCGTGTGTGTGTGTGTGTGTGTGTGTGTGTGTGTGTGTGTGTGCGCCTCCGTGCAGCCGTGTGTGTGTGTGTGTGCCTCCGTGCAGCCCGGCCCAGTCAGTCCACTGACCCCAAAGTGTCAACAAGCTAAACGAGCAAAGTGCCGTCGCATTAGCGCATGTCCCCACGCCCCCGCGCTCATACATGCCCCCCTCCCCCGCCACACACACACACACGCACGCACACACACAAAACAACACGTGCACTATACATTAAGTCACGCCTGCACGGACGCAAATAATGCGCCATCATAAATATTTGTGTGTGTGTCAGTGAGGTGTGAAGAGCTGTCTATAAGGGGAGTTATTGTTCTGTGGCAACGCATGCGTCTTTGTTGTGTGTGTGTGTGTGTGTGTGTGTGTGTGTGTGTGTGTGTGTGTGTGTGTGTGTGTGTGTGTGTGTGTGTGTGTGTGTGTGTGTGTGTGTGTGACCGATAAATGCACACGTTCAATACTTCAATGTGCATATGACACACACACACACACACACACACAGCCTGAATTACTATAGATTTAGACGATTGTTAAGATGACCTGGCATGTGTGTGTGTGTGTGTGTGTGTGTGTGTGCATGTGTGCGCACATAACAAACAAATACACGTGCAGTTCATGCAGGTTCAGTATAGGACAAACATATCAATTCAATTCAGTTCAATAAAGCAGCCTCAATTATAGATTGACACACTGACACACCCAACGGCTGTACTGACACACACCCAACGGCTGTACTGACACACACCCAACGGCTGTACTGAAGTCGCGGCCTGTTGGCGTATGCGTGTGCGTGCGTGCGTGTGCGCTGCATATATCCTAATCAGTGCGTGCACAGCAAATATCCCAACACGCCATTCATAATCATGAACGCTGCATGGAATAAATTCAGTTCTCATCTCTCATAAAAAAACGCTAATAATCTCAGTTTGCACGCACGCACACACACACACACACACACACACACACACACACACACACCACACCACGCCTCTCCCAAATAATCACCATGGCTTCATTGCCTTCGATTGAACCGGAGCGAGTAGTGTGTGTGTGTGTGTGTGTGTGTGTGTGTGTGTGTGTGTGTGTGTGTGTGTGTTTAAGAAAAAACCTGGATGCAATATCGTCAATATTATATTGTGCATTGACTCCGTATCTCCCCCCTCCCCCTCCTCCTCCCCCTCCTCCCCCCCGGCAGTCATCAGTGTTGTTATTTTCTCTTCATCTCTGTTTTTTTCCCCTCTTCTCTTCTCCCCTCTCGTTCTCGTTTGGAGACGAGTCACACGGCAGTGCCCCCCCCTTCTCTCTCTCTCTCTCTCTCTCTCTCTCTCTCTCTCTCTCTCTCTCTCTCTCTCTCTCTCTCTCTCTCTCACGCACGCACGCGCGCACACACACACACACCGTCCTCTCCTCTCTCTCATCCACTCGATACTTTCAATTTACTCTCCACCTCTCTAATCTCTCCTCTCCATTCATCCCGTTTGCTCCTTTATTAGTATCTGCTTCCCCATCTCCCTCCTCCTCCTCCTCCTCCTCCTCCTCCTCCTCCTCCTCCTGACAGCTCCCCTTCCCCAGGAACATATCCAGGTATAGCGTCTTTTTTTCTTTTTTCTTTTTTTCCCGTTGCATAGACCTGACTGAGCTCGCCCGCCCATTAGCCGATCTACAAGCTCAACGCCAAATAAGATAAACATTCATTGATCGCCTGGTGGTATAAATTCCTCTTGTGTGTGCGAGGAGCAGCCAGCCGCCACCCCGACCTAGACGGAAACGTATAGTCTCTGCCTTGTCTGACTCGTTTCTAGGGCTTTCCGCGTCCGCAGGTCGTAGTTTACTATCACAACCTGCCTTTCACGTCAGTCACGCCACGTGACACACTCCATATATGGCCGTCTCCGTATATAGACCGGAGACCGGATCATCACCTATAGATCTGGAGCCGGCCAGCAACTCTATACATCTGACCCCCAACGCGGACACCTCGTTGCATCTGACCTCATCAAACCCTTAATATCTCCATATATGGAGCTGACCTGTTCTGACATTCCATATGTTGATCCTTCCCCATGCACCACCCGTCCGTCCTCTTCGATGTCTCCCTTTTCACTGATACCTAAACCTGTCCTTTCAAACTCTAGACGGGTCTGCCCCAAAGTTATTACAGTGCAGCCGCGCCCGGGGCAGCCGGAGAAAACTCTAGAGTTCTCTCAACAGGCCCGAATATTAAGGCCCGTCTGGCCTTAATTACTAATTAGCACACGCCCTACCCGACCTGAAAACGTACATGAAAAGAATCATACCCGTGTGGAGCTCTTATTTATTGCTTCATTGTTAACGGGAATGTAGGACCGACAGACAGAGAGAGAGAGAGGGGGGTTTGGGGAGAAACTCGGGAGAGAGAGAGAGGTAGCGAGAACCTCTGCACATACTTAAGATATGTCATATTATCCCCAAACAGGTATATGGACTAGTGATTTATGTGTTGGTGAGCTCTGACAGTGTGAGGGAAAAACATGGAAATGGTTCCAGGTTTCTCATTGTTGGATCTGGTTCCTCTGGTTCAATACATGCCTGTGTGTGTGTGTGTGTGTGTGTGTGTGTGTGTGTGTGTGTGTGTGTGTGTGTGACTGTGTGTGTGTGTGTGTGTGGCGCGGGCTGCGTGGGCGCACGTGTGCGTTGCGTTCATGTGTTTGCGCGCTGATAAGAGAAGGGAGCGAGCAGCGGTTTCACTTTGAATGCCGCGCCCGTTGTTCGGCCCGGTTCTCGGTGTGTGTGTGTGTGTGTGTGTGTGTGTGGTCTCGGCAGGCGGGTGTGTGTATTCAATTAACTCTGACGAGGAGCAGAGAGAGAGACAATGCCTGACAAAGTTTTTTCATCCATCATGTCCAGTTGTTTTCACTGTGTGTGTGAGTGCAGTGAGGACAGTGAGTGTGTGTGTGTGTGTGTGTGTGTGTGTGTGTGTGTGCGCATGTGTGCGTGCACATGCGTGCGTTGAGGACAGTGCCTGCACTGTACAGTACATGCGTATGTGTGGAAGAAATGGCAGAGCTTCCTTCCCAACATGACGGATTAAGTGACATAATCTTAACTACATTAACCCGAATGCTGTCCCTATTTTAGGCATGTCATTATAGCCGGAAAACTGTGGAAAAGCCCAAAGGCCTACAGTATATTACAGTATATTACAGTATATTACAACACCAGTGGTTTTAAACTGTGAGAAAGCCCAAAGGCCTACAGTATATTACAGTATATTACAGTATATTACAACACCAGTGGTTTTAAACTGTGAGAAAGCCCAAAGGCCTACAGTATATTACAGTATATTACAGTATATTACAACAACAGTGGTTTTAAACTGTGAGAAAGCCCAAAGGCCTACAGTATATTACAGTACATTACAGTATATTACAACACCAGTGGTTTTAAACTGTGAGAAAGCCCAAAGGCCTACAGTATATTACAGTATATTACCGTATATTACAACACCAGTGGTTTTCAATCTTTTTCACATCAAGGCCTGTTATATATTTGTCCTTTGAGCCACAGACGGACGGACAGACGGACACACGGACCGCCACTTGATGAGATTCAGCTCCTCTCAGATCCAAAACTAAAGAATCGTTTTTTTGTTGTGTTCGTTGTGGATAAGATTTAGTTCCACAATTCAATGCTGTATTGATGTTGTTACCATCAGGTGAACGTTGATCAAAATATAAAATATTCTACATTCTCAATGAAGTAATGACCTGAGATCAGATTCTAAAAATGTCTTCTACATCCTGACAGTTTTCTGAAAAAGCTATGTTTCTATGTCAGTCGTTCTATGTCAGTCGTCGGTGACTTGAAACCAAGTGACTTGAAACCAAGTCGGTGACTTGAAACCAAGTTTCAAGTCACTGAGATGTAATCTCAGACCGTATTGAAGTGGCTTTAATCAGAACTCCAAACAGACCAGTGTGCTTTGAGAACGGACATCATCACCACTGACGTGACGTCTAGTATATACAGTGTTGTCATTGTTTACAGCGTTATGGTATGATCTGCCTGCAAATTATAATGTTTACAGCGTTATGGTCTGATCCGCCTGCAAATTATAAGTGTCTCATATGAACGTAAACACAAAGTTATGTGTTCTCACAAAATGAGCTCGGCTCACGAACGCATAGCGTGTAAACACGGGGAAAACAAACCCGCGTTTCCGTGACGACCTTTTCCGGGAAATGGTGGCGAACGGTTTTGTCCTCACGCTGAGGGCAGGTCGGAAAAGAAAAGTAGTCAAAAGTTTTACTTGTGCAATACTGACATTATACTCTGTTACAAGTTAAAGTCCCGCCGTTCAAAATGTACTTGAGCAAAAGTTCCAAAGTATTGATTGGTATAAAAATTTACTCTGTACATATACTGTATGTACAGTAGCCGGCCAGCAATTCTACATCTGACCTCTGACCTCTGACATTGGCTTAGATCTCCATATATGGAGCTGACCGGTGCTGACACGTCAGAACAGTCCCCACCCTGTCCTGTTCTGACATTCCACATGTTGATCTGACCTCATCAAACCCTGTACACTCAAGACACGCATCGACCGTGTCTTGAGTGGCCATATGTGGAATATGGCCAGTACAGAATTCATTCCATATATTCATATATATATATATTCATTCCATATATCGGGGCTTCTTACTGGTAACAATTATACGAAATCTACAAAGTAACTACAGTAACTAAAGTGTTCACAATATTTAGATCTGAGATGTAGTGGAGTAGATGTAGTGGAGTAGAAGTAAAATTATTGGTAAATTCTTCCAACCAGTGGTGGTTAAATGTTGCCGATTACAAGCATGTGTCTTGGCTCTGGGTTTTAAGCCATAATATAATGTGGTTGATTCATACAGTACGTGTTGCCCTGCCATCCCATCCCACTGTACTGTCATTATATTACTGTTATAAATTATGCTGTTTATGTTTTTATCATCAGGAGACGTTCTCTCAGTCCAGCTGTGAGCTGTGGTTGATGTATTGTTCTCTCCATACAATGCACAGCTTGTTTGCTTGTTTTTCTGCTATACTTTAGAGAACATTTTGAAAGTATTAAAGTTCTGAGTTCTGGGTTGGTTATATAACTCTCTGCCGATGTCGATTCTTCCCCATCTGATATTTATGTTTTTATATAGAACACTTATGCCATATTACAATAGTACAATTTAGAAAATCACAGACAATATCCAGTCTAATATCATGAAGTGGATATCATGTTGATACTTACTGGGGATCATGTTGTTTTTTGCTCCCGATCTGATTCCAATCATTTGAAATGATGTGATTGCCCTGATTTCCGATCGGGACCAACCATACCATCTGGGTTAGGTTAATTTGGTCTAATAAAACGATGACGGAAAAGGTTCGTAGACTACCTTTTTTTCCACTGACGGAAACTAAATAACCATTTTAACCACCAATGGCTGTAAATCTGCTTTTTTCAGAGAGCAAACCCCAATTGCCACCAATCATAAAATGACTTGTCTTTTTAGTTCTACTGGATCTCTTCTCCACTAGTCCCGGCCTAACATTTTAGCCTTATATAGTTCAACATTTTTGACGAATAATTGTCAATATACTGCATATATATAGTCTTAATCATAGCTATACGTTTTTTTTTTAGTTTTCGCAGGTGAAAATAAGGTAGAACATTTCGTCATAGTTTTAGTCAACGAAATGAACCCTGAAGCTGAGATGTCCTTTGGACTGAAAAACATTGATGACCCCTGGTCGCACACGCATGCACACACGCACACGAATGCACACGCACGCACACACACACACACACACACACACACACACACACACACACACACACACACACACACACACACACACACACACACACACACACACACACACACGTAAAAGACAACAGGGATGTGGTTAATGTCCCAGGAGACGAGCAGCAGCAGCATGTCACAGGCTGTAAAAACACAGTCAATAATCAATACATGAACTCAATGAACGACCAGAGACTTCATCCTGGAGAGACAGACGGGGGTCCGTCTCCACTGCTCCTCAAGGTCAGAGGTTAAGGTCGGAGTAGAGGTCAGGGTGGAGAGGTCTGGGTCAGGGTGGAAAGGTTAACCCATTCTGGGCGGGAACCCCTTTTGGTGTTGGCATCATGTTATGCTTTAGCTATATTGAAAAATAGCAGATCTACAAGCTCATAGCGCGCCACCGAGTGGCGCGCTACGAGCTTGTAGGTCTGCTATTTTTGAAAAATCGAAGAACGAAGAAGACATTTTAGAATCTGATCTCAGGTCAGAATGGGTTAATCAGACCAGTGTGTTGTCCAGTTGAAACCTCGTATGAATCTGATCTCAGGTCAGAATGGTTAAGGTTAGGGTCAGGGTGTCTCTTCATGTGTTTCACTCTGTAGTGACATTGGTTGCTTTTGATGTAAAGCATCCATGGGTTCATTCAAGCTATACTATGTTATTAGTATTAGTTATTTCCTGTTTCCTGTGGCGGCTTCCTTCCAGGGGTTTAATATCATCATAGAGCATAAAGAAGGATAGAGACTGATCTGCCCCCCCCCATCCCCCCCCCCCCCTCTATTCATGTGAGTGGAAGTGTCTCAGTGGCGTTTTGAAGCACCGGAAAAGAACCGTCTCAGAACGTCCGCTTCCGCATTTGACCAGCACAGTTTGGTGGTTCCCTCATGGTTCCTGGTCCTTGGCATGGAAAAGTTGGAGAACCACGTACAGCCGTTGCTGGATAGACTTTCCTGCAAGATGTTACTATAAGTGGACAAGGTATATTCATGGTGTGATCCAACCCCCCCCCCCCCCCCCAACACTCCTGAGAAGCAGCTTTTCCAGTTGAGCGGTCACCATGCTGATAGCAAAAGTGTGTGTGTGTGTGTGTGTGTGTGTGTGTGTGTGTGTGTGTGTGTGTGTGTGTGTGCGTGTGTGTGTGCGTGTGCGTGTGCGTGTGGCAGGCGGGCAACCTGGCAAGGTGGTCAACTTAACGTGGCCAATCCAAATGGTTTTGCAACCGTTGCTAAGGAAGGCCAGCTTCCGTCACCTCATAGCTGGTAG
>NC_137871.1:41456189-41488689 GCF_963924005.1 Protomyctophum bolini
CGCACACGCAATGCGCATACATATTTTATGTATTGTACTCGAGGCTGATGCATGTGCACTTGCGCTTAAGCCCGCACACGTGCGTGTGTACAGTGTGTGTGTGTGTGTGTGTGTACCGTGCGTGCTTTAGTCTAGCTACTGTACGTATATACACAAATGCACGTGCTGAGTATTTATGAGCTATACGGTGGTGGAAGTAATGCTTTGCTTCAGTAGAAGTACAGTATATACCAACAGCATGTAAAACCACAGCCAATTAAAGTACAGTAGCACTATACTTAACACTTTCCCTGCTAAGCATATTATTAATTCATTCATTCACCCATGCCGGCCATCATTTTCCCTGTGCAACCCTTATTTTGAAGGATCCACAAAAAAACGGAACCAGATGTGTGTTGTGCCGGACCGGATTCACCATTTACCATGGTAATATTGTAACTTGTACAAGCTCGTAGCGCGTTTTAACTCAAATCTTTGCTTCTGGGGGGTCCCTGGAACAACATATTTTCAGATGGGTCGGCAGCCAATTACATATCATGTTTGGGGTCCTTGACATGAAATATTGAGCACAACTGATACAGAAACATGAGGTTTTTCAGAAAACTGTCATAATTTAAAAGATTTTTCTTTTTTAAAGTCGACGTCAGGCCTATAAATGAGTTAAAGTGATATAGAACCTTGGGTTTTATGACTAATTGGCCATGAGATGACATGATTATGATTCGTCCACATATAGTTAATTATTATTTATTTATTGGCCCTTTGCGTCGTGACTACAAGGAACTGGAGAAAGTGTCATCACACTGATTCACACACACACACACACACACACACACACACACACACACACACACACACACACACACACACACACACACACACACACACACACACACAATTGCACAATTGCCGTTTGTTTTGAGCAAAATGTTTCTAAGGGGGCTCTGGCTGACTCACACAGGCTATTTTCATAGTCGTACATCTGTTGATTGTCATTCATTAATCTGTTTTAATTAGTGTGATGATTCACACATTTAAACCTGTCTGTGACGTGACTATTAAACTGAGCATCCAATTAGCTGAAAAATAGCCGTAATTTGGTTGAACGCTGTTGAAACTGAACGTCCTAGAGATTCATTAACCCATTCTGAACGGGAACCCATATTGGTGTTAGCATCATGTTATGCTTTATAGCTATTGAAAAATTGCAGATCTACAAGCTCATAGCGCGCCACCGAGTGGCGCGCTATGAGCTTGTAGGTCTGCTATTTTTGAAAAATCGAAGAACGACTGACATTTTTAGAATCTGATCTCAGGTCAGAATGGGTTAACCAGACCAGTGTGTGTCCAGTGGAAACCTCGTATGAATCTGATCTCAGGTCAGAATGGGTTAAATAAGCGTCAGTAAACAACAATATATAATGCACTTTTTTAAACCCATGGCTAACTTACAGTGGTCTAAAAAGTACTCACATGCCTTACTTAAGTAAAATTAGCAATACTGCGATAATATAGAAATACTCACTGTTACAAGTAAAAGTGAAATGAAATCGGTCGGTTCTCGTTGGCATCTGGCAGGCTGCAGCATTGGCATATTTTTTCATTTATAAAGACATTCTGGGTCTTACATTTCACCCAAATTCGACTTGGTCCAAAGTGGCCTCAACCTCAGGTCAAATGTGTGTCTACAGTATACCAGCATTCAAATCCCATGGGGGTAAAAAAAAATCAATTCAAAATGCAAAAATAGCTATTTTTTATGCCCTCTGGAGTGAGTGTGGAGATTATATAGTGGCCCTCTCCATTGTCAAAGTTGCCCACCCCTTATCCACACCATAAATAATGTGATGCTGTTATTATAGGCAGGAGGATGAGGATGAGGATGTACAAACATCCCTCCCTGCCTGGGCTGTCTGTCTCTCAGGCTGACCCCGGTCTGACCTCCATCGCTGCGAACGGCAGATTGCTGCAACGTCGCTCACCGACACTCCCCAAGTCGTCAGATTATCCCACCAAGACCTGGAAGAACGCATCTGTATGGCCTTATATATGGAAGGTTTTTCTCTTTTTTGATGTCTATGCCTGCTAACTAGACTTGCACCTCCTACGGGTCTTTTTGGATGTTCAGGAGTCCCTTTTTTGTCTCATATATATATATATAGCTTTTATAACCACTTTAACCACTATTTTAAACGTTAGCTGTCGAGCAGATATACAAGCTTCATGCTATTTTTTGGAAGAAATCGTGAAAACGTTGTGTGCAACTCTTTGAATTTCTTTCACAGCGGATGTTTTGAACTCAAATCTTTGCTCCTGCATGGTGGGAGTCTCTGAAACAACATATATTTTGAGATGCGGGTCGGCGATCAAATAATATATAATTCTAGTGGTTCTTGACATGAAATTGTTTGAGCACCGCTGACATATAGAAACAGATTTTTTTTTCTTCAGATTTTGTTTTTTTAAGGATTTAGAAGACATTTAGTGGAACATAGAAACATAGCATTTTCAGAAAACTGTCAGGATGTATAGAAGTCATTTTTAGAATCTGATCTCAGGTCAGAATGGGTTAATGCATTATAGGTGAGTTCTTGGAGAAGTACAACAGCAGCATTTACCGTCTCAATAGGCTTTCTTTGGCATGGGGAGCGCACGCGGAGCTGCCCTCCGCGGTAATGCGATGCACATGTGGTGTATATACCGTTGAAGCTGTCCGTCGGGCAGATAAACCCCTTATCTCCATATTCTAACCTTTTTCTTATTTTTATATATTTTTTATCCCACGATTTTGTAACCCATTTTTCACCCCTGTGTGAATCATCTAATGTGATCCTGGGCTCTACACACCCTCCACCAACCTAGTCCCCATATATGGGGGACAAGGGGAGACCAACCTAGTCCCCATATATGGGGGACAAGGGGAGACCAACCTAGTCCCCATATATGGGGGACAAGGGGAGACCAACCTAGTCCCCATATATGGGGGACAAGGGGAGACCAACCTAGTCCCCATATATGGGGGACAAGGGGAGACCAACCTAGTCCCCATATATGGGGGACAAGGGGAGAGCAACGGACTTGAACTCATGCTTCCTTCATGCCTGAGTGTCCAAGTTGCTCCTTTACACCTGACAGGGGGGAGTTTCCCTGGTTGGACGTAGCGCGTGGAAGGAACACGTTATTCCAACCAGTTCCTTTCCCCTCCATCAGGTGCCCCGAGTCTGGTGTTTTTTTTATTTTTGTGTGTAAATTGATCACTCTGCTTGATCGTACTAAAGGAGTGACACAAAAACATCAACTGTAGCAGATCCACAAGCTCCACACGCAGTAGTAACTCTGTAGAAACTCTGAGGAGTTACTCGCCACTTCGGTTCTAAAAAATAAAGTCTTCTAAATCCTAAACTTTTTCTGAAAAACCTCATGTTTCTATAGTTAGTGCAGCTGCTCAACTTTTCTCATGTCAAGGACCCCCAGATTTATCTGTATTTGGCCGCAGACTCATCTGAAAATATGTTTTTCCAGGGACCCCCCCCCCCCCCCCCCCCACCCACCAAGGAAGCAAAGATTTGAGTTAAAAACGTTCGCTCTGAAAGAATATAATATTCAAAGATTTGCGCCATATATTTTCAAGATTTTTAAAAAATTGCAGATCCACAAGCTTGTATATTATGAGCTTGTAGATCACACGCACAGTCACACACACACACACGCACACACACACGTGACGGAGAGTCCAGAAAATCACATGGATTTGGAGAGACGGGCGGATGGATGGATTATAAAGTGGCGAGGTAGAGAGAGGAGAGGACGCTATATAAGCTAATATACAATACATACCATGCAGGCGATGTGCAGGGCTGTGAAGCTGAGGCTGTGGACAGCCATAGACATGTTGTATGTTGGGCTGTGAAGCTGAGGCTGTGGACAGCCATAGACATGTTGTATGTTGGGCTGTGAAGCTGAGGCTGTGGGCAGCCATAGACATGTTGTATGTATGGGCTGTGAAGCTGAGGCTGTGGACAGCCATAGAAATTATGTATAGGGCTGTGAAGCTGAGGCTGTGGACAGCCATAGACATGCTGTATGTATGGGCTGTGAAGCTGAGGCTGTGGACAGCCATTGACATGTTGTATGTATGGGCTGTGAAGCTGAGGCTGTGGACAGCCATAGACAGGCTGTATGTATGGGCTGTGAAGCTGAGGCTGTGGGCAGCCATAGACATGTTGTATGATATGGGGCTGTGAAGCTGAGGCTGTGGACAGCCATAGACATGCTGTATGTTGGGCTGTGAAGCTGAGGCTGTGGACAGCCATAGACATGTTGTATGTATGGGCTGTGAAGCTGAGGCTGTGGACAGCCATAGACAGGCTGTATGTATGGGCTGTGAAGCTGAGGCTGTGGACAGCCATAGACATGTATGGGCTGTGAAGCTGAGGCTGTGGACAGCCATAGACATGTATGGGCTGTGAAGCTGAGGCTGTGGACAGCCATAGACATGCTGCCTGGCTGTGCTCCCACAGGGCTTAAGGGACACACATGGCACACATCATGCCATGCTGTAGCTGCCATGTGTTGTCCCTGAGCGTCAGCGTGCAGCCAGGACATCATCTCTAGCTCAGTGGTTTCACGTCAAGGACCCCCAGATTGACACTCATTATAGCCCTGCGGACCCCCATTAGAAAATATACGCCAAGGACCCCCCATAAGAGGAGATGTGTACGGCTCTAGCATTGATTCTCAACCCGTTTAATTTCAAGGACCCCCAGTTTGACTTGTATATTAGTTTATGGACCCCCCGAGAGGAGAGGAGGGGAGGGGAGAGGAGAGGAGAGGAGAGGAGAGGAGGTGTTAATCAGATTGGCTGCCTGTAGGAGATGAAGAGGAGCTGATTTAGTGATTTCATTAAGAGGATAGATTGATGGTGCTCATCACAGCCAGCAACATCTATATTTATACACAACATCATTCACTGTCTGTCTGTCTGTCTGTCTGTCTGTCTGTCTGTCTGTCTGTCTGTCTGTCTGTCTGTCTGTCTGTGCCTATAGTTTTTTATAGTAAATCATTTTTCACCATGTCAGTCAGGAACTGATCCAGGAGCTGATCCAGGAACTGATCCAGGAGCTGATCCAGGAACTGATCCATGAGAGCTGATCCAGGAGCTGATCCAGGAGCTGATCCAGGAGCTGATCCAGGCGACCACGCATCACTCCATCCCTGTCAGAAGGTCCGTTAGTGTGTCTGCGGTGCGTCTCACTGTGTGTGTCTGTAGCTTTATAGCGTCTTTATCTCTGGTCCAGAACACCAGGGAGTCCTCGCTATAACTGAGCTGCTCTGAACCCATTTAGGCTTTTTTAGACGTCGACAGTTTCCTGAAATACCACCTTTTTCTGTATCAGGTGGTGCTCAATATTTCTTGTCAAGGACCCCAAAGATTATTATGTATTTGGCCACCGACCCCCATCTGAAAATATGTTGTTCCAGCTAGGGACCCCTCAGAAGAGTTAAAAACGTTCGCTCTGAAAGAATATATATTCAAGGATTTGTGCCACATTTTCACGATTTTTCAAAAATAGCAAAAAAGTCTATGGAGCCTTCGATGAAATCTACGGGAAATGCACTCGCGTGCACACTGCACACAAAAGCATGCACGCACACACATACTGTATATACTGCACTAGGCCACAACACAACACTAGACAGAGTAATTAATAGCACGGTGCACGGACGGTTCAAGAATCACACATGAGGAGGAAATGCAGTGTGTGGAGTTTTATTCTGCTGTGATTGTCTGGTCTCCCCCCGCAAGGGGAGGAAGGACCACCCAGCTAGCAAATTAGTGTGTGTGTGTGTGTGTGTGTGTGTGTGTGTGTGTGTGTGTGTGCGCGTGCGTGCGTGCGTGTGTGTGTGTGTACTCGTGCCTCGTCTCGTGCCTGATCAGAAACATGACCCAAGGCAGCGAGTCTCTCTCTCCCTCCCTCTCTCCCTCTCTCTCTCTCTCTCTCTCTCCCTCTCCCTCTCTCTCTCTCACACCTGAGCCGTCCTGGCGGGATGCCTGAGGAAAGATATAATTATGCTAAATAACACTAATGCTGTTCAGTGCACGTTTCTCTATGTGGATTTAATTAGGATTAATATCAGGGGACGTTTCCGATGTTGACTTTGTTGCCGATATATTGTCGGACTCCTCATTTCCGATACCTGTACCAATATATGCAGGCAATTATTATTATTATTCTTTTTACCAAAATTGAACTAATTTTCAGGTAACATCATCACATATACTGTAGATGTTGGCCTATTTGATAGTGTAGAAGCATAATTGCCTTGATGCCTATAGCATTAACGAGTGCCAGCTGTAAAACGTGTGTTTGCGGGCGTGCGTGCGTGTGTGTGTGTGCGTGCGTGCGTGCGTGCGTTGTCCCGGCCACCCCACTGAGCAGATATGCACAATTCACTTTCTCTCTGGAACTGTTTTCCGCCCATCCCTCTGTGTCTGTCTGTGGTGCTTGCATGAGAGAGAGAGAGAGAGAGAGAGAGAGAGAGAGAGAGAGAGAGAGAGAGAGAGGACGCTGTGAGCAGAAGGCAGGCAAGAGGAAACTGTGGGCATCAGAAACTCCACATGTGTCTGTGTCTCTGTGCGCATCATGTGCTAAAAGCTATAGGGTAGTTAAGCTACTGTTGTCTGTGACTGTGTGTATCTCCTCCATTATGGCCAGTCAGTCTATTTGAGGACAGAGTGCTTTCTGTACCCATGATGTTTCCCAGGTGTTGGTATGACAGGCTGAAGTGGTGAATACGTCCAGGTGTTTCCTATAGAGCGCCGCAGTCCCTCCCCCTTTCAGAAAAACAAGTGGCCCAGGAAATGAAAATCCAATGCATTCTCCCATCGGCACTTCTAATATAATTTATTTAAAGACTGTTACGCTGCGGACAAAGCCAACTCGGATCGTGACAAATCATGACGATGAACACAATGTTTTGGGCCGATCAAATCATTAGAAAGAAGAAAAGAAAGTCACGAGACAACACTATTTGTTTTGTTTTTCGTCTAATAAATTATTTGATCGGCCCAAAACATTGTGTTCATTGTCATGATTTGTCACGATCCGAGTTGGCTTTGACCGAGGCGTAACCGTCTTTAAATGAATTATATTAGAAGTGCCGATGGGAGAATGCATTGGATTTTCATTTGCTGGGCCACTCGTTTTTCTGAAAGGGGGAGGGACTGCGGCGCTCTATAGTCTGGATATTTAGGACTTGTTTGGACTTTTATCTCCATATTCTGTTTTTGACAGCCAATGAATGCAAGGCTTTTGAAGATGACGTCATAGGGCAGCCACGTCTATAGGATTTAAAACGTTTGTTTAGTGCAAAAGACATCAGAGACATATACGGATTACAATCACCCAAAGAGAGTTTGAAAACATGACTAATGACAAAAAAACTCCCATATCTGTTGGGTGAAGTACAACAATGTGCAAACACAGCAGAGAGATTTGTGAGCTGCTGTGACAGGAGAAGGATGTCAAATGGAATACAAGCACCTTAAGGAATACAAACCATATATGTGTACACTGTTTATCAAAAGTATAAAGCTAACGTATTCTATATGGATTGATACTGTATCTCTGACAGAAAATGCACAAACTTTTTATAGTTTCACAAGACAGTGCTACGTGCTAATATAACACAGCTCTGTTTACACCTTTATTTGGTTCCTATTTATATCCAATATTTATTTGTAAATACATTGTTCTATTTTGATTGTCTCGTTCCACTTCTGCTTTGGCAATGTAAAGAGAGAGAGAGAGAGAGAGAGAGGGGGAGAGGGGGAGGGAGAGAGAGAGAGAGAGAGAGAGAGAGAGAGAGAGGTGGATAGAATTTAGTTCTTTTTGTTAATGATCCAAGTCCTCCTGCTGTTCAGGCCAGACACACTCACCAGCTCTTGTGCACATTCATCAATCTCTGTCTGTGTCTGTCTGTGTGTGTGTGTGTGTGTGTGTGTGTGTGTGTGTGTGTGTGTGTGTGTGTGTGTGTGTGTGTGTGTGTGTGTGTGACTGTGTGTGTGTGTGTACTGCGCTCACAAGCGCGTGCGTGAGTGAGCTGCGTGTGTGCGTGCGTCATCGGCGATGATGGAGCGATGGTGTATAAAATGGATGGTGAAAAGTATGAGACACATAGCTTAACTACAGTCTACCCCTGGCTTTTAGCACGCACACACACACACACACACACACACACACACACACGCACACACGCACACACGCACGCACGCACACACACGCACGCACGCACGCACGCACGCACACACACACACACACACACACACACACACACACACACACACACACACACACACACACACACACACACACACCTATAGAGACATACACACAGACGTGCACACATGACATTTGGATTCCATTAAAAGTCTTTGACTGTGATCAATAATTTAATAAGCTGAAAGGATGGGAAGGACTCATCCTGATCAATACTCTGTGTGTGTGTGTGTGTGTGTGTGTGTGTGTGTGTGTGTGTGTGTGTGTGTGTGTGTGTGTGTGTGTGGAACTGTTACTGTACATAAGTGCATGCCTACGTATGTAAGTACAGATATGTATAGCGTTGTTACGCATTGATTTCAAACAATGTCCTAAACAAAATACTTTTGCGGAGACCTAGACCACCGATTGCTGATGTTTTGACCAATGTATTGTCAGAAAAGGTACAATAATCCTTTAGAAAAACTAAAAAGCAAGATAATAAATCCAAATACAGTCGTTCTTTTATGGATACATATAGATTTTTTTATTTAATAATCATATCTATAGCGCCACTGTGCATGAGACAGAAACTGATGCTGATGTTTTTATTGTATATTTTTTTAAGCCACGTCAGACACAGAATTTTCCTGCCGTATTGGTAGCCTCCGTGTCGATTATCGGCAACGAATACCATACGATTATTACCGTGTCGACTTAATTGAACACACCCCTAGTGTGTATGTTTGAAATTATTTATTTTGAATACCCCTTGAGATACAATATCTCGTTTTCCAGAGGGTCCAGAGGCAATACAATAGAAAAATATAAAATAGGAAAACGAAACACAAAACAAACAGTCACAAAACAACACAAAACAGGGTATTGCACTACACAGGCAGAGTAGCAACAAGATGGAAAAGTTGTTCCGTCAGTATCATTGTCACTAATAGGTCAGCATTAAGATACATTTAATTTGATTTTCAGCATTGGAGAACTTTTGATACAAAGAAACATTTAGTTAATCTCCTTGATTGTAAGTTAGTTCATTGTTTGCATGAGAGTATATTTAAGTAATATAGTAATAGAGTAAGACACTACAATGAACAATCCTATTGAAGCCTTATGTCCCATATAGGGGACGAAGACTCGAAGAGGAGTAAGTAAGTAATATTAAGTAATAGTGTACCAGTAAGACGCGCAAACGCGGGAAGCGAACGCAGCTCGTACATATTTGGGTTTTTTTAAGATTTATTTTTAAGTTATTTTTTTTTTAAGTTAAGTTATTTTTAAGTTAAGTTTTTAACTTAGCCCTAACCATATAAGGAGTCCCCAAAGCTACGTCCAAATATGGAGTGTGTTGCAACAATCACAAACAAATCACTCAGCTCCATATATGGGCACAAAGGTGGGACACACAGACACACACACACAGACAGACATGATCTGCTAGGTCTCATAGTAAGTGCTCACTGCGTTCGCAATGAATATATAAATAATAGATAAAATAGAGTGAGATGGTCACGGGCATGTACAAGAGGTCGTAATACGTGTATGGCATATACTGTATGTGAATGTGTACATACAGGCCTACAGTTTGTGCAGGTGTGCAACGCGCCACCATGTGTATGACGGGCTTTGACGGAAACAATGACGGTATAATTGGCGTCGTAGGGTTAACCCGTTCAGGACGTGAACCACTTTTGGTGTTAGCATCATGTTATGCTTTAGCTATTGAAAAATAGCAGATCTACAAGCTCGTAGCGCGCCACCGAGTGGCGCGCTACGAGCTTGTAGGTCTGCTATTTTTGAAAAATCGAAGAACGACTGACATTTTTTCGAATCTGATCTCAGGTCAGAATGGGTTGATCAGACCAGTGTGTGTAACCAGTGGAAACCTCGTGTGAATCTGATCTCAGGTCAGAATGGGTTAACCCGTTCCACACACGACGACCGCTGCTTTCAGAGTATGAAAAGAGCATCACACGGAGGATAATGATAGCATAACGCTCCACAGCTGTACTCCATGGGAACCCTCCATCTGCAGCAGCTGTGTGCGCTGACGGGGAGGATTATAACCCATTCTGACCTGAGATCAGATTCATACCAGGTTTCACACTGGACACACTATGGTCTGATTAACCCATTCTGACCCGAGATCAGATTCTGAAAAGGTCAGTCGTTTCTTCGATTTTTTCAAAAAATAGCAGACCTACAAGCTCGTAGCGCGCCACTCGGTGGCGCGCTACGAGCTTGTAGATCTGCTATTTTTCAACAGCTAAAGCATAACATGATGCTATAACACCAAAAACGGGTTCCCGTTCAGAATGGGATAATCACCATCATCACCACCGTGATCCATGGAAGCCTTTTGAGTCCAGAAAGCACAGGGACAAGCCAGGGACGACGTCGAGTTAGTCACATCTGACGGGACGTGAATGCACGGTTACGGTTACACGGATGCAGAGAGAGAGAGGGAGAGGAGGAGTAAGCCTTGGTGAGCCATGATCAGGCGCATATAAGGAGCCTGTCTCCTGTTTCCACTTATTACAGTAAACTCCCGTTAAACTTTCCAACAAACTCCGGTAAACTCCCGAATTGTACCATCATCACACCTGTATAATACCGTATATTAACTGTATATTACTGTATATTACTGTATATTAACTGTATATGCTGCTAAACTTGAGGTCTAAGGGCAAATCTAGTGCCCATAATTGCCCGAACAGTTTAAGAGCCATAAACGTCTAGACGTCTAATTGCCAATTATGTACCGGATGCCACGGACGAAACTCCTCCCTTTGGAATTTTTATATTCTCTTTTTTCTTTTCTTTTTATCCATATTTTGAAAATTCCTCTAATCTGGTGTACAGGTGATGACATGCACATTACATGCATAATAGAATTACAAATTCTTTCTTTCTTTATAATGGGAGAATTGGCACTCAAAGCCTAAACTGGTGACCACCAGGTGGCGCTGAAAGTTAACTGCTCTTTTCACGCAGTGTTCTGTATAGCGTGAGGCAGCTTCATGTACAAGTACACCCCCTGGACATGACGCTATGGTACAGTATGTGGCAGGGACTTACCCCCCCCCCCCCCCCCAATACAACCCTTGATTCTGATCAGTGCCAAGCAGGGACGCACTGGGTTCCATTTGTATAGTCTTTGGGATGACCCGACCAGGGATCGAACCACCGACCTCCCGTGCACTCTCAGGGCTGTATTTTGCGTGTCTTAAAGGGACACTTCACCCTTTTTGCAAAAAAATATATGTTAATGACGTTTAGAAGCTTTAGATCACTTTCCTGGGGGTATTTATGTGTGTAATATGTGGTTTTAGATATTTTAGATTGTAGCAGTGAGCCTTTTGTCTCTGATGTCATGGACACTGGTCTCACTACCTTCCTGGACTACAATTCCCATAATTCTTTGGTGCACTGCTCCTTGTGGATAGGGGGGAAAGCTGTCTTACTGAGACAACATGTAGTCCAGGAAGGAAGTGAGCCCAGTGTCCATGACATCAGAGACAACAGGCTCACTGCTACAATCTAAAATATCTTAAACCACATATTACACACATAAAGACCCCCAGGAAAGTGTTCTAAAGCTTCTAAACGTCATTAACATATATTTTTTTGCAAAAAGGGTGAAGTGTCCCTTTAAGTACCAGGTCTTATTCCCTAACTTGAGTAAACTAAAGACCTGGAGGCGTGATCAATGCTCTTTTGGCTATTCTGAGTGGCCAAAGAGCATTGATCACGCCTCCAGGTCTTTAGTTTACTCAAGTTAAGGGAATAAGACCTGGTACTTAAGACGCGCAAAATACAGCCCTCAGGGTGGACACTCTCAGAGTTACAGACCCCATAAGGGTCCAAACTATCATTTAGCTATACAAGGGACCCCCTGAAATTCCCTCAAGGACCCCTGGGGGGTCCCCGTCGAGACCACACGTCTGCCTGAGGAAAAACACACCAACACAATACAACCTATGAACAATGCCCCCTATATTCGGCTGAGTGGAGAGCTCACAATGTGTCTCATAATATCCACCATGTATTCGACCTGAATGTCCTGAATCCTGATTATCCCAAATGTCCAAAATAACGACGACAACAACAACAACAATAACAACAACGTGGAAACAAAAGCCCAGAAGAAAACTAATTGCAGCTGGAAGAATGTACGGCTGGAGGAAAACAAAACACTCCAAACTAATTGAAAACAGTTGAGCTGTAATAATAACCCATTAAGACATTTTGGGCGAGAACGCCTTTTGGTGTTTTAAACATTATGTTATAATTTAGCTATTGAAAAATAGCAGATCTACAAGCTCATAGCCACTCGGTGGCGCGCTACGAGCTTGTAGATCTGCTTTTTTTGAAAAATCGTTAAAATGTGGTGCAAATCTTTGAATATATATTTCCGAGCGAACTACAATATTTTCTTCTGGGGGGTCCCTGGAACTACATATTTTGAGATGGGGGTCCGTGGCCCCAATAGAGATAATTCTGGGGGTCCTTGACATGAAAAAGGCTGAGCACCACTACTGACATAGAAACATGGGTTTTTCAGAAAAATGTTAGGATTTAGAAGCCTTTTTCTTAATCGACCTCAGTCCAAAATGGGTTAAGACCTGAGGCCGATTCTAAAAAAAGGTTTCTGGGTCAGTGGTGCTCAAACCTTCTCATGTCGAGGACCCCCATCATTCTGCATTTGGCCGCCGACCCCCCCATCTCAAATTATTGTGTTCCAGGGACCCCCTTCCCCCTAAGAAACAGAGATTTGAGTTGTTGTAAAAACACTGTAAAAACAATCAAACATTTGCGGCGATTTTCTAAAATCAGATCTCATAGCGTGACACAAAGTGACGCGCTATATGAGCTTGTATAGATGAAGTATAAACTAAATGGTTAAAGTGGTTAAAATCTAGCTATTAAAACATTGTAAAGATGACAGATCGGTCGTGAGGGGATAAGGCTGAGCGCAGAGTGCCTAAGCCGGGCCTTGTCTCTGCGTGTTGGACTGTGTTCAGGGGGATGATTGGAGCCGCTGTAAAACAACCTCTTTGCATATTGTCTGTCAGCTGCTCTCCGGCCGTAATGAAAAGAAACACGCCGTTTTCTCCCCCCCCACGCCCCCCAACGGCCGCCGCGCCCATCCATCTCACTCCCAGGTCCCGCCCGTCAGTCAAACCCAACCTCTCTCGCTCTCTCTCGTTGACGTGTGATGATGTGCATGGCCGGCGCACAAACATGTGTGTGTGTGTGTGTGTGTGTGTGTGTGTGTGTGTGTGTGTGTGTGTGTGTGTGTGTGTGTGTGTGTGTGCAGTGCAGACACACGCTCATAAGCGTGCACATCACGCACACACACAGTATACACACATCATTGTTGTTGTTGGGCAGAAACCTCTTATCTCCATATTGTGAGGTACTTTTCGTAATTCATTCCCTACTTGACCATAATACTACAGCGTCACGTAACAGCCAAGTTTGGTTTGAAGTTATATCGAGTGTCATCCCCGTCAAGCCGCGAGTGTGACTGTGAGTGATCTGCGTTTGCGAGTCTGCACTGTCTCAGACAGTGCTTTGAGGTTGTTGCCAGTGTGAGCAACTGTCGTGACAGAAATAAGCTATTAAACAACCTCCAAAAAAAACAGGCATAAGCAACTGTGCAGGGGAAGAAAAAAAACAATCCAAGTATTGCTGGAAATAAGCGGACTTGGCAACCCTGGAGTGGACTATAGGCCGTGACCGGTCGCGTACGTAACATTACACACCTTAGATGTCAGTCAGGTTTCACCTGACGACAAAAACAGACAAAAACAATATGGTCCCTTAAAAACAAAAACAAAAGAGAAACGTTTGGAGTAGTATGAACATAAGACGTTTCTGCCCGACGCCATGGACCCTCTTTGGAACCTTTTTTCTCCATTTGGGGGTCCATCTGGATATACAGTACATTATTCTAGGACCTGATATCTGACAGCTTATTGGACGAGTGCCAACACGGACGGGCGTGCCAGTTGTTGGCTCGCCTTGTTCTGATCCAATTACCCTCCATTAACCCATTCTGACCTGAGATCAGATTCTAAAAACGTCTTCTATACATCCTGACAGTTTTCCATTCTGACCTGAGATCAGATTCTAAAAAAGGTCTTCTATACATCCTGACAGTTTTCCATTCTGACCTGAGATCAGATTCTAAAAATGTCTTCTATACATCCTGACAGTTTTCCATTCTGACCTGAGATCAGATTCTAAAAATGTCTTCTATACATCCTGACAGTTTTCCATTCTGACCTGAGATCAGATTCTAAAAATGTCTTCTACATCCTGACAGTTTCCCATTCTGACCTGAGATCAGATTCTAAAAAGGTCTTCTACATCCTGACAGTTTTCCATTCTGACCTGAGATCAGATTAAAAAAATGTCTTCTATAGTCAGTCGCTCTTTGATTTTTCAAAAATAGCTAACATAATGCTAACACCAAAAAGGGGTTCCCGTCCAAAATGGGTTAACAGTCTAATCAAGGGCAACCTTGGGGGGAGGGGGGGTGGAGGGGGGGGGAGGGGGGGGTCACACTAGCGCTGTGTCAAACATCACTCTTACAGAGTGTCAGAACGACGTTGGCACCAGAAGAGACATTTCCCATTAATTTTCCCAGACGTTTCGGAAAATATGTATTCATACTTTTTAAGCCATTCTGAACGGGAACCCGTCTTGGTGTTTTTTTAAGCATTGTGTTATACTTTAGCTATTGAAATAGCAGATCTACAAGCTCGTAGCGCGGCACCAAGTGCCGCGCAACGAGCTTGTAGATCTGCTATTTTTTTTTTTTATTGTGAAAATGTTGTGCAAATCTTTGAATATTGTATTCTTTCAGAGCGAACATTTTTAACTCAAATCTTTGCTTCTGAGGGAGGGGTCGCTGGAACAACATATTTTCAGATGGGGGTCGGCGGCCAATTACATATATTTTCTTTAATGTTACTTTACACCACTGTATCTGGACCATATACTGTACGTTTTTTTTTATTGAATTGATTGAAATATTTATTAACAGTTTAGAATTACAGTACATTTCAAGCACAAACTCAATACAGAGACTGTTAACTGTGAGTGGACGACCCAATTAAGCATTACACTTGTTTACAACAGGGTCCACATTGTTCAATTCATCAAAACATATAGAGACATACAAATAGACACTTCTATGTAGTTAAAGAACAGAACAGGAATTTGTCTGAGCTGAACGCCTGGCGTATCAGTACAGCTGTGAGAAATGTACAGCCATGCAGTGTTGTTCACGATTCAACTCGGAGCACACACACACACACACACACACACACACACACACACACACACACACACCCTTCTGATATCAAATACATAATTAACAATTCCAGTGTAATCTATGACTCACCAGAAAACATGCAGCTTTTTAAAAGTGTTCATCCACAAAAAATATTATTATTATGGCATGATTATCCCCCTTTTTAATTACTCCCAGAGTGCTTCGGATTTATCTGCTTCTACACGTGGATTTCAGAACATTTTCCTGCGAGGGGGGGGGGGGGGGCCTTGGGCGGAAGCCCCCAGGCCTACCGGGGCCGGGGGCGTTCATCTTAACCCATTCTGAACGGGAACCCATTTTGGTGTTAGCATCATGTTATGCTTTAGCTATTGAAAAATAGCAGATCTACAAGCTCGTAGCGCGCCACCGAGTGGCGCGCTACGAGCTTGTAGGTCTGCTATTTTTGAAAAATCGACTGTCATTTTTTAGAATCTGATCTCAGGTCAGAATGGGTTAATCAGACCAGTGTGTGTGTCCAGTGGAAAACCTCATATGAATCTGATCTCAGGTCAGAATGGGTTAAGACTGTGCCTACAGGAGGACAGATGCCCCTGGCTGGGTGAGTCATGCTTTCTCCTGACCTCAGATAAACTGACTGACTGGAGACTAGAGAGAGAGAGAGAGAGAGATAGAGAGAGAGAGAGAGAGAGAGAGAGACGGCAGAACGTCAGAACTGACTAAAACACTCAAACAAAACAAGCAGGCCTATAATTATACTGTAATGATGTACTGTATAGGGGTCGTCGCTATGCCGGACATTTCTGTCAAAATGCCATTGTTTTGGCAAGAATACAATACAAGATGAGTGGACAATAATAACACCAGAAACACAAAGAGCTATAGCCCTGAATGGCCATAATAGGTCTGTAACTCTGAGAGAGTTTTGAACCAAATTATTGTCTCCCATCTTCCATTTGTACACTTATAATATTATTATTATTTTTAATAATAACTCGCAAATAGCATTTGAGACCCACCAGTGCTAGTGTGGGCTCCATGCAGTGTTGTTTTCGTCGACTAAAACTACGACGAAAAATGTCCGTCGACTACCTTTTTTCACTGAAGAAAACTAAATGAAAACTAAAGCTATGGTGACTAAAACTATAAGACTAAATATAATGTCGATTTTGTCAACAAATAAAAACTAGACTAAAATGTCAGGAAGGGACTAGTGGACAAGAGATCCAGTATAAGTCATTTTACACTTGGTTGCATGCTGAAAATAGCTGATCTACAAGCTGCATTTTTTTTATTTTTAATCGTGAAAATGTGTCGCATTCCTTGAATATATATATATTCTTTCAGAGCGAACGTTTTTAAACTCAAATCTTTGCTTCTGCGGCGGTCTCTGGAATTACATATTTTAAGATGGGGGTCGGCGGCCAAATACAGATAATTCTGGGGGTCCTTGACATGAAATATTGAGAACCACTGATATAGAAACATGAGGTTTCTCAGAAAAAAATACATAAAAAAAAAAAAGACAATTTTAAAGGTCTAAATGGGTTAAAAGAAAAGTTACACAGTATAGTGCCATTTTAAGATGAGCAAATAATAATTCCCCCAGCGGGATCAGTGATCTTATATATATACCGTATGAATACAATAATAAAAAGTAATAAGATACCATGAGGCGCAATAATATCAGAAGTCTAAGAACCTTAAGCCCACCCCCCACCAACCCCCACATACCTCCCTGGTATTTTCCACCTTAAAATAAATAATCTAAATGTCACTTAAATGTCAGATTGAAAATGACGTGGCCTTTTCTCCTATCCCTCTGTAACTATAGACGTGACTTCTTATCCTCCTCTGTGCGTCACCCGTACGAGTCTAAATGACACGAATGTAACTTTTATATCAATATAATTTAGTTATCACGATAAAACCAGGAGGGGGGAGCTCTCCCACACAATGGGCTCACGTCTCTGTGTGCGTGTGTGCGTGTGTGTGTGTGTGTGTGTGTGTGTGTGTGTGTGTGTGTGTGTGTGTGTAGTGTGTGTATGCGTGTGTACGCATGCACGTAACTCGAGAACCTCGAGTCTGTGGCCTACACGGTTGTCCAGAAACACCACAAAAGGCTCTGGTCGGGGCTCTGCCAGTGGGCCTAATGAGGCAATGTGCAATTTCCAGCCTCTGCCTCAGCCAATTGATTGCCACTCTTCAGAGTCAGGCACACAGGCACATACACAGATCTCCATGTGGGACACCGACCGACAGTTAAAACGGGTGCTATGACAACGGATATTATTAGGTTCCCAAAGTTGCATCGTTCCAATCCCAAGTAGGCCGGTGCAGGCACCGAGTGCCGCGCTACGAGCTTGTATAGGTCTGCTATTTTTTATGAATCTTGAAAATGTGGCGCAAATCCTTGAATATATTATTCTTTCAGAGCGAATGTTTTTAAATCAAATCTTTGCTTCTGGGAGGGTCCCTCATGCGGAACAACATATTTTCAGATGGGGGGTTGGCGAACCAAATACAGATAATTCTGGGGGTCCTTGACATGAAATATTGAGCACCACTGATATAGAAACATAGGTATTTCCGAAAATTGTCAGGTGTCAGGCCTAAATGAAATGAGTTTGTCCGATGTTGTTTAACCCATTCTGACCGGGCACCCATTTTGGTGTTAGCATCATGTTATGCTTTACCTATTGAAAAATAGCAGATCTACAAGCTCATAGCGCGCCACCGAGTGGCGCGCTATGAGCTTGTAGGTCTGCTATTTTTGAAAAAAATCTAAGAACGACTGACATTTTTAGAATCTGATCTCAGGTCAGAATGGGTTCATCAGACCAGTGTGTGTCCAGTGGAAACCTCGTATGAATCTGATCTCAGGTCAGAATGGGTTCATCAGACCAGTGTGTGTCCAGTGGAAACCTCGTATGAATCTGATCTCAGGTCAGAATGGATTAATGTTGCCCAGCGTGTGCTCACAGTGAACCTCCCCCCCCCCCACCCCACCCCTCCGTCCTCTGTAATCGTTCCCAGCAGCCAGCCAGGCTGAACTTAGTGTACTCCTGAATTAACTAAAGCCTGGAATATGCACACGCACGTAGTTCAGCAACTATGCACTGCTGCCTGCAGTTCTTTAATCTATTAATATTGATGCACCGTAATGAAGCATAATGCATCGGTTATACCCTATACGTGTGTGTACTCTGTATGCCGTCAATCAATGCCATTTCATTATTTATTTGTTTTTGCGCCGTACGCACAGAGAGAGAGAGAGAGAGAGAGAGAGAGAGAGAGAGAGAGAGAGATTCTGATGTGGTCCGTTCTTGTGTAGACTACATCCAGGGCCCTTTACTGTTGTGAGGGTCCATGTCTCGGCCCCGCATACAGCAGAACTGATTCCACTGTGAGGGTCCATACAGCAGTACTGACTCCACTGTGAGGGTCCATACACAGCAGTACTGACTCCACTGTGAGGGCCCATACAGCAGTACTGACTACACTGTGAGAGTCCACACAGCAGTACTGACTCCACTGTGAGGGTCCACACAGCAGTACTGACTCCACTGTGAGGGCCCATACAGCAGTACTGACTCCACTGTGAGGGCCCATACAGCAGTACTGACTCCACTGTGAGAGTCCACACAGCAGTACTGACTCCACTCTAAGGGTCCACACAGCAGTACTGACTCCACTGTGAGAGTCCACACAGCAGTACTGACTCCACTCTAAGGGTCCACACAGCAGTACTGACTCCACTGTGAGGGTCCACACAGCAGTACTGACTCCACTCTAAGGGTCCACACAGCAGTACTGACTCCACTGTGAGAGTCCACACAGCAGTACTGACTCCACTCTAAGGGTCCACACAGCAGTACTGACTCCACTGTAAGGGTCCACACAGCAGTACTGACTCCACTGTGAGGGTCGACCACACAGCAGTACTGACTCCACTGTGAGGGCCCATACAGCAGTACTGACTCCACTGTGAGGGTCCATATACAGCAGTACTGACTCCACTGTAAGGGTCCACACAGCAGTACTGACTCCACTGAGAGGGTCCATACAGCAGTACTGACTCCACTGTGAGGGCCCATACAGCAGTACTGACTCCACTGTGAGGGTCCATATACAGCAGTACTGACTCCACTGTGAGGGTCCACACAGCAGTACTGACTCCACTGTGAGAGTCCACACAGCAGTACTGACTCCACTGTGAGAGTCCATACAGCAGTACTGACTCCACTGTAAGGGTCCATATACAGCAGTACTGACTCCACTGTGAGAGTCCATACAGCAGTACTGACTCCACTGTAAGGGTCCATATACAGCAGTACTGACTCCACTGTGAGAGTCCATACAGCAGTACTGACTCCACTGTGAGAGTCCATACAGCAGTACTGACTCCGCTATGGACAGCCGCCCGCTAAGAAACACACCCTTAAACTTAAACATAGTCCACAGACAGACAGACAGACAGACAGACAGACAGACAGACAGACAGAACGAACAGACAGACAGACAGACAGACAGACAGACAGACAGACAGACAGACAGACAGACAGACAGACAGACAGACAGACAGACAGACAGACAGTTCCATTAAGACTACAGTAAAGTAGTGGTCAATGCAGACAGCAGACATCACTGAAGTTATTAGTCAGCACTGTGCTTGTCAGTACAGAGAGCCGAGCCGAGGCTTTGTGCCTGTGCACGTGCGTTCGCGTGCGTGCGTGCGTGCTTGCGTACGTGTGTGTGTGTGTGTGTGTGTGTGTGTGTGTGTGTGTGTGTGTGTGTGTGTGTGTGTGTGTGTGTGTGTGTGTGTGTGTGTGTGTGTGTGTGTGTGTGTGTGTGTGTGTGTGTGTGTGTGTGTGTGTGTGTGTGTGTGCGTGTGTGCGCGCGCGTGTGTGTGTGTGTGTGTGTGTGCGTGCGCTGATGCCGTGCACCCCAGTGCACCACAGAGTCAGCCCACTCACTTCCTCTACTTGTTCCGTTTACAAAGGCGGATGATTTGGATCAGCAGCTCACTGCGCCTCCCTCTGCTCCCTGCAATCCTATTCTCATCACAGGCTCTAATAGCAGAGAGTTACGCGCACGCACACACACACACACACACACACACACACGCACACACACACACACACACACGCACGCACACGCACACACACTCGATACTGCAATATACTGTAGAACTACTCCGTTAGAAGTTAAAGTCTGTAATGTCCGAAATGTACCTGAGTTACAATAGTATATGTAATTGTGCAGAAATGTCCCATTTCAACACACATTGCCAAAGCAAGTGCTGCTGGGAAAGAGGGAGTCTCTACCGAACTTGAGCCACGGGAGACACCCTGAGTTGCCGCGTTGAGCGTTGCGACATATAGCCTCCAGGCTATGGGACGTAGCCTCCAGGCTATGGGACGTAGCCTCCGGGCTATGGGACGTAGCCTCCGGGCTATGGGACGTACAGTAGCTCCGTTATACATGCGTGACGCATGCATGTACGTGCGTTCAGATTGTTTGTTTACAAAGTGACAGAGAGAGAGACAGGCAGCAATAACCTTTAATGTTTTCAGATACATATTTTAGCGTGCGTGATTAAGTTTAAAATTAGTAATAGTACACTGTCTGGATGTCGTCTTGAATGAGATTAAACACGGAGTAGTTCTGTAATCAACATCAGCTGTGTCTGGAGGACGACGCAGCAATGGGAATAAAACGGGTGAATGATTAATTCAACACGTTTCATCACGCATCATGTTTTCATTAAAAGGAAGTCATTAAAATTGGATTTGTATGGACTTTTTATATAGAAATACACAAACATGTACATTTTACCATTGTTTTGGCATCCATTGTTAGTTACAGTATGCCCATTGTGATGACATGATATGGTCTAAAAGTGTGAAAAAACATATTATGTTTCATTTCACTAGGTCTTTAAAAACATCTGCCTCGAACCCAACGTCCGAGGCCGAGATGTTTGCTGTTCAGCCTGGAGGCAACAACGATCGAACGACGCAACACGCGGAAGGATCTGCCACGCTTCTGGTCAGCTGACGACGGAAGGCGGAGCCAGCCAGGCCCGGAGGGCGGAGCCAGACAGGCCGAGAGGCGGAGCCAGGCCCCGGAGGCAACCCACAGCACCCCCAGGAGCCTAGGGGACATTTGGCCCTCACAAGTATTGTAATACAAACGCACTCACGCACACACGCACACACACACACACACACACACACACACACGCACACACACACACACACGCATAATTGATATCTATACGATCTCTCCCACGTGAAATATCCTCCGCTCCTTTTCATTTGCGTCATTTAGTCATGATGATGATGATTGCAATTGTGTGATAGATTACACACCAGTAAAACCTCCCCTCGCTCCCCTCAGCCTGCTGTATGGAATACAGGCTAACGTTTAAAATAATGGTTTAAAACATTATTTTAAACTTTAGCTATTTTTGGAAAAATCGTTGAAAATCTTTCGCGATTTTTCAGAAAACTGCAGAATCTGGCCTCATATAGTCCCAGTCCAGAGCAAAAGACCAGGTCATTTGGGATATTCTTCTGTGGAGAGTACTCTGCCCATCAAGAGGAACAAGACCTCTCACAGGTCCAGATGTTCTGAGTAGGGACACAGGTCCAGGTGTTCTGAGTAGGGACACAGGTCCAGGTGTTCTGAGTAGGGACACAGGTCCAGGTGTTCTGAGTAGGGACACAGGTCCAGATGTTCTGAGTAGAGACACAGGTCCAGATGTTCTGAGTAGAGACACAGGTCCAGGTGTTCTGAGTAGAGACACAGGTCCAGATGTTCAGGTCCAGGTGTTCTGAGTAGAGACACAGGTCCAGATGTTCTGAGTAGGGACACAGGTCCAGGTGTTCTGAGTAGAGACACAGGTCCAGATGTTCTGAGTAGGGACACAGGTCCAGGTGTTCTGAGTAGGGACACAGGTCCAGGTGTTCTGAGTAGAGACACAGGTCCAGATGTTCTGAGTAGGGACACAGGTCCAGGTGTTCTGAGTAGGGACACAGGTCCAGATGTTCTGAGTAGGGACACAGGTCCAGATGTTCTGAGTAGAGACACATGTCCAGATGTTCTGAGTAGAGACACATGTCCAGATGTTCTGAGTAGAGACACATGACTGACTGTGAATGAACTTGGTGTGGTGATGACCAACAGTGACCAGTGGAAGCAGATTGTGTCACAGATCTCGAGGGCACTCGAATGATGATGATGATGAAAAGTAAAACATTTCAGATGACTAAAATATGACTAGAACTAAATTAAATGGTTTTCAAAAGACTATGACTTATATATAAGGTCTTCTAAATCCTGACAGTTTTCTGTCAGGATTTGCCCCACATTTTCACGACCTTTTCAAAAATAGCAGACCTATACAAGCTAGTGGCGCGCTACGAGCTTGTAGATCTGCTATTTTTCAATAGCTAAATTATAACATAATGTTTAAAACACCCAAAAGGGGTTCCCGCCCCCAAAATGGGTTTTAATACAAAAAAACGATATAAATAAATTGCTGTCAAAATCGATGTGTGATTCTGACTCACGGGGCATGTAATGTGCACGGGAACACGACCTGAGCTGTTTGTTTGTGAGCACGTGCATGTCTCCTCGGCGTCTGTATTGCGTCTTGACATGTTGGCCAAGTGACTGTCAGCCAATCTAATTGTAAACTGTCTCAAAAACCCCCAAATAAGCAACGGAGAATATAATTATCTTGAGATTGGCCATTCATGATGTTAACCCATTTTGGGGCGGGAACCCCTTTTGGTGTCAGCAATTATGTTATGCTTTAGCTATTGAAAAATAGCAGATCTACAAGCTCATAGCGCGCCACCGAGTGGCGCGTTATGAGCTTGTAGTTCTGCTATTTTTGAAAAATCGAAGAACGACTGACATACAAACATAGCTTTTTCAGAAAACTGTCAGGATGTAGAAGACATTTTTTATAATCTGATCTCAGGTCAGAATGGGTTAAGAGTGCTGCTAACAGCCCTGTCACTCACTGAGTCCGACACAACAACTGGACTGGACTAATTTGACCTATTCTGTATTTTATCAGGTTTTTATGATGTCATTTTTAAAATGGTATAAGCACTTTTGTTTTGCAACCCATTTTCTTTTCTCACCCAGTGTCAATTATCTGATGTAATCCTGGGCGCTACACCCCCCCCCCCGGCCCCCGGGGATCCCCCCACACGGTACAGTCGCACCGACTCACTTCACGCAGGTGTGATTATTTTCGTTTCGTTAACGGACGAGAAGAAGTGACACTCTGGGTCAACCTTCTAGACTTACAAAGTTAAGTAAAAGCTGTCTGTGTGTCCCAGACAGTCCACAGGTACCTCCTCCACAGAGCAGTGTGGAGTCCAGCATGGCTCATTAGGTAAACGGGCCAACCGTTCCCTCTGCCCATGACACAACTCCACACACAACTTGTTCACGGTTCACTGGAGAGAACCCCCTCCCCTCCCCTCCACTCCCCCCCCTCCCTTTCCACATATCTGCATATCATTTTCATTACTCAACACGCAGCTCCCCATGTCTCCTCTGAAGCCCCGTAAGTCTCAATCACAGTTAACGCATTTTGACCTGAGATCAGATTCTAAAAAAATGTCTGTTTGAAAATGACAGTTTTCTGAAAAAGCTATGTTTCTATGTCAGTCTTTCTTCGATTTTTCAAAAAATAGCAGACCTACAAGTTCATAGCGCGCCACTCGGTGGCGCGCTATGAGCTTGTAGATCTGCTATTTTTCAATAGCTAAAGCATAATATAATGCTAACACCAAAAGGGGGTTCCGGCCCACATTGGGTTAAGCCTCCAACCGGTGTTGCCAGATGTACGATAATTATCATATTTTTATGGTAATGTTACTCTAATTTTTTCCCCCATAATTTTGCCATATCACACAAAAGTGCGTGAATTTACTAAATGACCTTGCTGCTGATTCGGGATCCGGGGTTTGGCTTTTCAAAATAAATCAGGAAATCAGTCAATCTGACCCTAGATCTGTAGATCTGTATTTGCAGGAATTAAAAACACTGGTTCCACGCAGCATTTGTGATGCATTTTTGGTTGTTTCTTACACTACATATGCACTTTTTGTGAAATTACATATGTACACGTGTGATTTATTTTGTCCAATAGTTTTCTTTCAAATACGATAATGTTAAGCCTCTGATATGATAATTCAACATTTCCCATCATACTGTGGAATGGCTCAGAGTAGAGGACAATGGGATTGGCATTTAACCCATTTTGACCTGAGATCAAATTCTATAAATGTCTTCTACAGATCTTCTGTAGATCTGCTATTTTTAAATAGCTAAAGCACGACATGATGCTAACACCAGAATGGGTTAATGAATGTCCCCGCCCCCACCCAGAATAGAGATACTGGGTGTTTAACTAATAATAAGTTCATGAGGCTGAGGCTGTTATATTAATGACAGCCTGCAGATTTAATTGTGTGCTAACTTCCAGCTCCCTGGCTTCCACCCAAAAAAGGGAGACGTTATTAGTGGGAAGCTTTGCTTCAAAGGCAACGAGGATGTAAAAATGTGAATCCCCTGGCCGCTTTCACGCTTTATTTATTTATTTATTCTTCACTTGTGTGACTTAATTTTAATCACATTTTCAGTTTGAAAAGAGACTGTTTCTTTTGGATAAGTGTTTTAATTAGTGTCTTAATTACCGTGACTTTGGAAGCACTTTGGTAATAATGTAATGTTTTAAATGGCAGTTTGTATTTCAGGCGTGTTCCTTTATTGTCCGAGTTTCTACTTGCGTCACAAAGCTTAATTGGCCCCTGTGTTGCCATGTCCTCTGTGTTGCCAGGTCCTCTGTGTTGCCATGTCCTCTGGGTTGCCATGTCCTCTTCTCTTATTACAAGTAATGGCCCCTACAGACTGTAGGAGTCATCAGATCGTTATGCATTTCAACACTACAGGAGTCTCATTATATCTCCATCATCCATGGATGGTCTTATATCATCCATGCGATGTATTTTTTTTGTTATAGTTGTTCTATTCATAGTGATTCATAGGAATAGACTATATGTGACAACCGGGTATAGTCTGGTGACCACCGGGGAGACGGGTGACAGCCGGAATGTAGACGGCACCCGGGTGAGCAGTATATGGGTTAGCGCCCCAGCCTGTGTCCTCCGTGAGGAGGTGAGCAGTATGGGTTAGCGCCCCAGCCTGTGTCCTCCGTGATGAGGTAGCCCAATAAACCTCTGTGAGGCCTTTAGGAGGGCCTGGTGCAACGCACAGGTCCTGGGCCTGGTGAGAGCAGGAGTGGACCTGGTGAGACGTAGGAGGGGCCCGGAGCCTAGTCCTTCCACGCGCCAGAATCGGAGTAGTTCCGGAGCAACGGATTGTGTGGCCTCGCTCATTCCCTGATGGACTGATCGACGGTAGCTACTGGCACCATTCCATACCTGGCAACCCCTCTACCTTTCTATGTCTATATGCTTGGCACCATCCCATACCTGGCAACTCCTCTCTACCTTTCTGTGTCTATAATGCCTGGCACCATTCCATACCTGGCAACCCCTCTACCTTTCTGTGTCTATATGCTTGGCACCTTTCCAGACCTGGCAACTCGCCCTCTTTCTCTGTGACGAGGCATTGGACAGTCTGTGATGTTCCACCAAAATTATGTTCCAATGGCAGCCTAGCTCTCTTTTTGAAAACTTTGGAATGTCACGTCTGTACTCGGCCACTATAGGAAACGGATCCTGTGGATTTCAAGTGGCCAAAACACAGTGGGTGGTGCATGGTGTCTTTATAGCGGAAAGGCAAACCAGGTTTAAAACATAAATAAATAAATGCATCTGGACACGCGAGCTCCCCCAAAACAATAACAGCGGATGTCCAATAAGATGTCCCGCTGGCCTCGGGCAGAGCACATCTGGAACCAAGTAGTTGTGAAGGACACAGCGGTGGAAAGAATAGCTTATACTTTTACTCAAGTACTGTACTTACTGTATATAAGTACAATTTTCAGGTACTTTTAAAACATCACTGGAGTATTTTTTGGGGGGGGCTTTTTATGCCTTTATTGATCAGTGTTGTTTTTGGCAGCAGATCTTGATTTTAGTTTTAGTCATAGTCTCTTCAATAGTTTTCATTTAGTTTTAGCATTTTAGTCACATGGAATGTTTTAGTGTTAAGTCTAGTTTTAGTCGACTAAATATGATAAGATTTTAGTTGACTAAATCCACAGTTGATTTAGTCGACTATAATGTATTTTGGCAGGCCTTGATGCCGTCGTAATGACTGTTTTTACACTTGCAACCAAGTGTAAAATGACTTATACTGGATCTCTTGTCCACTATAGTCCCTTCCTAACATTTTTATAGTTTTTATTTGTTGACGAAATTGTCAGCATATTTAGTCTTAGTTTTAGTGATCATAGCTTAGTTTTCATTTAGTTTCCATTTAGTTTTCGTCAGTGAAAAAAGGTAGTCGACGAACATTTTTCGTCTTAGTTTTAATCCACGAAAACAACACTGTTATTGATAGAGAATAGTAGTCGGTCAGGAAAGGAAGAGAGAGATGGGGAGTGACACGTGGCAAAGGCCGCCGGGCTCGGACCTAACGCTGGTCTGGCAGCGTTAGGTGCCCAGACGGTTGAGCTAACCGTCCGTGCCGTATTTCCAATTCTCTGTGCTTTTACTTCAACTACACAACATCTCGGAGGCAAATATTATCCCATTTTAGCGGGAACCCCTTTTGGTGTTATAGCATTATGTTATGCTTTACCTATTGAAAAATAGCAGATCTACAAGCTCGTAGCGCGCCACCGAGTGGCACGCTATGAGCTTGTAGGTCTGCTATTTTTTTAAAGATCGAAGACCGACTGACACATAGAAACATAGCTTCTTCAGAAAACTGTCAGGATATAGAAGACATTTATATAGAATCTGATGTCAGGTCAAAATGGGTTATACTTTTACTGCAAGACAACTGCACCTAACTAAGGAGAGAGAGAGAGAGAGAGAGAGAGAGAGAGCCTGACTGTTGGAATGATTTGAGGCCTGCAGGTGTTTTCATATCCTAAAGGAGATCGATATTGGCGTGGGTTCGTCTGACGCAGACTGTATACCGCAGCCCCGGAACCAAATAAATAATCCTAATCACAAAAATGCCCCGAGATCTCACACACACACACACACACACACACACACACACACACACACACACACACACACACACACACACACACACACACACACACACACACACACACACACACACACACACACACACATACGCACACACACACACACCTAGAGAGAGAGATCGACTCTCCAATAGAATTATCATTCTTTTCTCTTTGGCAGATTTGGATATTACTCCTTCAGGGCTCCCAAATGACTTCGCCGCGTGGTGCAGTGTTATTGCGCACGTCGGTGTGTGTGTGTGTGTGTGTGTGTGTGTGTGTGTGTGTGTGTGTGTGTGTGTGTGTGTGTGTGTGTGTGTGTGTGTGTGTGTGTGTGTGTGTGTGTGTGTGTGTGTGTGTGTGTGTGTGTGTGTGTGTGTGTGTGTGTGTGTGTGTGTGTGTGTGTGTGTGTGTGTGTGTGTGTGTGTGTGTGTGTGGCCACAGGGCGTGAACAAGAACAGGCCACAATAATTGAATCTTCATTTCAGCCCTTGAGTCTAAACATTAGACAATGATAACACAACAACAACACACACACACACACACACACACACACACACACACACACACACACACACACCCTCCCTAATGGCCTCATTGAGCCTCATTACATCCAGTACACACACACACACACACACACACACACACACACACACACACACACACACACACACACACAGCAGTTGGGTTTCATCTTCCATTGTCCCAGAACTGATGACACCTCCCAGCAGCAGTGCTACTGCAAAGTACATTTACTCGAGTATATTATATACTGTACGACGTTTAAGTACAGTTTGGAGGTATTTTTTTACTTGAATATCTTTATTTAATATGATACCATGTGGTTCCCAGACAGACACGTGTTTTATTTAATACTTGATGCCTGTCCAATCCATCCCAAATTTGAATCCGATGTCGCGGATGGTTTAATTAACCAAAAGGCAAAAGCGATTTCATTTTCATGATTTTTGGGGGATAAATCCCCTCCAAATTACTTACATGATCACAGGGGTGACGTGACATTGTAATTGGCTGGCAATATTAGTGGGAGGGGCATGTAAGCGACCACACTTTGCAATTTTTCAAAAGTTTGGTTCTTGTTCGGGTCTGAAGAACTTGAGATAAAAAGAGTTAGCAATTGCACTACAACATACAACATTTTTTAACTTTGAGTTACTTTGGTACTGTACTATAAGTATATTTTGATAGGAGCACCTTGATTGAAAATGTACACATTTGAATACAGGCATTATTTTACTTACAGTACAACAGAGTACTTTTATTTTGTGCTATTGCTAGTTTTTCTAGCAATAGCTAGAAAAAAAACCCCTGGAAGATGTACTTCCATAATTTAGTTTCACTCAAGTAAATCTAGCAATGCTGCAATGTAGAGATACTTAGTTTCACAAGTAAAAGTACAAAAGTATTTGCACAGCCACGACATACTTAACCCATTTAAAACTGATTTAAAAACATTCACTTTGAAAGAATATTATATATTCAAAGATTTGCGCCACATTTTTACGATTTTTCAAAAAATAGCAGACCTACAAGCTCATAGCGCGCCACTCAGTGGCGCGCTATGAGCTTGTAGATCTGCTATTTTTCAATAGCTATAAATTATAACAATGTTTTAAAACACCAAAAGGGGTTCCCACCCAAAATGGGTTAAAATAGCAAAAGTGGTCATTAAGCAGAACGGTCCATTTCACATTCATATTATTAGACAGACTGATAATTACTAATGCATTCATGGCTCTGATGCTGCAGCTGGTACAGTGTGTCACTTATCTTAATGACTTCACCGTGTGCTGCAGGCGGAGTTCCACCTAATCATATAAAACATGAGAATTTAACAGTTCTGTATCAAATCTGAGCATTAGCTCATTTTGGGGCGGGAACATCCTTTTGATGTTTTAAGCATTATATGTTGTACTTTAGCTGTTGAAATAATAATCAAAGTCTGTTTTTTATGGGGTTTTTTTTGTGGCTTTCGCCTTTATTTTATATATTTTTATGGAGGGATAGATAGACAGTAGGCTGACAGGAAATGGGGAGAGAGATGGGGGGGGGGGGGGGGGGGTGACATGCAGTAAAGGCCGTCGGGATCGGGAGTCGAACCCTCGGCACACTGCCAGACTGGATTATACCAGCCAAGGTGCCTGGACCGCTGAGCCACGGCCCAGGCCAAAGTCTGTTTTTTTTATAATAATCAAAGTAATGAGTAACTAAAGTTTTCAAATAAATGTAGTGGAGTAAAAGTACAGTATTTGCCTCTGAGATCATGTATAGTGGAGTAGAAGTAAGAGTAATGGACATTGGAAATACTCAATCAACGCTACACTGTGGGTTGAGTATACTTCAGTACTTCCATCAGTGAGGATTTAGAGAGGACGAGAGAGAGAGAGAGAGAGACACAGAGAGAGAGAGGATTGTGATGATCCGCGTGGAAAGACAAGTGCATTATGAATTATTTACATATACAGTATGGAGGGATTTACTGTAGGCACACGCTGACTTAGCTACTGTACGTATGCACTCGTTTGCCTAAATCCCTCTATCCCTCTCTCTCTCTCTTCCCCCTCCTCTCTCTCTCTCCCTCTCTCTCCTCCCTCTCTTCCTCCCTCTCCCTCTCTCTCTCTCTCCCTCCCTCCCTCTCTCCCTCTATCCCTCTCCCTCTCTCTCTCTCTCCCTCCCTCCCTCTCTCCCTCTATCCCTCTCCCTCTCTCTCTCTCTCCCTCCCTCCCTCTCTCCCTCTCTCCCTCCCTCCCCTCTCTCTCTCCTCCCTCTCTCTCTCTATCTCTCTTCCCCCTCCTCTCTCTCTCCCCCCCTCTCTCCCTCCCTCTCTCTCTCTACCCCCTCCCTCCATCTCATCTCATCCCATCCTTTGCCTCAGCGAGTCTTTCTGTTGTTTATTAATTTCTGTACTATTTCCCACTTGACACAAAGTTTCGTCCCTGGAAACCCCTCTGATCACACCGTAAAAGTCTTCTGTATTTTTGAGTGGTGCAACCACTCCAAGGAACAGCAATGTCCGTGTTCACCTCTGTGTTGTTCACCTATGTGTTGTTCACCTATAGTGACCGCCTACCTATTAGTCCGCCTATGTGACGTTAATGAACACCAGTATGACTATTAGTACCGGTAGGGGGTGCTGTTGTGCCAGAAACAGAGAGAGAGAGATAGTGCTGCACTGTTGCCTGCTAATGAGAGAGATAGAGAGAGAGAGAGAGGGGGGGGGGGGGGGGGTGCACCACTCAGTTCACACGGGTGTGATTTTTTTGAATAGCTCAACTAGCCAACCTACATTGACACGTTGTGAGCTTGTAGACTGGCCATTTTAACTGTTGAAAAAGGTTTTGTGTGTCCTTATCAGTTCAGTAAGGGACACATCTTTTAGTTTCCAAACAAGGGATGATTCCGTAACCCAAGGGTTGGTTGGCGACCCTCCCGAGCGGCCCGTAGCACTCGCCCTATCCTCGACCACCGTGCGGTCTTATATGGACAGTTTAAAATGTAATTTAGATGTTGTGCATGTGATGTTTTAATGTAGACGGATGTCATCTGTTGACCAGGAGTTCTATAGTTTGTATAGTTTCATTAGGTAAATAAATTCAAGTTCCTAATTCCCCTGTGGAATATATAGCGGGCTGACAATCATCCACGTACAAACAGAAAGGAACTCCAAGGCCCTCGTTCATTAAAGTTTATAAAGCCTTTCATGGCTCAGCTATAAGGCTAAATGTACAAACAAGATGAAGGAAACTCCCCATGCGTCTCGGCTATGAAGCCTTCATCAGGGTCCAATGTAAATAAAGGCCTTTTAAACTTCACTGAACAGAGTGCCTTAACCCATTCTGGCCTGACGTTGACATTTTTTTTAAGTATATTTTTTGCTGAAAAACCTCATGTTTCTATCAGTGGTTCTCAATATTTCATGCCAAAAGAATATCTGTAATTGTCCCGCAGACCCCCATCTGAAAATATGTTGTTCCCCCAGAAGCAAAGATTTGAGTTAAAAACGGAAACTCTGAAATAATTATGAATTCAAAGATTTGAGGCAGCGTTTTTCGGGATTTTTCAAAAATAGCAGGCCTACAAGCTCGTAGCTTGTAGATCTGCTATTTTTCAATAGCTAAAGTATAACATAATGCTTAAAATACAAAAAGGGGTCCCCGCCCAAAATGGGTTAATTAGAGTTTCTTTGAGTTCACCCCTTCTTTATAGCCCACTATACACAGGGGGGAAGGACGTGGGATGTATTTACCTATACCTGTATTATACAACCCTCTCCAAAGAGCACCTGTTTGCAGTTACTGAGAACTATACGGACATCCATCCATCCATCTTCAACCGCTTATCTGTAGTCGGGTCACGGGGGGCAACAGCTCCACCAGAGAGCTCCAGACATTCCTCTCCAGAGCAACATTAGTATAGCTTCCTCCTGGGGGATCCAGAGGCGTTCCAAGGCCAGTGAGTCGATCTGCGCCTTGGTGGTCTCCTCCCAGTGGGACGTGCGTCGAGGACCTCCCTATAGGGAGTACGCTCGAGAGGCATCCTAACCAGATGCCCCGAACCACCTAAGCTGGCTCCTTTCCAGGCGAAGAAGCAGCGATTCTACTCCCGAGTCTCGCCCGCGTGACTGAACTTCTCACCCAGAAGTCATTCGGCCGCTTGTATTCATGACGCAGCACTTCTTCTGCTCTCTAAAGTCCATATTTTAGTTTA